>NC_090837.1:96578769-96906269 GCF_028021215.1 Eschrichtius robustus
TCCGGGGGCAGCTCCCCTCGCCTCTATGCCTCAGTGTCGTCACGTGGACGTGGAGAGCAGACACGGGCTTTCCCCTCATCGAGCTGGTGAGGGGCTAACACAATTAATAAATGCAGGGCACTTACGACAGTGTCTGGTCTGGAGAGAGTGTTCAATAAATATTACCTGTTATTATTCAATGCCATTTTAATCCAAAGCATAATGCCGGTCGAGCAGATATTCTGTGGGTATGACATGTTTACCCAAGAACAAGTAAATTATGTCTTTAAAAATAATAGTATATTATCCATCCCCTCAAATAACTTTCTAGCGTGCTGAAAAAAAGACATCCTCTCCATCTGGGTGGATCATTATCCCAGAATGTATTCCATTCCGACTTGAGATTGGACTTCAGTGTTGTCATGGAGAAGATGCTTCTGATTGCAGTGGGCCCCTCACCTTTCTACAGAGAATATATTTACACGAATGCCCTTCTTTCCTTTTCAAGCTATGGTTGCAGGGGTTTGAAATCTGTTAGCATCAAACGTCCTTTTTTCTAGGCATCGCTTGGCTTTGCTGATTTCCTCTTTCCAATCCACTCCCACACGGTCTTTTGGATGGGCTGTAGTATGTGCTCTCTCCCTCCAAATAGTTTCTTTCCCCCCTTTTTTTTCTCAATGATTTAAACATGCCCAGCATTTCTCTCCAAGCAGTTTCATGAACAGAACCAAAGCAGACAGACTGGGAGAGAGAAACACGGAAACCAAGTGAGAAGGTGGAGTTGAGGCTGAGCTTCCTTCAGTTGGGCTCGCGGAGAAAGGCTTTCCTGGGAGAACAGCTGGAATAGAATTTGTTTTCTTTCTGATGCTCCTTGAATGAATCTTTTATTTTCAAACCTTTTTCTAGAAACTGTTGAACCTTGTACGTCCTCCAAGACTCCCACCCGCAGCCAGAGCTTCTAGAGGTGTGGTCTCGGGGTTGACTCAGGGCACCTCATACGTGGACTTCCAGAAGAAATCAAAAGAGGAAATGTCTTTAGACTAACCAGGAATTGTTTCCGTGAGATTTCTAAACAGGAAAAGAATGACTAGTGTAAGGGCCCCGAGTCTCCCCTAATGACTTGGAGCGTCGCTCTAGCCCCTGCTTTGGATCTCAGGGGAAAAGAAAGGGAAGAAAGCTCGAGGCTGGAACCCAGACTGTGACTCCAGCCCCTCCTCCATCTTTGTAGCCAGGAGACTGTATCCCCAGCCTCACTTAAGGATGCAGATGAGGAGTGAAATCCATCCACCTGCTGAATTCACATCTCCAGGTGCCCCAGGCATCCCAGGCCCGCAGTTTGCCTGAGCCCCATCTCCAGGTGTTCAATAATACAGCAGGATTTAGCTGCACCAAAGTGTCACCTGTCTAGGTGAGTCGTGCCGGTGTCTGTCTGAAGTGACAGCCATCTTTGAGTACCGGCGTCGTTCACTGACTCCGCTCTCATCATTTGCATCAGGAAGGTAACATTTTCGACAAGGTTGTTTCCTGTTCCCCGGCTTGTTTCCTGCCCCTCCCTCCTCCTCCTCCCCCCACCCCTCCCCACCCTCTTAGAGCACCTGAGCAAAACATCATTGCTGACAAAGGTTTCCTTCTCCAAATTAAATGAGCCCGGCTAGCCCGGCAGTTTTTACACAGAAAGCAAGTGAAATGCCAGTGTGCCAAGTTAATGAATCCGGTAACAGGGAGAACATTATTGAGCCTGGATAATATGATCTAGCAATGTTCCTTCGCACGCTTCCTGTAAAGAATGTATGGAAGTCAGTTATGTGCGCGACGCTAACGTCTGTCCTACCCCATCATGGTAATTTGTATAAGTAATGGAAACAGCTTAAATACTTCCATTCTGATGTTGCCAGCAGGGATGGAAATGAACGTTTCAGTGAAATCACCTCGACAGAGCCAAGCGGGGAGGGGGGCCGGGACTGATTCATCTCCACTCCCTTTGGTGATGGGAACCCTAATGAGAATGCTGGAATGTATAGTTTATCAGATGGAAGAGGAAGAGCAGGTAAATCTAGGAGATTAGAATCGCGGGAGAACCACCAGCACGAGGCGCCCTGGCCTCCCCAGCAGACCTCTGCTAATAACACGCTCTTTTCATCCCGAGGGAGGGAGGCAGGGGTGTGGCTGGCTGGCGGGGGAGAGGTGAGGACGGGCAGGCTCTTTTCTCCTCTCTGATGGGCTGCCAGCAAGGGTTATCTTCAGCCAGTAAAACCCCAGGGGGCTCTTAGGACACCTCTTAGACCCCTGTCTCAAAAACTTAGAGGGAGGGAAGAGAACTTGCCTCTTCTTCATTTCCCTGTAATTATAAATGATCCACTTTTAGAATGGCTTTCTCTCTGCCTAAAACGTCATTTTACTCCCTTCCTTGTCCATGTGAGGAGGAGCCATTTTATTTGAACTGCTAGTGCTGTTTAACCTTCCTCAAAAACTGGAACCCAGTTCCTCTTCCCGAGATATCCCAGACCTGTCACCCTGCTTCTAGAAAAATCAGTTTTTCTAGCAAAAGGACTACTCTGTATGCCAAGTGTGCTATAACATCCTTGTAAATTCAAGCGTGTTAATGTGGGTTACTCAACATATTTTCACACTAAAATGCTATATTCATACATTGCATCATTGCATTTTCCAGTATCACTACGTTTCTTCTGTCTAGACGCTGTTACTGAAAATCCAAGTCAGTTAAAGATGGAAACATTTAGTCATCTGGCCTGTTATATTAAATGCCAATATCTGAATGATTCCAAATATCTAAATTTGGGGACATGGCAGAAGCTGAGCATCTTTTGTTGAAAGAACACGTTTTTCAGTTTCCATCGGGACGTGTTGTCATCAGGCAGGAACAGGTACGGATGCGTGCCGGTTACCTTGTGTGAGTGGCTATTTTGAGTAAGCAGGTTGGTATCTGCTGGATGGCAAAGGATGGATTTCAAGCTGGCTTTTAGAAAGCAAATCATGATCAGGGGAAGCCTTTCTTCTATTGTTGCTGTGCTCTTTCAGTGAGGCACCCACACTTTTGTTCATCTCTCTGAGGAACCCTGGCTCTAATTGCTCAGAGCCAGGGTTACTCAGACTCTGGGGAATTTGGAACTTTATTACATTTAGCCATTAAAAACCAAAGACAGCTGTCACTTCTCCCCGTTCTTCAAATGACTGTTGAATATCAGAGCAAATCTTGTTTTCTTTAAAGAAGCAAAGATACTTAAAAAAATTTTGGGCTGGGATTTGAGAAAAAGAATCGATCTAGTTCGCTGAAGATGCATGTGCCTCATTGTATAATTACAATTTGAGAGGAACATATTTTTCCAGACAATATGTGTGTATGTACATTGTAAACCACCGGGGCACACGTTGTTGGTGTCAGATTCACCTCTAGCAGGGACCGTATACGTTACCTTCTGTCCACTTGCATCAGAATGCACGGGATTTTATGCGACTCATGATGACAGCACGTCTTTAGGGACACATTGGCATCCAGAAGGCACATTTTATGGCAAAACAATATTAACAAGATTTAATCTGTTTAAAAAAAAGTGACATCTAACTGTAAGATCCAGTTGTCTTGTTCTCATCTCGGGGCTGATGGGGTCTACGTGTTTTGTGGTTTTTATGTGCTCACGCCTGCACACACCCACACACCCACACCCACGTGGAGGCTGGTGGCTTCCACGCCCTGTGCCTGTCCTGACGCCGAGGCCGGCACAGCTGCTCTGCGTGTCGTTCCGCTGACGGCAGGACACGCCGCGTGTGCTCACCGTGTCACACTCCACGCCGCGTGCTTGGCTCAGGCAGGGCGGGGGGAGTGACGGCAAAGCTGTTTTGACACAAAAAGAAATAGCAGAAATGATGATTTGGAGTCTTTGTTTTATTTGATGGGGAGGAATGTCATTTCTTTCTGTAAGTAATTGTAAAAGGAGAATTTCATACTGCAGTTACCATTTCCAGGCTTACTCATTCATCAGAGTTCCGCAGGGTGCGGGTAGGTGAGGGCAGAGGGGAGCTGAGGGTTTCAGCAGAGAAAATGCAACGACGTTGAGTTGACTCTCTTTTCTGTGATTCAGTAGCTGCTCTCATCCAGATCTTTCAGGCTAAACAGTTGTATTCATTCACCTCGTGACGTATGTTGTTCTGTTTCATCACTAACAGTAAAAATTTCTACAAATATTTTCATGTATTTTGGTATATCTGTACCCATGTGAATTTTTAGAACACTGTAGCTTATATTGAGAATGAAAGATCGTGACAAGTAATCACTCTGTCCAAGCTTGGAAGTTTTTACAGGTCTCTCTCTGTCTCTCTATCTCCCTGCCTCTGCCTAGGCAAAATTTCCAAAAAAGCGTCTAGGAGAGCAATTAGGAGAATTCACTGGTAATAGTAAGAATAAACCCAATTATTATGACAAGAGAACAATATTTTCTGATATGATAGTGTGGATGTAACTGATGCAGACGCCATTATTGTTATTAAGGGGATTTCAAGAAAGTCAGGTGACCTTGTATTAAGCTTCCAGCCAAGTACAGCAGTAATTACGAAGGAGATGCTGGCTCTTGGTGGATCACATTGGTACATAATTTATATAGACTGTAATATATTTAAAGACAAACATTCTCCTAACTTTGTGTTAATAGTTGCCGTGTTGTCGACAACTGCAGGGGTGTGCCCTGCACTGTTCCCATCCACACCCCAATCCCCAAAGACTTGATGTTTCCTTCTCTCTTCTTTTATCCTGTGCGTTTACGAGAATGGGCTGCTGGATTTGAACTTGGAGACACGTGTCTGAGACGTAAGCCCTGCGTAGTTCGGCGTGTGCTGAGTTACATTTCTTTGTTCTTGTTTCAGCCATTTGAAGAGATATTTCGAGCCCAAATCTCCTCTCCAGATTTCTAAATGTCATCTATCACTCTATCTGAGCGAAAAGTCTTTTCTCGTTTCAGGTGGTAGAAAATACCAGGTCGGAACCTGGTTTGGGACCTAATTGGCTAATATTGGGTTTGTAGACCCGGACTCATCAGACTGTCCTAGAGTGGTGTATGTCCCTCCCCAAATGAAGAGGCAATAACCGAAAACATGGATTTCCCCATGCTTGGCATTGGCCATGCATGTCTCGGGGATGGATGGCTTTTTAATTTGTGGATCGAGAGAACATTTGCATCGTATATTAACACGCAGTTCGTTGGTAGTGCGTGTTTTCTTAGGTTCATGCAAGAGTTATTTAGCTTTTGCCCTTCTTCATTTCATTTTAACTTCTCTTTTAATTTTTCAAGATTCTCATATATTTTCTCTCTCCTTTTTCCTTCTGACATTGCTGAAAATCACAGAAAGTTTTCAGTCTTTTAAATTGAGGTTTAAGCCCTTAATTTGTGCTTTCTCACTTAATGTTAAATTACATTGTTGTAACTGCAACAAACTCCAGGCATAAGATTAATACCTGATGTGCTCACTGGGAGGAGTGGGAGGGGCCCCCGATAACTTGACATTGAATTCTGGGGCAGGGAGAAAGGGAAGCCGTTGTATTTATTTTAAGGAAGTTACCTGTGAATTTCTAATTAAAACTAGAATTGGGTAAAAACCATAGGCCGTTTTATTTATAGACCCCACAATTCTAAAAAATGGCCTCTGTTGGGTTTTAGGTAAAGAAATAACCGTTATCAATCAGCTGGTTTAGCAAACTGGTACGTGAGCGACTGGTGCCAGACAACTAAAATTTACCAATGGGATAGAACAATTTTTGCTCCTTCTACATCAGAGCAGAAGGGGCCTTTCAGATTTGCGTGGCAGGTTGTCAACCTTCCTGCAAAAAATTTAGAACTTAGTTTCATAAATTAACGTACATCCCACTTGTATGTTGCTGTCCTTTCAGAGTAGCACGGAATGGGCCCTGACCTGGGTCTGCTTTCTCTGCATTTTTTATTTCCTAATATCTTCTTTCACCAAACCCACCTGCTCTCTTTGTAACAGAGGTGAAGTTACTTTACAAGTGATCGATGATAAATTTGGAAGAAAGTGTGTTTTGCAAGATTTTACAGTGAATTGAAGCTGTTCATTTATCACTGAGGTGTGTGTAAGCCCCTTTTGTGAATTGTAAATATACTTTGATGTGATGGCCATCTGTTCGTGGGTATCACGTTTTGCCAGTCGAAAACCTAGTTTGATATAGCTAAACGTGTAATTTGGTATGATTGTATAGTTTCACCAGGTGGCAATACAATAGCCAAGTTTGTTATTTACTGTAAGCCAGTGCCCAAGCAGGGACCAACGACCTGTGTTTTATAGTTGTCACTTTTGAATTTCCCTTTTCCTCATTCACAGCCAGCTCTCAATTGTGTGTGCTAATGAGGGAAAGAGAGCTTGGATAAACAAAGTTCCCCAACCTGATTCTTGTCATTTATTTCCACGGCCTGCCCCCTGGGGCCTGGGGAAGAGCCTAACCAGGAACTGCTCTCTATGAGTTCCCACCTCCCGCTCCTTCCTCTGTGTGGCTGTGATCAGGGAAACTGTAGGAAGGCAGAGGAGGGGCCTGGGTGATGCAGAAGTTCAAGGGCTAACATCCCGAGTAATCCATCGGCCCAAATCTCACGTCTGGTTGCTGCACAGTGACAAGGGCCAGGGAGGGGACCACTTTCCCTGGGACGAGGGCTCATTATTTTGTTCCTCTTGTCCCCATTTGTGTGATGTGAGCAGTAGTTTGTGAGGCCTGAGGCTGAGCAGGGCGCCCTCTGACAGCCGTGGGAGGACTGCCCATCGTGGGCATTTCCTAGTTCATCTTGAGGGTCTGTCTGCAGGGCGAGATGAGGAGGAGGGGCCCGCAAGCACAGAGGGGGGCTTGGTGATGAGGATGGTGGTCTGTCTGCCATTTCCATGAATACTTCCTATAGCCCCACTGTTGGGGAAACTGAGGCCCGGAGGATGGGGTGAGTGATTGTATGGGGGTCACCGTGTCTTCATCAGTCTGTCCCTTCTGTAAGTCTGTCCTCAGGTCCCGATAATGATGGGTGTCTGTCCTTCAACAGGGAGCCACAGCAATGGCTCCATAGCGTGGACCCAATGGGGACGAGCAGGTGAACGCCATCCCCACGCCCTGCACACCTGGGCTCGCTCCTGTGTGGGACAGATGTGGCTGAGGGGGGACGTGTCTCGGGTGTGTCCCCTTCCTGATACCGACGTGGCAAAAGCAAATGACCCCATCCCCGCCTGGTACCGAAGCCAGGAGAACAGAGGTCTCGTTTCCAGGCACCATGGGGTCCGGTCTGCGAATTTCCACCTGCACAGCCCTTGTCCGCCTGCCCCAGGCCCAAGCTCTTAAAGTGAAACCCGGTAGATTCTGGATCCTTCTGAGGGCTCTGGTTCCAGGATGTGAGCCCAGTTCTGGAGGGTGGGAGGGGTTGGGGGTCGGGAGAGGGGGCTCAGGCACGGCTGTAAAGGAATCCCTCGTGCCCGTCAGCATCTGTGGCTCATCATCTGTGTCCTCACATGGCCACGCACGCTGCCGAGTCGGGTGATATGGACCAGCACTTGGTCCGAGGGCCACTGGGAAGGGGGGCGTGAGAAGAGGGAGGGAAGTGCTCGTGGGGGGGCTGCCTGGGGAGGTGGGTGCGCTTCCTGCCAACGCTGATTCTACCAGGCCCGGTGCGCCCGAGGAGGGGCAGGAAAGCTACTCCGGGGTCAGACGGGCGTCCAGTGGTGGGGACACAAGACAGATGGCCCCCAGCTGCCCCCTAGGTCTGTGTTTCCTCGTGCCGCTTGTAAATTAGAATTGAAAAGTTCACTCATTAAAAAGATAGACACAGTGAGCTAAAAGTACATGGTAGAAGAGTAAAGTAGCCAAAGAATATCAGCGTATCAGGATGAATAAAGTGGAAGAGTGTGTGATAAAAGTAGAAATCCTGAAAGTCTAGAAACGGACAGGGACCGTGTTGGTGGAAGGCTAAAGTGATGCAGCACAGTGACCACTGGGCTGGTGGATTGTGGGTCTCAGGAGAGGCCTTGCCTCCTGCCCCCCTGTCGGTGGGACCCGGCAGCCCCCTCCCTAGGGAAGGCTGAAGGAGGTGAGGATACAGGAGCAGGGCCGGGAGGAAGACAGAGGTGGCCTATGTGCGGGCAGACTCTCGGCGCCCCCGAAATTCTGCCACAGGAACCCTAACGCCATCTGTACCCCTTCATTGTTCTTCCCACCTCTTACTTTTTAACATTAGAAAATATAAAAGTAACAACGAACAAAGCCCTTCCCACATTCCCTCCCCCAGGCTGGGCCCTGCCCTTCCAGGCTCCTTAATTCCCAGCGTCGGGCTAGTGGCTATTTCCAGCTATTTCATTCCAGAAATGGTGTGAAATGGCTAATCTGTGCTTGTTGAATTGAAAACACTGAAGAAGATTTTGAAAACAGATATTTATCAAGAGCCACTTCAGTCAACAAACCCATATATTCATTATCTAGAAAAAAACCACTATTAACATTTTCTAAAAGGATTTTTCCATTGTATTGTGAATAGGTTTGTCTTTTGCTTTTTCCATTGAATGCCTCTCCCCTTGTCATTAAAACATAGTTTTTAATGTTTGAATAATATTGCATCTTAGGAATAAACGAAAAATCACCTAACTACCGATTATTGTTGAAGATTTACGTTGTGGAAAATTTTATATGGAATAATACCATAAAAGACATCTTTGTGCATGAAGCTTAGTCTGTATTTTATGTCACCTTCTGAGGCTACACTTCCAAAAGTAAAACTATTGGGCCAAAGGGTGTCAAAAAATTTCTCTCCTTTTACTCTTTTTTCATTGAGATTCTCTCAATTATAACAGCATGATGGGCACATAAGAGGTGTCCTAAACACTGATACAGAATTACTTTGGGTCAGGGACTTCCCTGGTGGTCCAGTGGTTAAGACTCTGCACTTCCACTGCAGGGGGCACGGGTTCAATCCCTGGTCAGGGAACTAGGATCCCTTCATGCTGTGCAGCACAGCCAAAAAAAAAAAAAACAAGAATTACCTTGGGTCATTAATTCATTCACAAGCATTTACTCAGAGTGTTTGTTGGCATTGAGGTGCTAATGAGACAAAGGAAAGTAACTCGGTCCTGATAGTGGCAGAGTGGATGGACCTCCGGCGGGGCGTCAGGTGACCCGCGTTTGAATCCTTGTTTGTCTCCTCTGGGACCTTGGGGAAGTCGGTCACCTTCTCCAAGACCAGTTTTCTCATCTTCAAAATGGGCATTTTCAGGGGTGCTAACTTGAAGGGTTGTGAGGGTTAAAATGGGGCAAAGAAAGAAAATGCCCAGTGGGGGGAGGTAGGCAGAGGTGGCACTCAGCAGTTTTAGTTGAATGAGCAAGTTCACTGTTTGATTATGAGGACAGACAGGTAAACATCTCTTAATGCTTCCGGGAATGAACTCGGGGAGGGGGTTAAAAGGCATCACGAAGGAGGTGACATCTGAGCCTCCCCTTGAGGACGAGCTTCGTCACCAGGTGGAGAAGCGGGCGGGGTGCCCCCTGGGACCAGGGTGCGCGGGGACTGGACCTGTGGCGGAGGGAGGGGTCCACGTGGGGGTTTGCGCCCCCTGTGCAGCTCGTGGACCCTGACAGCGATTTTAGCTCAGGGGCTGTGGAGGAAGAAAGAGCGTGGCAGGACAGGAGGGCAGGAGGCCCAGCGGCGTGGCGGTTGCTCGTCTGATGAGAGGCTGGAGCGTCCGAATTAGGGCAGGGGCCCCTCTGGCTGTGGAGCTGGACCACAGGAGGCGCTGAGGACAGCCGTCGCTCTTCCGGCGCGGACACTTGTTTCGGGGGGGATTCGGTACAGCTGAGGCAGGAGACTCCCAGCTCAGGAGGAGGCAGTGCGCTGTTACTGGGGCGGGGGCTGGAGGGGGCAGGGTCAGTCGTGCGTCTGCACGAAGTTGACGGGGGGCGCCTGTGGAACGCCCACGTCGCCATGGACTCCGGTCACAGCAGCTGAGGCCGCTTCTATATGCCGGACGCGAGGCAGACTCGGACTACAGGCCAGAGGGCCTCCCAAAGCCAGCTTCCCCCGACGGGGCGGGAGAGCCCAGGCCTGCACCCGGTAGCCTCACAGGTGGACGTGGATCCGGTGCTCGCGGGCGTGCCCTGGAGGAGTCGTGGAAGAAGTCAGGGTTGGCTGGAAAGAGGCTGCGGAGGGACCGGGCAAGAGTGACAGGCAGGGCGGGTGGAGGAAGCCGGCGGCGCCCTGGCCCCGGAGAGCATGGTGTCACACCTGGAGTGCGCTGGGCAGGGGGGCTGGGGGCCGCCTCCCCGCGGGGATGCTCGGCCCGGGGCAGGGGACGCCAGCGGGTCCCAGGATGCCCCCGGGTCCGCCCCGGGGCTCCCCTCCTTTCTGAACTTGTGCCCCCGCCCTGGCCCTCCCCTGGCCGCCTGCTCACCCAGCTTCGTGTCTCCCCTGGGAGACGAGCTCCAGGAAGGCAGGCACGTTAGGGGTCCCCCTTCCCCCTCCTGGAAAACGGGGGACGGGTGTCCCAGGGAGGGAACGGCAGAAACCAGTGACCCTTAGGAGGCCGGGGTTTGCTCTGTGTGGTTCCAGGAGTAACTGTCGCCCTGGGGCTGGGGGTGGCCTACAGGAGGCGTTTGAGCTCAACCTGGGGGCTCCCGGGTGCCGGCTGGTCTGTTGGGAGCAGGACGGGCCCGGGATGCAGCAGGGCCTGATGACATTCCACTCTGCTGGGACACGGACACGCGTGTGGGCAGATGCCAAGCAAGTCACGTCCGTGCGGTTCCAGGCCCTGAGATGCCGCCCGCAGAGTGAGGACCGGTGGGTGACAAACACACCCCGGAGGTTCGGCAGCGAGTCCCCCGCGATGGCGCGGGGCTCATGGGCTGTAACTCTCTGACTCGTTAGTGGACTCCGACGCAGTCCTGCCTTCCGTTGGGAAGCACCGTGGACACGCGTGCCTGGGTCGCTCGATGCTGCCACCCGGGCGTGGGGACGGCCGCGAGGGGAAGCAGGAGTGGGCAGGGATGCTGAAGGGCCCCGTGGAGCGGCCGTCGCTCGCCACGTGTTCACTTGTGCTCACGAGCGATCGTGCCTGGAGCTCTCGGCGTGCGGGCGCAGACCCTCCCGTGTGTCTCCCTCCTGCCCGCGTCCGTCCCCTGGGCTGCCACCTCCTTCTCCGTCTCTCCATCACTGTACCTGAAAACCCCGTGCTCTCTGCCGCGTTCCCTTGGGGTCTGGTGCTGATAACGTGATAACGAGTGATTCTACTTAATGAGACACCCTCTCAGGTCATATCAGTGCATTTTAATAGGGCCTTTCTGGAAATATCTTAACCCCAAATTTCCCAGGTAGTTGACGCAACACTAGTTGTTCCCTCAAAAAAAAAAAAAAAAAGGAAAAAGAAGTACAAGTATGCTTTGGTCAAATCAGTTAAGAGGTGCAGGCGATTATGTCCCCTTGGGGATTGACAAGATCTGTCACATAGTAAAGGATCTAAAATGTGCCGCAGTAAAAGGTCAGATTCCATCTAGTGATTTATATGCCGTCCATCCCTCCCATTCTTGGGACAGCTGTCAGTATCCTGAGTTTTTCTGGGAAATGCCGCCTTCACCCCAAGAAGTCACCCTCTGTGCAGCTGTGGCCTGTAGCAGGCCATTGTAGCATATACTATAGGCCTTGTAAAGAATAAAAATTTTTTTATTGTGCCAAAATATTCGTAACACAAAAGTTACCATTTTTATCATTTCTAAGTGCACGGTTCAGTGGTATTAAGTACATTCACCCTGTTATGCAACAATACCCACCATACATCTCCAGAACTTTTCGTCTTCCCAAATTGAAACTCTGAACCCACTAAACACCAACTTTCCATTCCTTCCTCTCCCCCACCCCCTGGAAACCACTGTTCCACTTCCTGTCTCTATAAGCCTCCCTACTCTAGGTGTCTCATATAAGGGGGCTCCTACAGTATTTGTCTTTTTGTGTCTGGCTTATTTCACTGAGCATAGTGTCCTCAGGGTTCATCCATGCCATCGCATATGTCAGAATTTCCTTCCTTTTAAAGGCTGAATAATATTCCATTGTTTGTATAAACCACATTTTGTTCACCCATTCATCCATCAACAGACATTTAGGTTGTTTCCACCTTCTGGCCCTTGTGAATAATGCTGCTTTGTACACACGTGGCTCTTTGACCCCTGTCGGGTGTCACCTGTGGGAGACTTCTGCTCCGTCCAGGCAGGGGGGCGCTGGTGGTGCTATGTTGCTTTCTCCTTTTTAGTGGAGACCAGAGTATTTTTATCGCTTGCCATTGAGGAGCGTTTTTATTTACGGAAACCGTAGAATACTGTCTGTGTTATTATCTTGCCCTAGAAGTTGACAACAAGGTCCGCCCCCCGCCCCCCGCCATGGGGAGGCACAAGGGACCCCCGCTGCTTACAAAAAGAGGAGCCTGCAGGAGGAGGGGCAGGGGCCCCTTCCCTTCCCACCCAGCTGTGACGGCCACACTGACATCTTTAAGAAGAGGGCAGACGCTGCCCTTCCGTCGAAATGTATTCACTTAGGAGGGGGGATTGTCTTGGTGGAAACCTATTTCCTGCCGTCGAACTGCAGAAGGGGTAGATATATAAAGTGGAGGTAGCCTTGTAGCCTGGGAGCTCGGCTGAGAAACATCTTTCTAAAGATCATCTAACTGCTGGGGAGGCCGCGTCCTTGGAGATGATTTACGTCTCCTCACCGTGTTTCATTTTTCTCTCCTAGCTTACGTTCCTGAGGAAGAACTGAAGGCAGCAGAAATAGATGAAGAAAACGTGGAGGAGGATGGGCTGCCTTTGGACGTTCAGGAAAGTGACTTCGTGTGCAATGAGGAAGCGGAGCTCAAGGAGGCCCAGAGCTACCAGAACTCCCCCATCAGCACCGCGACTAATCAGGACGCCGGCTACGGGTCGCCGTTCAGCGAAAACAGCGACCCGCCAGCCCATTTCAAGAGCTCTTCCTCCAAGGAAGAGAAAGAGGAGCCCCAGGGTCGGGAGGGCGTCTGCTACCCCCAGGACAGCTTGGCCCAGATCAAGGCCGTGTATGCAAACCTGTTCTCGGAGTCCTGCTGGTCCAGCTTGGCTCTGGATTTGAAGAAGTCCAGTTCGACCACCAGCAACAGCGATGCCGGCCAGAAGGAGGGCTCCACCCCCGCCCCCATGCCCCCCACCAGTACCGCGGGGGCCACCGGGACCACGGCGAGCACCCCCAGCTCGGGCTCCAGCTCCGGCACCAGCACCAGCACCAGCGCCAGCGGCGGCCCCGGCTATGACTGGCACCAGGCCGCCCTGGCCAAGACGCTGCAGCAGACGTCCTCGTACGGGCTGCTGCCCGAGCCCAGCCTCTTCAGCACCGTGCAGCTCTACCGGCAGAACAACAAGCTGTACGGCTCCGTGTTCACGGGCGCCAGCAAGTTCCGCTGCAAAGACTGCAGCGCCGCGTACGACACGCTGGTGGAGCTGACGGTGCACATGAACGAGACGGGGCACTACCGCGACGACAACAGAGACAAGGACTCCGAGAAGACCAAGCGGTGGTCCAAGCCCAGGAAGCGCTCCCTGATGGAGATGGAGGGGAAGGAGGACGCCCAGAAGGTGCTCAAGTGCATGTACTGCGGCCACTCCTTTGAGTCTCTGCAGGACCTGAGCGTGCACATGATCAAGACAAAGCATTACCAGAAAGTGCCTCTCAAGGAGCCGGTGCCAGCCATCACCAAGCTGGTCCCTTCCACCAAAAAGCGGGCGCTGCAGGACTTGGCGTCCCCCTGCTCCCCCGAACCGGCGGGCATCGCGGCCGAAGTGGCGCTGGGCGAGTCGGCCAAGGACCAGAAGTCGGCCAACCCGTACGTGACGCCCAACAACCGCTACGGCTACCAGAACGGGGCCAGCTACACCTGGCAGTTCGAGGCCCGCAAGGCCCAGATCCTCAAGTGCATGGAATGCGGCAGCTCCCACGACACCCTGCAGCAGCTCACCGCCCACATGATGGTCACCGGCCACTTCTTGAAAGTGACCACCTCTGCCTCCAAGAAAGGGAAGCAGCTGGTGCTGGACCCCATGGTGGAGGAGAAGATCCAGTCCATTCCTCTGCCCCCCACCACACACACGCGGCTGCCCGCTGCCCACGTCAAAAAGCAGCCCGACTCTCCCTCGGGGTCCGCGGCCCCGGAGGAGAAGAAGGAGCCCGAGAAGGAGAAGGCGCCGCCGGCGGTGGCCGGGGACGCAGACAAGCAGATCAAGGAGGAGGGTGAGGACGCCTCCGACAAGTTCGAGCCCACCGCCCTCTACCAGTACCTCCGCGAGGAGGACCTGGACGACAGCCCCAGGGGCGGGGTGGACATCCTGAAGTCCCTGGAGAACACGGTCTCCACGGCCATCAGCAAAGCCCAGAACGGCGCGCCCTCGTGGGGCGGCTACCCCAGCATCCACGCCGCCTACCAGCTGCCGGGCACCGTGAAGCCGCCGCCGCCCGTGCAGAGCGTGCCGATGCAGCCGTCCTACGCCAGCAGCGTGAAGTCGCTGTCCTCGGAGCACAGCGCGCTCCTGCACTCCCCGGGGAGCCTCACGCCGCCGCCCCACAAGAGCAACGTGTCGGCCATGGAGGAGCTGGTGGAGAAGGTCACGGGCAAGGTCAGCGTGAAGAAGGAGGAGAGGCCGGCGGAGAAGGACAAGGGCTCGCCGGCCAAGGCCGCGTCCCCCGTGGCCAAGGAGAATAAAGACTTCCCCAGGGCCGAGGACCTCGGCGGCGGCGGTGGCGGCAAGCCCCAGCAGCAGAATAAGGGCCCCGAAGCCAATGCGGGGAAGACCAAGAAGGAGGGTGCGGTGGACGCCCACACCCCGAACGGCACGGAGCCCCTCAAGGCCAAAGTCACCAACGGCTGTAACAACCTGGGCATCATCACGGACCACTCGCCCGAGCCCTCCTTCATCAACCCGCTGAGCGCCCTGCAGTCCATCATGAACACCCACCTGGGCAAAGTGTCCAGGCCCGTGAGCCCCTCGCTGGACCCGCTGGCCATGCTCTACAAGATCAGCACCAGCATGCTGGACAAGCCGGCCTTCCCCGCCCCGCCCGCCAAGCCGCCCGGCGCCCTGGACCGCTACTACTACGAGGGCAGCGACCAGCCCATCGACCTGACCAAGTCCAAGAGCAAGCCCCTGGCCCCGGGCGCCGCCGACGGCGTGTCCTCGCCGCTGCGGGAGAGCGCGCTCATGGACATCTCGGACATGGTGAAGAACCTCACGGGCCGGCTGACCCCCAAGTCCTCCACGCCCTCCACCGTGTCGGAGAAGTCGGACGCCGACGGCAGCAGCTTCGAGGAGGCGGTGGACGAGCTGTCTCCCGTTCACAAGAGGAAGGGGCGGCAGTCCAACTGGAACCCGCAGCACCTGCTTATCCTGCAGGCCCAGTTCGCCTCGAGCCTGCGGGAGACCCCGGAGGGTAAGTACATCATGTCGGACCTGGGCCCTCAGGAGCGGGTACACATCTCCAAGTTCACCGGGCTCTCCATGACCACCATCAGCCACTGGCTGGCCAACGTCAAGTACCAGTTGCGGAGGACAGGGGGGACCAAGTTCCTGAAGAACCTGGACACAGGGCATCCTGTTTTCTTTTGCAACGATTGTGCCTCTCAGTTCAGAACTGCTTCCACGTACATCAATCATCTAGAGACACACTTAGGCTTCAGCTTGAAGGATCTCTCCAAGCTGACACTAAATCAGATTCAAGAACAGCAGAACGTTTCCAAAGTCCTGGCGAACAAAGTGTTGGGCCCGGTGGGAGCCTCCGAGGACGATCTGGGCTCCACATTCCAGTGCAAGCTCTGCAACCGGACTTTCGCGAGCAAGCACGCAGTCAAACTGCACCTTAGTAAGACCCACGGCAAGTCTCCCGAGGACCACCTGATCTACGTGACGGAGCTGGAGAAACAGTAGCCCTGGGTCCGCGCGGGCCCGGGGCACATTGCACTAAACGTCGTCATACTGCACTAGGCCTGGCCTGAGCCTCCAAAATCAGCCTGCCCTTTGTTGCTGACTGCCTGTCTGGACCTTGGTTTTTCTTACACATATTTTGTAGTTATATTTATACGCTCTTCGTCCGATTGTGCATGTTCCTTTTCTTTTTCCGTGAGTCAAAGTCTGATCTTTATTTTCAACATCTGTTCTCGATGTTCAGCTCTCTTTTGTAGGAAATAGTGGGGCACACTACTCGGAGACATTTATTTAGCAGGAAAGAAAGATACAAATAACAATGAGAAAAGACGTCCTAAAATTACAAAGTTGCCATGACAATAAAGGTCATAGAACGTCCTAGTGTCAAATTTAACCCTTTGAGGACTGTAATCGCATTTCTGTGCCTTTCACTCAAAAAAAAAAAAAAAGAAAAAAGAAAAAAAAAAAAAGGCTTAAAGGCATTTCATTCAGATCAAAAGCTGTGTCAGACACAAAACTTATTTAATAATTAAAAAACGAGCTTTTATATGCAGAACTGGTTTGTGAAGGAAGCATGCATGCAGCTGTTGGAAAATAGAAAGTTGTCTAGGACTTGGGGTTAGGAAGCCACAACTTCACATGTTTAAAACAAAAAAAACACAAAAACTAACAGCAGCGACAACAAACACCCCAGTTGCCACTATGCCCAAACCCTCTGGATGCTGAAAAAAATGCCACTTTTGGCAAAAAAAAAAAAAAGTATGCAAGCTATTATTTAAAAATGTGTAAAAATGCTATTTCTTTTTTCTGTAAAATACTGCAGTTTATAGTTATTTACAAATGTAAGCTTTGGTACAAGCTGACCTTTCTATAAGCGTGCTGCATTGGTAAATGAAAAAAAAAAAAATGGGGCAAATGTTGGAGTCCTTTCCTTGTAAATTGCCAGCATCAGCTTAAAAACTCCTATATGTTACATATCGTACCATTTTAATCTATTCAACTTTCTTTGTACCTTCTGGCTGTATGCTTTCTCTTTTAACTTTTTATATTGTCATTTTATATTAAATTTCTGTGTATATAATGTACAACCACAATTTTTGAATAAAATTTAGTTCCTGCAGCTTGATTTAAATAGAGAAATTTTACTGGCACCTGCATCTTTCCAGATGCATGTATATCAGACAAAAATAAATAAATGAAAACAAAGCAAGCAATGCACTATTAATTATACATTTTGATGTTCTATCATTAATATTGTACAGTACATTTCGGTTCACACAATTAAATCCACTGTTTTCTCGAATGTAAAATAAACCCACATGCAGTTCTTGATTTACATAGATTGTCATGTCGTCATTATTTTGCCTCTGAGATGTTATTTCAGCAACGAGAGGTATGGCTTATGCAATCAACCAACAGAAATTCTAGTCGGAATCATCATTTCATGATTTGTGTGCTGACGTGCTTCATTCAAATCATCAGTATTGCATTTCTTAAAATGATAATTAAAAATTTTAACTCCGCTGGGTGCCACCGGATTCCTGAGGACAGCCATTGAGCGATGGCTGGCTTGTACATCGAGGGACTGAGGTGCTTCCTTTGGAGAATGCTTCCGCACTATTTTTAAATGTTTACAGTTATCCTTTGTGTGCATCCGGAGCCTTAACAGTGGGGGGCGGTCGAAGGGCAGGTCTTGCTCTATAGCAGCAGACCCTGGGGGGCTTGGAATTGGTTCTGCGTTGCTCCAAAGAGGAAAGCCTGATCTCTGCACTTTTAAAAATGTACAGTTTTTATAAAATGAGCTGCCCTGGAGCACGCGGAGGGGCGTTGCTCTGCGCGGAAGACCACCGGCACCCCAGGCCTGTAAGCGCTGTGCCCCTGGCCCTGAATGAAATCCGGGTCTTCCTGCTTAGTCTGGCCTCTTTGCCGCGGAAGTACATAACGACATGAGCAGGACAATTTCTTTTTCCACCTTTTGCTTAAGTTTTCGTAAAATAGTATCCTGAGAAAGCTTAGAATGTACAGCACTCAGCTGTGCTGTTTCCATGATTTCCCTCCATGCCAAGCCCTTGACCCCTGTGGGAGGAGAATCAGGGCGGCCACCTCTGCACCATCTGTGCTGAGGCCGCAGAGCGCCGGGGAGGTTTGCTGCCTTCTCCTGACCTTCATGGGTAAACAGCTCTGTCCTTTAGGAGCTTCAGCCATTCAGACATTTTGGTTCAGTGTCTGGGGGATTACATACTTTGGGCTCAAGGGGTGACGGGGAGGAGTGACAGCCCTGTGGTGGAGTGTAGTGGGGTCTTTGCACGATGATCCTTCGAAGTTCTCTTTATTTTAGCACAGGCCTGCAGATGTATGTTCTGTGATTTCACCTTGGAGCGGGTGCAGCGGGTGAGGTGGTGTGACGGGCGTGAGAGGCCGGGACGGGGTGGGTTCGGTCCCCATGTGGAGCCGTGGGGCCGTGTGAAAGCTTGCAGCTGAGTGCTGACCACTGGGGTGAGGACGTGGGACTCGAGGTGGGGGGAGTCCCTTCCTTCATTTTTCCTTTTTCTAATTCATCAGCCACCTTGTGATCTTGTCATCCGAGTTCCCCAACCGATGGCCAGAAGACTTGCTCATTTGCTGCTGATGAGACGGTGATCCTTGTTGCTGTCTGGCGAGGATCCTAGTAGGCCCCTGGCGAGGAGCCCCCCTTCCTCGCCAGGGACTCTTTTGAGTGTTTCACATGGAGTAACTCCCTCAGGGCCCCAGGGGGTCTGTTACTTCCACCTCCTCTGCAGGTGGGGAGCCCCTGCTGGGCTCAGTGGACACTTGCCCAAGCTCACAAGGCCCATGATTGACAGAACTTGGGCCTGAGCCCACGAGGCTTTGCCCCGGGGTGCGTGCCCTGTGATCTGCCCTCAGGTGTGACCGGCCCCAGGGGAGGGTCTGTGGTTTCTACGCACCCACCCCCAGCGGATAAGCATTCCTCCAATCACCTCCCGCGGCGGCTCCCCTCGGCCGCAGAACAGGCCAGCTCTATCTTCTGTTCAATTTGTACAATAAGTTGAAATGATGTTAGTTACGAGTTTGTTGTATCCTCAACTGAATACAGGTCTACCTAGTAACACAGAAACTTGATTTGTAAATAAATACAGATGGTAACATCCAGGGGACAAACTGGCTGCCTCTAATTTGAGGATTTACTTACACGAGTTTCTGCTTCCTTCATCAGTATTTGAAGAAACGCATCCCTCCTTTATCTGGTCTTGTGTGTCCCCCAATGGACTCCACAGGTGGCATTGCGTGCTCTCCGTTTCTCAGGGGGCCCCTCTCTCCCTTCCCCCAGGGGAACAGGCTGCATCTTCTGGAGCCTGAGGGCAAATGGCCCTGAGCGTCTGGAGGGAGCTGGCCATCCGCCCGTCCCCTGCCTGGTAGGAGGCTGGAGGGCCTAGCGAGCAGGCAGTTTTGTAACCTTGTGTACACGCAGACATCACCCTATTTTGCATTTGTATTTGCAGCTTGAGTATCAGGTTTAATAACTAAATCTTTTTTCCGTTCAATGTGGATTTTTAAAAGGTTTGGGATATTCCTCTGAATGTGGGTTGGGTTTGGAGGTTCATTGTTATTTAGTTGAGACTTAAAAGATATAAAGCCTATAAAATAATCATAGACACTAGTTGATATAAGAGAAACAAACTCAGGCATTGTATGCAAAAAGAAGAGATTAAAAACTTTTCAGATTTATGTTCCTACATTTCTATATTTGATAATCTTTGAAAAGCTTTGAAACATTAGTTGAAATCATGTCTAAACTGCTTCCGAATTTTCAGAAACCTGTACCTACAAATAAAGGTTTCTGCTTTTTTCCAAGGTAAAATTTCTTGTTACTTTGTTTTTCTGAAGATGGTGGAGACCATTAAAAGCCAATTATCGAATTATAAAGTGAAAAGATACCAAAGAGTCAGATTTGGAGAGCCTTTGTAATTTTCCCATACCGTTAATAATAAAAGTAATACATAGTCATTGCAGAAAACTTGTAACACACACACACACACAAATAAAGGAGGAAATAAAAATTAACTTGTTTTCATCTAGAGAAAAATCACTTAATATGTTAGTGCTAGCATCTTTTTTTTTCATGTTTCTACAAAATAGATGCTCAACCTACTTTTGTACTTGCTTTTTTTACTTGTTAGTAGATAATGTGTATTTTCCCATTTCATTAAATATCAAAAATATCAAAAATCTTATCGAGATGTACTATAACTTATTAATTAATTCTGTTTTAGAATTTGGAAAAGCAACATTTAGATTCTTTTCAAGTTTTCAGTGTTACAAATGAGTACACAAGAATATTCCACTCAATATTTCCATGAATATTTTTGGTTATTTCCTTAGCATAAATACCCAGAATTGAAATTTCTGTCTCACAGTGTGATTTGATACCTGTGCCCAAATCACCCACGAGAGAGCTGGTACCAGCTTCCTCACCCTTCGCAGGAGAACGACCATTTCTGTCCACCTTTGCTTTGTGAACACAAGGATTTTTTTTTTTTTTTTTAATTCTGGCTATTTTCACTAATTGGCCAGTGTAATATTGACGTTTTAATAATATTTTTAATGCTTATAGTCCACTGATATTATTTAAAGAAGAGATGGCTTAAGAACCTGTATGATTTTTTTTGAGGACTTTCATGTGAATTATGAGTCCATTTAAATTTGGTGGCCAATTTACATATTTTAGAGAAAACACACAACAAAGAAAGAAGTTGACAAAGGTCTGCAGCTCCCCTGTGGCTCCAGCACGAGAACATGACAGCGTGTCTTCCTGTGCTGTTCTCCCAGGGTAGATGGCCCATGAAAACGTGCCCAAAGACGTCAAGTATATTATATACCAGCACTGTCTTTAAATTGCCCAACTTGGAATAGGGAGAAAAATTCCATATTCTGGGATTTCTATGACTAATTTACAATTAGTATCTCTTAGGCAAACAAAGATAATCTCAGAATAAAGTGGACTATCCTAGGAAGATGCGATTTGGTCACCTAGAGGGAATAGAAGGGAGGAGAGAAGGACCAATTCAAAAGTCTAGCACAGGGAACTATACTCAGTATTTTGTAATAACCTATAAGGGAAAAGAATCTGAAAAAGAATATATATAACTGAATTACTGTGCTGTACACCTGAAACTAACCCAACATTGTATTGTAAATCACCTGTACTTCAATTAAAAAAAAAAAAAAAAAAAAGGCAATGTCGGAAGTATCTTCCACAGGGTAGTTTCTTCCAGAGCTCAAGTTCAAAGCCATTGCTAACTGAGAACCGATGTCTCTGACCCAGGTTTCTGATAGGAATATGAAGGGGCTTATGCCATAGTTGTAAAGATTAGGAGGAAGGCATGTCACCTTCAGACCAATTAAGGTCAGGAGGTTCTGAAGGGTACATAGAGCAATAAGGGCTTTCACCAACTACTATTGAGAAGTTGACCCATAACTAGTTAGCCATTATTTTTCTTCAATCACACAAAAATATTTGCAACTTGATCTGACTGGTATAAAGATTGGTGATGTGTTCCAGGGTGATTGACGTCTACCAGTTGAACAGATAGTAGAAGCTGTGGGCTGACATAGGTCATCACATTTTGTTAAAATATTTGAGATATGGTACAAAGCATACGTTTAATTGAGATATAATTGACATATAACATCATATTAGTTTCAGTTGTACAGCATAATGATTTGATATATGTGTATATGTTATTAAGTGATCACCACAATAAGTCTAGGTAACATCCATCACCATACATAGTTACTGAACTCGTTTTTCCTGTGATGAGAGTTTTTAAGATCTACTCTTCTAGCAAGTTTCAAATATACAATACAGTATTATTAACTATAGTCACCAGGCCATACATTACATCTCTGGTATATGTATAAAGTATACTTACATATTTTATAACTGGAAGTGTGTACCTTTTGACTCCCTCCACCCATCTTGCTACATAATAATAAAACTAAGAAAGGTGAGAATTTTTTAATCCTTTGTGACCTGTGTAATTTAAATATTGAATCATATTTCTAAGCCATAGCATTCTGATACATAGCTCATGTCATTATGCCCAGTTTATATTGAGGAATGATTGACCAATTAATCATTTTTCTTACCAATTTCAACCTTTGGCTCTTTAAAGTCATTACAGTTATGGAAGGCAAATATTTAGTTATGTTTTGATTTGTTAACTTTAAGAGACAGTAGTGCCCAAAATACTTTCCTTTTGTTTGTAATATATTGATTTACAAATTAGTAAAATCTAATGTCCACTTTCAAAGCTATTTGTTCTCCTTTTGGAGATTCCTGTCCTCACTCAGTTTTTGAGACATGAATAACTTGGATATGCAAAATTCTAGCATGGTGAGCTCAGATATCGGTATGTGGAATGGCGTGACGATGACTGCTTCTCGAGACTGGACTCTGGATGTTGATTGGGACACCTTCTGTTTCCATCATGCCTTCCAACAGTTAGTAGAAACCAAGGGCATTAAAATCTGAAATGATCTGCAAACACAAATCTGATGGAAAGGACTTTGTTCAAACTTCAGATTACTATGAAAAGTATATTTCAAATAGGGGGTCATTTAAAGTGTCAGCCCTTTTCACGGTGATTGTTATCTTAAATATAATGTGAGTATTCATCTTTAAGTTCTGGTTAGATAGTTGGAAACTTACAGTGACAATGTGTAACATCTTGTTTGTTGTCATGGAAGCCCTGTAGTGTCAGGAAACCCTCCTGACAAAACTGGAAGCTACAGGGAGGTGCCCAAGTTGCCATCACTCTAGCTTCTCAGAAGAAAAGATTTCAAAAAAAAGGAGTCACAAAGTTACAGATGACCCCTTTTCTTAAAATTTCTGTTTTGATAAAAGCGTGCCCTTTTTTTCTGAGACACTTGGATTTTTTAAAAAAATTTTATTTTATATTGGACTATAGTTGATCAACGATGTTGTTAGTTTCAGGTGTACAACAAAGTGATTCAGTTATACATATACGTGTATCTATTCTTTTTCAAATTATTTTCCCATTTAGTTTATTACAGAATATTGAACAGAGTTCCCTGTGCTATACAGTAGGCCCTTGTTGGTTATACCTATTTTAAATATAGTAGTGTGTACATGTCAATCCCAAACTCCCAATCTAAGACACTTAGATTTCTGAATTTCTTGTTATTTTCTTCCAGAGGCTTTCCTTTTCAAGAGTGGAATCCCATATCAGGACTAGAAAGTCTGATATTTCAGACACTGGTTTAAAAGTCATCCATTTTGCCAATGGTTTCCATGCCAGGAGAATAGTCTAATGGCATTGTTTTGACGTGAATCGATGCAGCTGACTTTTTTGGCGACGTTGGCAATGCAGTTTCTTAGCACACTCCCAGCAGGAGGCACAGTGGCTGCGTTTATTTTCCCCTCTGCTACGTATCGTCAGGCCATTTCCCAAGAACACATTTGGCCTTTCTTAAGCCACAATTCCTCAAAGACAATAAATGTTTTTCTCCTGTAGGGATAGTGTTTAGCCTTCTTACTCTCTTTAGCCTTCTTACTCTCCAAGTGTTTCCTTCTTGAAAATCCCCACTTCCTAGAGTCCTTCAAGGCCAGTCAAACCCTCAGCATCGTAGAAAAGCCAAGTGGAAGGAGCCCATGGGAGCAGGTGCGGGCCCGTAGGTGCCTGTGTTCAGATGCTCAAACCTGTGTCTGTTATGTCCCAGCAGGAAGAACAGTAGGAGGGCTGAGGCTCAGGGGAGGGTCGGGGCAGGGCCCGCACAGATTGGACACGCTGGGAAATTGTTTTGAGACTGGGTTCATGGTCTCCGTGGTCTATTAAAGGTTACGGTCATTCTGCCACTTGCATTAGGAGGGAGGGAAGAGCAGATAGATGGGCAATAAGGAGAGAGAACGTGCCAGTGAGAAGGCAGAATTAGGCCCCTGGACCAGTGAGGCAGCTGGTGAAGTGCAACAGGTACAGGCCTGGGCATGCTGCACGGACGTAACCATAACTAGTGGTCGGAAGCAAGAAAGGAGCGGGAATGACTTGGACTGTTGCCTGGGGGGCATGGCCAGGTGGATGGAGATGCAGTTCTACCCACTGGAGATGGTTTGTGGATGTCATTTGGTAAGAAAGAAAGTGCGAAGAGCGAGTGGGAGCGTGGCCTTGCTAGGGTTAAAGATCCTTAAGCTTTAGAGAGAATGTATAAAAGAAAATTTCTTTCTGAAATAATTTATGGAAATGCCGTGCTCCTTTGAAGGTTCCATGTCACCGCATGGCACTACGCAATGTTCTCTTTCTTCACCTGTCAGGCAAAGACCACCTCGAAGAGTCTCACTGCTGATTACTAGTTAATTGTCATTAATAAGTGACAACTGACATTATGGGGGCTTAATGCAGAGAGAAGAGAAAAGAGCCACAGATATTCTAATGAGCTGACTCCTACGTGCCCTCTATTGTTGTTGAAATGAGAAGCTGTCGTCATTGTTCAGGAGATGGGCTTCAATTGCTCTGGAAAATATTCCCTTTTAATTTCTTTATGCAGAGATAATTCCCGGTACTCTGTATTTCTCCCTCTCCCACCCCCCTCTGCTTTGAGCACACACGCACACGTGTGCACACACACACACGCACGCACACACTTTCCCACTCTCCTGTGAGTAGGCTAAAAACTCCCAACTTGTGAGCTCCTGTAACTTGTTCCTGAACAAGGAAGTAGGACCCTGTAACAAAGCAGATAGAACAGAAAGGACTTTTAATACCCTAGTCATAGTTGACTTGGATGGGGACCAAGGTGGAAAGGTCCAGAGCTGAGAAATGAAGAGTGGAAGGAAGACGAAGAGAAAGAATTGATTTAACAAGAAAAGATCCACCAGTCACAATGGGAGAGCTACATGTGCTGACCAGGAGCCCGTGAACACACGTCGCAGCCCATCCACCCGAGAGGAACGTTACTCTTCCCAGCGCTTAGATCTTTAAAACGCTGACAACAACCCTCAAAATCCCCACAGAATCTTCCAGAAGAGAAGGCAGAGTTGAGGGAAAATGATTCAATAGGTATCGAACTTTAAGTTACACCAGTTGCCATTTGCTTTCCGTAAGTTTCACCCGAACAGAACTTGCCATTTGGAATCCTTAACCACCAGGACCCCGTTCTTTCTTGCACGTGTGTGTGTGTGTAGGTGCACATAAATGCAGTACTTTATTTTGACATTAGAGTAGAAAGCAAAGTAGAAAGTGTACAGCCAAATAATACCCAAGTTGGCTGGAGCCCCTCACTGTGTCCTCCGTCCGTTTGTAGGGAAAGGGGGAGATGTTAGAATGTAGGCTGCACTCAGCTCTAATACTGAAGGTTTCCAGACAGGAGCATGGCAGGATGATCTTGGGGAAGACGCAGGCTGAAGCCAATAGGAATAAGATGTGTTGTTTTTCAAGTGCCAAAACCTCCTAACAACAATTTCCCGTGCTATCAGATCATTTCACACCATGCCATCCACCTTCTTTCAGGTCTTATCACACAGGTGCAGTTTCAAGCCTGCTGTTTGAAGCCTGCACTGTTAAAGAGAAAAATCCTGTCTTGATCCTTAGAACACTGCCGTGGCAGTCACTCCTTTGTGCAATGGCAAACCCTCTGCCGTGTTCATTTCTGCTCCGTGATGGGTTTTGGAAGCAGGGTTTTGTTTTGAATGGCAGTGGGCTGCGGGGCCTGGCCTTTCCCCACGTTGGCATCAGCCTGGACCTCCAGATGATCCCAACAGGATACAAGAGAGGACCATCCTTGCGTTCCAGTTGGTTTGCTGGCAGCCGCATGGCAGCACTCTTGACGTGTGTCGGGATCTCAATAAAAACGCCCGAATCTTGCGCGTGTGTGAAGCTGTGGGACCACAGCTGGAGCATTTATACTCATGTCGTTGAGTTTTCAGACCTAAGTTCTCAGCTTGATTTAGATTTGGTTTGTTGTTTGATTTGGAAACGCTGGAGCTTGGTCCCAGCTTGGTATCGTCTATAACTCTGATCAGCCTGACACCAATATCCTCATCTAAGTTTTGTACAAAACTGTGGACAAGGATATAACGAGGTTGTTCCAGGCACTGGCTGGCCTCCCCAAGTGGGCATTGATCCATCACTGGTCAGGAATTCGTTGGCTTTGTGCTATTGTGGAAAGAGCACGGGATTCGGGGGCTGGAGATCAGACAATTTTATGAACCTCAGTTTCTTCTTCATCAAAGTTATAACAGCACATGGAATGTGCCTCACCCTGGGATCAATGTTATTATTGTCGTTAGATTTGCTCCAACAATTACAAATCTATCTTATTAGACAGCCATCCTCTCTCATTCACAAAACTATCAAGACTTTTTCAAGCACGCACCTCTTTTAAAGTGGCAGACAGACAAATGCCCTGGTAGGTCGGTGAGATTAATCATGTGTCTGCATCAGGAGAGTAAAACCTCACGGAGGTGTCACGGCTCCAAGGGCACCCTCCTCCGTTACCGCCAAACTGGCTCAATTAAAATCTGATTGTTGCAACCTCTAAGATGTGAGCACCAGTAAAGTCTGAGTTGGAGAGAGAGAAAGGGGTCCAGACAAGAAGGAGGTAAGTTGTGGAAGGTTTGGTTTGGTCGTTCAAAGTTGAACCAAATAGACGTGTGGTTGGGATGCGGCCTTGCCGTTGTCCTGCTCACAATGCAGGTTTCCAGGGGAGATGCGCGGAGAGGTTGCTTGGCCGATGAACAATGTTTGTTACCGTATGGACCGTGGGCCTCACTGGGCCCCAGGTGAACTATGGCGTGTTGTGTGGGGGGCAGAGCGGGAGGACTTTGGGGCGCTTAATAGAAGCAGGTGGAAACCCCCTACCCTTTACCATGAGCCCCATGGGATTCCTGCGTGGTTTCCTGGGGGTTGGGGTCTGAACTTTCCAAAGAATAGGCACTTCCCAGGGGACCAGGAGCTGGTGTCTCTTTCCTCCGCTTGACAGAAGTCGTGCTGAAACCCAATTGTTATATGAGGTCCTGACCCAGATCCAAACTCCTCTCCTTGGGTTGGAATAAGGGTCGGGGAGAGGACACCTGTGTCTTCCCCTTGGGTTTGGAAGGTGTAGCCAGTAGCGGCAGGTGATCTCCGGGCTGGGAGGACTTGCCGCTTTGTTCTGCTGAGTTGAATCAAAGGGACTTCAGCGAGACCCGGGATCTGCATGAGCAAGATGACATCAAGTCATGTACCGGCACCACTGTGATGATTTGTTTTTGGTATTTGGATGATGCTTAGTTTACGTTCCAGAATCGTACATCGTTTGGTTCAGTTCTGATACCTTCTTTCAGACTAATTGTCTATTTTGGCTCACCCTCATCACTCTATCAGTTACCTGCCTTTAGGTATTTTCAGCTGTTAGAATCATTGCTTAGCTTAGCTTAGCTTGATTTAATTTATTGTTCTTTTAGGTCCACCAAGCCTCCCCCACAACGTTCGATGGCGAAGCATCCCTGGCGTGACAGTCGAGGGTCTAGGGCCCAGTATCACTTACAGCGATGTCAATAGACATTCTCTGCTTCTTTATTTTTCTTGCTGACCTCATGTATTCGTTTCCCGTGGGAGTGTAGCAAATCACCGCAAACATAGTGGCTATAAACAGCACACTTGGATCCTCTTTTCAGCGTCTCACTGGGCTGAAATCAAGGTTGGCTGAGGTGTCATATGGGGGTCGAGCTCTTCTAAACTCTGGTTGGTGGCAAAATTCAGTCCCTCACATTGCAGGACTGATGTCCCCAGCCACCAAAGGCTGCCCACTGTCTCTGCCGAGTGGCCCCTCCACGATACGGCCACTTGTTTCTTCCAGCCAGCGGGACAGCACCTCTGTCACTTCAGGTCTCTTTTATGAGACACCTGATTAGGCCAGGCCCACCAGGGATCATCTCCCTTTTGGTGAACTCAAAGTCACCTGACCAGGAACCGTCACCACCTGTCACATCCCTTCCCTTTGCCATATAAGGTAAGCTGATCATGGCAGTGACATCCGACCAGTCCCAGGCCCTGCCCACGTTCCGGGGGAAGCAATCACCCAGGGCATCCACGTTGCACATGAGCCTGAGGTCAAGTGCCTCCGGTGTATAAGGTCAAGTCCAAATGCCCTCATGTGGCTCACGGGATGTGGGCTGACCGTTTGGTCTCCTTTCCTGCTGTGCTGCAGCCCCCCTCCCTTCTGTTCTCTGGTCCAGACATCCAGCTGATTTCAGTTCTGAAACGTGATCCATTGTCTCTGTGCCAGTGCCTCCTCTCCCCCCTCTTCTGTGTCCCCACAGCTCAGCTTGAACGTTGCTTTCTCTGGAAATCCTCCCTGAATTCCCCATCCGCGCCCACAGTCAGCTGCTCTGCTCTGGGCGTCTGTAAAGCCACGTTTCTCTTCCCCAGGGTCATCATCCCATTTCTCTTCCTTTGCGGCAGCGGTCTCTTCCCCAGCTAAACTGCAAACCACCGGGACGCAGCTACCATGGATTCTGCCGCAGCTTGTGCAGGGCCAAGAAGTTAGTGCGATTGTGCCACATGGGGTGTTTCTTGGGTGATGGGCTTGGGCGGGACCCTGGACAGTGGTGCCTGGGTGAGTCGGCCCACCCGCCTGCTGTCTGCCAGAGCTGCTCACAGATGAGCTGACCGTGGCCAGGTGGGGCCCCCTCACGGGCACCATCACCCCATCTTCTCTTTAGGCTTCTGGTGGGTACATCTAGCGGCCCTCCTGGCACGACCTGTGTCCCTCTTCCTCAGTCCAGTTCTGAAAGGCCCAGAACTGGGGGCAGTGCTATGTGGGCTTGTGCTTCCCTGGGGCCCCGTGGAGTGGTCAGTGTGGCTGGTCTTGGAGGGCAGCCAGGATGACAGATGGGGGTCAGCTCCAGAGTCAGGCCAGCCCTGTGTCAGATCCCATTCATCCAAAAGAGTAGCCACGTGACTCAGTTTCCCCATCTGAAATCTGAGGCTGACAACAGCGTGTCCTCCCTCAAAGAGCTGACGTGACGATGAAATGAGAAGATATCCACAGGGTGCTTGGCATCGAGTCCGGCCCAGGGGAAGTGCTCAGTAAAGAAGAGCTATAATTCTTGGCAAAAACAAGGCCTCGTGTCTCCGAGCTCACCCTCTGTGTTGGCATCATTGGTAATCTGCAGCGAAAGTACTGTTTCTAGAAGTTTCATCTCCTGTGAGATGGGCTCAGGTCAAGTCAGGAGGCACAGGGAGTGCTCTCCTCGGGCCGCAGTTAAAGCTTGAAAGTCAGAATCAAGAAAGAAGTGACTTCCCCGTGCTGACTCCTAAGGATGGAACGCTGACCCCCAGCGTGAGAAAGGACCCCGCTGGCTACAAGGATTTGATGAGGGGGGAGTAATGTGTTTTTAAAATAAGCTTTAGAGAGACAGTGAATTTGCATGTATTTGGCCAAAAACACTGAAATTCTTCCAGTTCGTCGCTTGAAAATATCTTACAAAAGTCAGAGATGCATCTTCCGTGCTGATAACTGATGGCTCACAGAGCATTTATAATTACGAGATAATGACATTTTAGTCCAATAAATGCGAGATCGTTAAATCCGATATCCGTCAGTGATCAAAAATTTGGCGAATATCATGCAGTTGTATCACATGAGCGTTTCAGCGGCGGCGTCTGCGGTGTGTGCCCTGGTGATGAGATCCTGCAGCTTCCATGCAGACGCGGCTGCTGAAATGGCCATCACCCCAGCTCACGTGGCTGACGTGTGCCGCTGAGCTCAGGTGAGCAAGCCCCAACCTGTATCCAGTGTCTGGAAGCAGCTCGAGAAGAGGCTGAGCTACGGGGAGGATGGGGTGACCCGGGATCCTCCAGGACCAGCAGTGGACGCCCTAAGCTGGAGGGAGGTATTTGTTCAGCGTCATTATTTCTGCCAGTGCAGAATCGGGAACAGGAAGCTTCCCTTTGTTAAAACACTGATTTTTGTCAAGATATTTTCAAGAGTGTTAATCTGGGGAGAGACGGAGGTGGAGGAGTGTGCCCAGGGCGGACCCGTTCTGTGTGAGAGAAGAGAACCTCAGAGCAGAACCTTCCTCCTGGCTCCCTGCTCAGTGGCCGCTGTTTTGATTAGCCTGTCCTGTAGGTATCATTAGGGGGAAAGGCTTCAGTCCATCAATATGAAAACAAGCCCGTAATTGACCCTTGGACTGAGTTTGTTTCCAGCAGGTTTTGCCATTGGACAAGGGCCTCTTTGGAGAGCTCCACGGGAGGAATAAATGTCCCACCCTCTGGGAACAAAGACAGGCCCTTTCCAGGTGCTGGGTTTGGGAAGGAGGGGAGGGGGAAGGAGGGGAGGAAGGGATGAGCTGAGGGGGGAGGGGGTGGGAGTGGGGAAGTGTTTTTGCTGTAAACACACCTGGAGAGGGCTCAGAAGTGCCTGCGAGGATGTACCCGTCATGCTCGTTGCTCCGAAGGTTCTGGAAGGCCCAGTCCTAAAGGCCTCTCTGCGTGTCCTATTCAGTGTCATTAGGGTCCAGTGTAGACACGCCTGGGAGGAGGGTCCCCGTGATGGGCCCATTGGAGGTGAGAGATGCAACGGAACACAGAACAGCGCTGGGGGACTGCCGCGGCTGCTGGAGGGTCTTCTGTGAGGCCTGGGGCAGGGTCCCCGCTAAGTGGGCCAAGCCCTGGCGGGGTGTCTGGCTTGGAAGTCCTGCTGCACAGCCGCAGGTGTCTTCCCTTGTCATTTCCCCGTTTCTGGAACTCCCACCGCTGACCGGAAAGAACGCGTGGTGTCGTGACTGCATTAGGACCGTGTCTAACGTAGCTGGACTGGGGCGTGGTGAACAAAGAAGACAATTCACCCCAAATCTCGGGTGCAGGAAGTCGGGGAGCTCGCCTTCACCCCCCTTCCCGACACTGACCAACCAACCGCACCTTCAGATCTGGGCGGGAGGCTGCTGGGAGATGACCGGTCCTGCAGGGAATCTAGGCCCTGAAGACGTGACGCCTCCCCGAGATGTGCTGGATCCCCAAGGCTGCACAGACCCTCCTCCGATGCCCCCGAAATAGGCTTCTGCTCGGCTGCCCCTCCTCTGCCACCTTAGGACGGGCCGGACACGTCTTCTGTTCCATGGATTGCGGCCTCAGTTCTCTACCACTTTTTATCAACCAGGAAAAAAAATAGGGGAAGATGACTTCTTCAGGGGAAGAAGGGCACTTCTGTTTTTCTCCCCCATCCAAGCTCTCCTTCCTGTCTTCCCTTGGGATCTTCAGCGTCATCTTGATATGCAAACGTTTCGTTCCACCTCAGAAACGCTGCCCTAATATACTGGCATCTTTGAGAAACAGTGGGCTAAACACAGCTAAATCCACTTCTTCCTGGCAAGATTCTTCGAGTCTTTAGTATGTGCTGTGAACTTCCAAGAGCGAATATGGTGATAGTGCTTCGCAAAAAAATTTTTTTTTCTATTTTTATAATACTTATTGGTAAATATCATATAAGATGTACAATTTTAACCATTTTTAAATGTACAGGTCAGGGCATTAAGTACATTCTCCTGGTTGCACAACCATCGCCACTACCTACTTCCAGAGCTTTTTCATCATCCCAAACTGAAACTCTGTCCCCATTAAACAACCACCCCCATTTCCCATCCCCGCTCAGCTCCTAATACTATTGATTCCACCTTCTGTCTCTATGAATTTGCCTACTCTAGGTAGCTTATGTACGTGGAATCATACAGTTTTTGTCCTTTTGTGTCTGGCTTATCTCACTTACCATAATGTCTTCAAGGTTCATTCATATTGTGGATGTGTCAGAATTTCCTTCCTTTTTTTAAACCATTTTTAAAAATTGAAGTATAGTTAATTTACAATGTTGTGTTAGCTTCAGGTCTACAGCAAAGTGATTCAATAGCTACCCATCTATCTACATCTATATCTGTATCTATATCTATATCATCTCTATCTATAACTATATAGATATATTCTTTTCCATTATAAGTTATTATAAGACTTTGTATATAGTTCCTTGTGCTATCCAGTAGGTCCTTGTTGTTTATCTATTTTATATACAGTAGTGAGAATTTCCTTCCTTTTTAAGGATAAATAATATTCCATCATATGGATAGACCATGCTTTGTTTATGCATTCATCCGTCAGTGGATACTTGTGTTGTTTCCACCTTTTACTATTGTGAATAGCGCTGCTGTGAACATGGATGAATAAGTATCTGCTTGAATCCCTGCTCTCAGTTCTTTTGTGTGTATACCAAGAAGTGTTGATAGAATTGCTGGATCGCACGGCAATTCCACGTTTAACTTTCGGAGGAAACACTGAACTGTTTTCCATAGCAGCTGTGCCATCTCACACTCCCCCCAGAAACACACAAGGATTCCAGTTTCTCCACATCCTCTCCAGCACTTGTTATTTTCCATTATTTTTGGTAATAGCCATCCTAATGGGTGTGAAGAGGTATCTCCTTGTATTCATGTGCATTTCCCTGATGACTAGTGATGTTGAGCATCTTTTCATGTGCTTGTTGGCCATTTGTATATCTTCTCTGGAGGAATGTCTATTCATGTCCTTTGCCCATTTTTTGATTGGACTGTTTGTGGGGTTTTTTTTTTGTTGTTGTTAAGTTGTAGGAATTCTTTATGTATTTTGGATGTTAATTCCTTATCAGATAGAAGATTTGAAAATATGTTCTCCCATTCTGTGAGTTGTCTTTTTACTCTCTTGATAGTATCCGTTGATGCAAAGAAGTTTGTAATTTTGATGAAGCACAGTTTATCTTTTTTTTTTGTTACCTATGTTTTTGCTGTCATAACCAAGAATCATTGCCAAATCCAACGTCATCAAGATTTTCCTCTCTGTCTTCTTTTAAGAGTTTTATAGTTTTAGTTCTTATGGTTAGATCTTTGATCCATCTTGAGTTAATCTTTGTGTATCGTATAAGGTAAGGGTCTAACTTTATTCTTTTGCATGCAGATGTCCAGTTGTCTCCACATTTGTTGAGTGACTGTCCTTTCCTCACTGAATGATCTGAGTGTCCTTCGAAAATCATCTGACCATACATGCAAGGGTTCATTTCTGGGCTTTTTTTATTCTATTCAATTGGTCTTTAGTCTGTCCTTATGCCTTATGCCTGTTCTGATGACTGTAGCTCTGTAGTAAGTTTTGAAGTCAGGAAGTATGAGTGCAACTCTTGTAGTTCTTTTTCAAGGTTGTTTTGGCTAGCCCCCAATTTTTGGATTATCATTCTTTTTTTTTTTTTCTGGACCTATTAACATTTCCAGATAAGGATCCATAGAACTAGTTTGGACAACTTTACCTCAAAAGTCTTTTTTTCCAAACCATAAAATTAGTTTATAATTTGTCTTCCTAAAGTCTGTAAGAAAACTATTCGTCCATTTTCATCCATGTTCAACATAAGAAAGTAATGGTCAGGCTGCTAAAAAAAAATGTCAGTGGATTGCATTTTATTCCTGTCCCTGAAGACTCACTGCTACATAAGAAGTCGAGTATCCTTGTCATCCTTCTGGGTCTGGTGACTGAATTTTTCTGTGCTTTAGCTGCAGCCTTCCCCATCCGTGAGCATGGAAGGCAGCCTGTTCGAGATGTTGTGACAATTAATGCAACGGAATCTGTAGAAATGCTTTGAATACTTTGAAAGAAAAGTGTCATGTAAATTCAAGGGAAAGTACTAGTAGAACTCTCGAATCAGGGCAAACATGGATTTCCCCCATCATTTTATGGAATATTGCAGGTGGAACATTCCATTCTCCAGCAATCCTGAGATTACCTGAAATCTATGACAAACGCTCTTACCCTAACTTCCGTAATGAAGTCGTGTTATGGAAAAATGCCTCTAAGGCAGACCAAACGTGAATTGCTTCAGCTGCTGTCTAGACACTGAAGGTTCCAGGGCAATCTCTGGCTGCAGGACCGGGCCTTGCAGAGTCCCTGTCATTTTTCAAGCCCACTCAGATACATGGCTCCCTCCTTAATGTTTTCATTTTAATTTTTATTAACGTGATACATATACTTTATTTTTAAAAACATATACTTCTATAGGGCTTATTATGGGGAAAAACCTGTTCCTAAATCACCTTTCCAGTCTCTTCATCCCGAGGCTGATGGTTTTATTTTCAGGTCTAGATACTATATGCTGCCTTCCTACTCTGGATAAAACAAGGTTGCTGCATTACCTCACCTCCCTGCACCTCCCGCAATACCCATACGTCCTTCCCATCATCCTCCAGTAAAACTATCTGTTTGGTTAGATCAATAGTCCATTTTTATGTTACTATGACTTTTAAAATATTATTTAGAGTTGAACTGTATGACATAGTAGGATTGCCTTTCTCTTTTTGTACATTGTTTATTTTCTGGTGTTAAGTTTTGGGGAGTGAGGGGAGTGGAGGGACTTACATTTCCATGTTTCTGTCTCTGATTCAGCTCCAAAGGGTTTGGCACTGTGGATGATTCCCATTTTCTTGATGCGTTTTCTTCACTTGGCTCCCAAGATGCTGCACTCTTGTTTTCCTTGCTTTCTTTTCTTTTTTTTTTTTTTTTTAAAGATTTTTTGTTTGTTTTGTTTTGTTTTTTGATGTGGACCAATTTTAAAGTCTTTATTGAATTTGTTACAATACTGCTTCTGTTTTATGTTTTGGTGTTTTGGGCGCGAGGCATACGGCATCTTAGCTCCCTGACCAGGGATCGAACCCACACCCCCTGCATTGGAAGGCGAAGTCTTAACCACTGGACAGCCAGGGAAGTCACTCCTTGCTTTCTTAGTGTCCTTGTTGGTCCCTCCTTTCTGTCTGGCCTCCTAGTTCTTCTGCTATAGGTTCTTCCAAGATTTAAAAAGTGAACACGATATCAGCGGGTATTAGAAAACCTCACTGTCATTTGGAGGAGGCAAACACACGTCCTCTTTTCTACATGACAGCTGCTATAGCCTGACCTTGTTTTCATTCTTTTCCAAATTATTCTTTTAAAAGATTGATCTAAAAAGTATCAGTGGGGAAAAGAAATATAGAAGGACTACTTGAGAAATAGAGGTAGGTTTACATGCAATAATTTTCTTCTATGGGGCCATTGCTGGGGGTGGGAGATTTAGGGCTATTTAGGGTTTATACACACACACACACACACACACACACACACACACACACACACACACACACGATTTATCCTCAACCAGGGGCAGTGAGTGAGACGTTAACACGCAGTTTCTATTAACAATAATAAGAATTGTGTGAGTGTGTCCCCATTCACAGCACTGGAAATTTACCCCTTAGGGTCCACATAAATGCGAGGGGTTGACCATGTGAAATGTTCTTTTATGGGCAATAAGGGCACTGAGAAGCAGCTACTTGTTTTTCTAAACCTGGCCACCCACCAGTATGTCTGCATAATTCTCCAATTTTTCTTCCTGGAATCCGAAGATAGTGAACACTTTGCTGATGGGGTGTAGTCACTACCTACGGCTCTCCATCTCTCTGCAAAAGCCATGTAACAGCAACATCTTGTGTTATTAAACCTTGCCCTGGTACCATCATTCCTCCCTTTAGGTGTTTTGATTAGAAATCTTCCAGCTAATAGAGAGCAGTGAATTCTATCCCTCTATCCCTGTGCTTTGCGCAGTATGCAGAATACTGTTTGAAAGTGGAAGTTCTCACTGTGAAGAAATAGATTCTCTCTCTCTTACACACAGATACACAGACACAGACACAGACACACACACACACCAGCCAACTGCTAAGTAGAATGTTGGGCTTCTGGAATTCTTCCCTTTTCCTTGGGTTATGTAAAGGCAGAGGCTAATACCATTAGTTTCTAATATATTTTGAGATACCTTGAAAATGAAAGCATCAGTATATAGGCAGCACTAGTCCACCGAATCGTACCATCCACAATGACCCAAATTCCCTACATAATTCAGGGCGATTCTATCCAAAACAGAGCTCACCCAAATGCAGCAATTCACTTTGGCTTCCCAGACTTTGCTTCTCAATATTCAACAGAGAATTATTAACCAACAGATACCATTGTCAATTACAAGTGTTTTGATGAGTCTTCTTTCCTGCATGTCCTGAGTCTCCCTGACCGATCTATCCATCACATCCTCTGTCTGGCTCATGGTCGACCCTCCCCTCTTGTTTCTGGAGCCGTGAGTGAATTGTGGGTGTCACCACGTCCCTCGGGTGGTCTCACCAAACTCCGAAAGCCCGCGACAATGGGCGAGTTGATATTGGCCCCAAAGCTGCTTTGCGGCCACTGTTTCCTGGTGATGTGACCTCTCAGGCACAGGGCATCCCTGTCCCTTTGCCCCCGTCGTCCCTCTCTCCACAGTCTTTATGAGGCTTTTGTGATTTTGCCTAATTTTTCATAAAGACTTCAAGGTGCCAAATGAAATTTGGTTTAACGCTAGTTTCATGTCTTCTATATTATGTGTTGAGTGTAGTTCGATTTGCAAATTCTACTTTACACAAAAGGAAGAAGGGAAGCAAAATAATGGAGTCAGTTTAATCTTTCACAAATTCGTGTCACTGCATCTGGTTATTGATTGGGTCAGATGTGATATTATGTTACTGGTTGTAGACCCGAGGAAGAGGAACCTGGGGGAGGAGGTCGGGACGTGCCAGCCTCACCACCCACGCCACCCCGACACATCGAGGGAGGCGCCCGGAGGCCAGGACCTGCACTACAGAACTTTCCCAGCACGTAGCAGATGTTTCACTCTGATAATAAGTTTTGTTCCCACCTGCCGTGTGGCCTAGAATCAGAAAGTCTGGTTCTTTGAGTTCTTAAAATAAAACAGACAATCAAAAAGGAGTTAAAATGGAAAATAATAGGCTGTTTCCCTAAGTTTTAGGGGCCGGGCCTTCCAGACGTCCACTGGGGCTTGGCCTCCTCCTCCTCGTCTGTCTGCCCGGTGAGGTGAGAGGAAGGCTCCAGACCAGGGCCAAGGGGACGCTGGTCCCTCCCAACAAGCCCATCAACTCTCTGGAAAGTGGGGCTTTATTTTGTTAGTCTCTAAGATGCCCTCAAGCAATTTTTAAAAATTTGTTTCTGGGGCTTCCCTGGCGGCGCAGTGGTTGAGAATCTGCCTGCCAATGCAGGGGACACGGGTTCGAGCCCTGGTCTGGGAAGATCCCACATGCCGCGGAGCAACTGGGCCCGTGAGCCACAACTACTGAGCCTGCGCGTCTGGAGCCTGTGCTCCGCAACAAGAGAGGCCGCGAAAGTGAGAGGCCCGCGCACCGCGATGAAGAGTGGCCCCCACTTGCCACAACTAGAGAAAGCCCTCGCACAGAAACGAAGACCCAACACAGACAAAAAAAAATAAATTAAATAAATAAATAAATAAATAAATAAGCCAGGAGCTCTTTAAAAAAAAAAACTTTGTTTCTGAAGTTATTTTTATTAATGTTAGAAAAAAAAGGTTTAAGAGGGTTTACAGTAAAAAAAAAATAAATCTTTTTCCAACTTGCATCTACCCTGAGGAGGAGACCTCTGTTAGCAATTTCTTGCGTGACCTAAAACAGGCTCTTGCCAATTCTGGGTGACCCCCTCTCCCTTAGCGGCCCAGAGATGGCCTCTACCTCCTCCCTGATCCCTTCCTGTGGCAGCTGAGGAGAGTCTTGGATTGGAGCAAGTGGTGGGCACTCAGCAGACCTCGTTTTTCATGAGTCCTCTGCTAAGCAAGTAACAAACAGACAACATTTACACAAGATTTCCTCTTCCAGGCGCTGTCATTGGAGCATTCTCTCATTTAATTCCCTAAGTGAACTAAACACTAGTTTATGCCCATGTATCAGATGAGAAGACAAAGGCCTCAGTCAGCCTCGCCAGGGAAATGACTTGCCCGTGGTCACATGACCGGGATGGGGAAGGGGCAGCTCATTTGATGCTTATTCCAGGCCCTTGCTCCTGACCCCCGAGCATAAGGCTTCCTTTGCTGAAAGCCTCACCATCCTTGGCTATCAAGCTACACATTCTCGGCTCACGTCTCAACCTTCTAGGAAGGCGTGTCACCACAAGGCACGACGTCTGAATTCTCCCGCCCAGCACACCTTTGCCTGCACAGGACTGAAGTTCGCATTTCTTCCTCGTGACCTGTGCACATCTATGTGCCTTGGGAAGGAACGATGCACCGAGCAAGCTGGATTCTCTCTTCCACACCACAGGGTGCCTTGCGGCCAGGAGTTCAGGGCCGGGTGCAGCATCCAGGAGCCGGTGATGGACTTGTAAACAGGGAAGAACATGGCCAAGGCAAGCTGTGAGAGGCCTCATTCAAGGAAGGCCTGGAAACCCAAGCCGGGCAGATGGCCAAGTGGTTGGCCAATCGCAAAACCCCCAGGATTGAGAGGCACGGGAGCAAGGGCCTCAGTGCCACTGCATCTGGACCGGGGTCATCCGCCATGGCTGGGGAGGGAGCTCCAGCCCAGTTGCTCCTGAACAGGATCATTATAGGAGCCGGGGAGGGTCTCGTGCAGCAAATACTCAGCTGGTCTTACCAGCACCTGTGTGGACTGTGGCTTTGAAGTAATCCTATTTTGACTGAAAAAATTCATATTAATGTGACGTCTTATATTCATGGTCTACCTCTGCATTGAGTTTTAAGACTTAATTGAATTGGAAGTCTCAGAAGAAATTGTGGAGTGGGAGCCCAGTGACAGGGGAGGGAGTGGGTCAGTGATTCAGCTCTGCACGGGGCACGGGGCTGCGACCACGTGGGGCAGGGACGTGCTGCTTTCACATCTGCGACGCCACGCTGTGACCCCGGGTTACCCTCTACCTGCGCCACGACGGTACAAACAGAATGAGAAACAAGATGCATGTATCTAGTGTTGGAACAGGGGCTGATCTGGCTGGCTGTCTTTCTGTGAGTGTGCAGGTTTATGGCTTGGTGTGAAGATAGCACGTTTTTATGGGTAATTTTGTCTCATTCCCTGCTAGAACTTTTGAAAAAGGAATCCCAATGGTAACAGCTCCAGAAATCAATTATAGACTAAGTTGTGTTCTTCGGTTTGATTTTCTGTAAGTAGAACAAGGGCCTTTTGGGGACCTTTTTCAAGGACACCAACTTAGGTAAGTATGGGGAATTATAAGTTATTTTTGGAAGAACTTATAGATGCTGCATACAGACAGCTCTTCAGTGATCAATAGATGTAGAGAATTTCCTCTAGTCCTGTTGGAGTATTTAATGTTTGAGTTGGAATTTGGACTATTGCATTGTCAATGTGTCCTCCATCCATCCACCCATCCATGCATTCATCCCTCCATCCCACCATCCCTCCCTCCATCCATCCATCCCTCCCTCTCTCCTTTCCTCTGTTCCTCTCTCCTTCCATTCATTTGTTTATAATCAAAGATCCACACAGATACATGGATAATTATATGAATGATAAGCACCACCAAGGAGAGAGGCAGGCATGCTGTCATGAGAACCAGCAACAGGGAACTTTGTGAGGCTTCTCTGAGGAAGTGACAGCAACTTAGGTTTGAAGGCTCAAAAAGTAGAGAGCAGAATCTTACCAATAGGTTTGCTTTTCTTCCCTGCCCCTCTCTGAACTGCCCCCCATTTGTTTGAGTGCCGTAGTCGGGGGTACTGTCCCCATCCTGGCTGCCCATCTAATAAGAGCAAAGGATGCCCCGGGAGCTGGAGGACTCACAGCTCACCGGGGGGCTTCACACAACTCTGCTCCAGGTGGAGAGAGGGGGAAGGCGACCTCACGGAGAGCCCACCCCCATTCTAGGGGAAGGGGCTTGTGTGTGTGCGTGCACGTGCGCATGTGTGGTGGGACGTTGATTTACTTCCATGTGTTTTCTGTTGACTCCTACTTTTTAACTAGTTGACTCCATCCTCATGATAACTGTTACATTTATTTAATTTACTTTTTATGTTCTTGTTTATTCCTTCTCCTTTACCTAGATGTCTTTTCTACATTTTTCCTTATTTAACTCCTACTCATCCTTCAAGTCTGAGTTCAGACACCAGCTCCCTCTGGAAGACTTCCAAGGGATGATGTAGATGTGCAACCCCAGACTTCTGGAGCATTCGGTGTGCATCTCGGAAGCGTGCTGGGAGCAGGGGTCGTGCATTGGAGAGTCTAGGGGGCTGGAGTTCGTTACAGGTGCACTGTGAACATTTATGGAATGAATGAATGAATGAATGATGTTGGCATTAGGAACATGTTTCAGAAGGTAGCAGGGCTTTAGTCATAGGGCTGGGACTTAGAGGCTGAGGGTTCAGGAAGAGATGGTCAAGGGACGCCTGACCGTGGGCAGGCGGGACCAGAGCAGAATCGGGGGGAAGGTAAGGAGGTGTAAATTCGGGGTCCCTCACTTGCACAATCTCTTCTAAGGCCCTGGGAGTAATGTCTTTATGTGGTTGTAAGATTTGTATTGAACAATATTTTCTATAATTTTCTTAAAGAAGGTCCCTAAGTAATATAAACGACGTAAGGCCCCCAAAACCTGCTTCCGCCCCTTGGCTGGGCTATTGCGTTCTTTGGTGATAAAGGTTTAAAGATAAACAGAACAGCAAAACATAATCACAGACAACAAACAAAACAATGCAAAAAAATGCAAAACGAGTTTTCTGAAATTTGCTCCCGTGCCAGTTTTCCACCTTCTTTTTTGAGTCATTACCGTTTAATCACAGATAATGCCACTTACCAAAACTTACTCTAAAATGAGATGAACCCAACAGCACAGATGCAAGTTGACATGAAATTCTTAGTTTACAAGGGTTTGTGATTGCAGGAGAGATTTCATACTTAACTGTACTTAAAAGGAAACCGAATGGTAAAGGCCTTTCACCCCGCTGACTCATGCTCTCTTCCCAGCCTCGTCTCCTCCCCACTCCATCCGCTAGTTAAACATTCCTGCCCCCATTTCCAAATAAATCCGATATGAGGTCTGCTTTCCCTCATATGGGGCTGGGCTCCTTTCTTCCTAGTGGTGAAAGTCTATCTAAAACAACGACGGGTTTTAATTATCGTATCCAACAATCAATTTTGGGCAAAGATTTCTGACAAAATATCCTCTTATGGGACCCCTGGACCTGTGATCAATTTCTCTCCTTTAGGTAATCTTGAGAACAGCAGGTAGGAGGCTTTAAATCGATGCTGAGACCTGTAAGGGACATCTTGTTGGATTCTGTATAAATCTGGTAACCCTAAGGCCTATTTAGCCAACACTGACTCACAAGCACAAAGGAAATACTGTTTTTAAAAAATACACACACACATATATGCACAATATCACTATATATATATTACTTATGACCATACACGTACTAGGGTTCTTAGAGAAATAAAACTAAATGGAATATATATAAAATAAATCTCTCTCTCTCTGTGTGTGTGTGTATATAATATATATAAATCTCCCTCTATATATGTATATACGTACATATATATGTATATAAAATAGCTATATATATATATATATATATATATATATATAGCCCTGTGCTCGGGATGGTGATGGGAATGGCATCTCCAGAAGTCAAGGCAGTGACCGCCAGCATCTCCTGTTGTAGACTTGGCTTCCTGTTAATCGTGAAGACTGCTCGCCGAGATTACAGGCACAGGATACCACGATTAGCTTTTCTCCCCCTTGTGAGTTAGGCGTGGCTTTCATGGAATGTGAGAGAAACTGTTGGGGGTCACTTTTCGGCAAAGCCTTTAAGAGCTGGTATATTTTCGTTTGCTATGGCTGCCATAACCAAGTAACACAATCCAGGTGGCTTGAAACAACAGAAACTTACTGTCTCAGTTCTGGAGGCTGGAACTCTGAAATCAAGGTGTCAGCAAGGCCACGGTCCCTCTGAAGTCTCTGGCGGAGGAGCCTTTCTTCCCTCTTCCAGCATCTGGAGACTCCAGGTCATCCTTGCCGTCCCTTGGCTTGTGGCATCATCCCTCCAATCGCTTTCTCCTTCATCACGTGGCCTCCTCCTCTGTGTCTGTACCTTCTCCTCTTATTGTGAGGACCCCAGTCATATTAGATTTAGGGCCCACCTACTCCAGTATGACTGCATCTGGACTAATTACGTCAGCCACAGCCCTATTTCCAAATCAGGTCGCATCTTGAGTTACTAGGCTGTTAGGACTTGTACGTATCTTTTTGAAGGAGACAATTCAACCCATAGCAATGATTGACACGATTCCTTCCCCTTGTCGCCATAACAACCATCCCCAGCAGCCTGCATCCCTGAGTTAATGAGGAATAGACCCTCAAATTGGACATGTAGCATAAACATGGAAAGACTTTTGTTTTTTTAAGCAACTGAGATTTTTTGGCTTAGCCGTCCTGTTTGACCAGCAGAAATCTGAAGAATACACTTCTATATTTATTTTTTGGCTTATAGCTTTGTATAGTATCTATTAATTCATTGAAGTCTGCTAATTAACCTTCAACATTCATTCTCTTCTTTCTCTCCACCAAGCTGGCGACTTCCCTGGCGGTCCAGTGGTTAAGAATCTGCGCTTCCACTGCAGGGGGCACGGGTTCGATCCCTGGTCGGGGAACTAGGATCCCGCGTGCCTTGCGGTGTGGTCAAAAAAGAAAAGAAAATGCTGTTTCCCCAGCAAGCTGTAGGTGCGCCTCCCGTGGCCCTGTGATTAAGCTCTGGCCAGTGGATGTGAGCAGGAGTAAAATATGAATTTTTACATTTCCTGGGTCACATCCTGGAAGGGAAACTGAGTATCTTTCATTTCCTCTTTCCCAGGGGCTGGGGTGCAAAGTCGGGTTCAAGCCAGCAGTTGCAGGCAATACCGTAGGGGGGCAGCCCAAAAAGTGGAGGGTCCTGCTTCCAGAAGGACCCTGTGCTGTAAAGACTGCCCCCTGGCTGGGACCCCCAACCTACCCCTGGATGCTGCTGGAGAGAAACAACAAACGCTTGTCTTTTTCGAGCCACTGTCACCACGGCTCCTCATTTCCGCAGCCTGGATGGTGCCCCACCCAACCTGCACTCCAGTGTGAAAACGTGAGGATGGGCTTCGCCCCGAAACCCTCCTCGTCTCAGCCTCTTCACAAGGTTTGCTATTTCTGTTGTTATTTTTTCATTTTTCTTATGGTTACTTTTGTGACTTGAAGTACAAACACCCTCAGCCTCTACTTCTTGCTCCGTCTCTGTGACTCCCTCCCACCTAAGATGAAGATGGTACTCCTACCTGTTTTTCCACATCCTGCTTTCCGTCAGCTGCAATTTTACAAGACCGTTAACATTTACATTATGTCCTGCAACCACAAACAAGTTTGTTCAGGTGGATTCCCAAAGTTTAAAATGAAAAGGCTGTGTTTATGTGTTAGATAAATAGTGCTCGGTAACGGCCAAGTAGAACACGGGAAACATTTCCTTCTCTGCAGGTCCAGTGGGTGACACCTGGACAATCAAACCAGCGGCAAAATCAATTGAGTTCTAAAATGATGTCGATTCCCTAAAATCAAGTTAATTCATTCACTCATGCTTATTTTTTAAGTGCCTACCAGGGACCAGACATTTTCTAGGCTTTGAGAATATAGCAGTGAATAAAAGAGCCCCAAATCCTTGCCCTGTGAGGCTTACATTCCATCATGGAGAGGCAGTGGTTAAACAAGACCCATAAGGCGTTGGTATCAATGCAGACAATCAGCGTGTGTGTGTGTATCACAAGGTTCCAGAGCATTGCCAAAGAGGACCTCACCGAGAAGGTGACATGAGTAAAGACCAGAAGGAGATAAAAGAAGAAGCCATGTGGTGATGTGGGGGGAGGAACATTCCAGAGAGAGAGGGCAAGCTAACTGAGGTGATGACAAGGACCAACCGTGAACTTGCAGCTGGGGAAGGAGGGAGTGAGAGCTATGGGGGGGGGGCACGGGGCAATAGGTTTCGGTCCTGGTGGGGTGAAGGGTCTTCAGAGTTGGGGAACTAGAAGGGATGAGTTGGAAAGGCAGGAAGAGGTGGTCCAGGGGGCAATGCTTGACGTTGAGATCTTGGAGAGGGGGCAGTGTTTAGGGATGCAAGGTCTAGGGGGTGACCCCCCGGAGTAGAGAACACAGTCTTTGGAGGAGACGAGGTCTACAAGCCGAGAGGTCAGGGTATGGAAAGGTCATCTGCCAGGATGCAGACATCTTTAAGAAGCATGGCTGGAGTCAGGTTAGAGGGAGCGCAGGGAGCCAGGAGCCAAAGCTGTCAAGGAATGATGGCAGTCCGGGGATGACTGCAGCCAAGAGGGGTCGTGGTGACTTAGTGTGACGGCATGGGGCTCAGAGCTGCGTGCTCTGGGGAGGGAGGAGGGGCGTGGCAAGAAGCACGGAGGGTGCCCTGCCTCGCTTTCAGGCTGGAGGGCTGTGCGAGAGAAAGCCCAGCAGGGCTGTGGGCAGAGGTGTTCCTCGTGGGGAGCCGCATGTGGGGCAGCTGAAAGGAGGGGGGCAAAGTCAGTGAGAGGCAGAGGAGATGGGGGACTGACCAGAGACTGAGTGCTGGGGTCACAGAGTGGGGGACAACAGAGCCTTCTGGGGATGAGATTTTGGGGACGATGGTCCCCAGTGAGATGGGAGAGGTCTAGTGCTTGTGGCCAGCAAGGCACCTGGCTTGGGGGAGGCTGGGAACGTTCTGGGAGGGATGGACGGAGGGTCTTGCCAGGAGCACGCAGGTTCCAAGGCTGAGATTGTCAGCTCTGGTGTCAGCGCTGAAGTCCCAGAGGACCCTGGTTCACCGCGTGGTCCCCCAGGCTCTGTCTCTCCAGATGTGCAAAGCAGATAAATGTAGTTGTGGACTTCATGGTGCTGCTGTGATGACGGAACCAGAGCAAGAAAGTCAGTTCCGGGGGCTTTGATGACGCATAACCATCAAAACCTGCACTTTTACTCTGAGGATGGAGCTGATGCTGGCAAGGCCACCATTCTGTTTGCTCTGTATTTTGACCATCGCTTTTTATTTTGTTTGTTTTTTTCTTCAAGTTTATGATGGCTTTTTAAAAAATAATTCAGAGTTGATGTTTTTCTAACTGTCCCGGAAGAACCTGGCTTGTTGGATGAACCGACACGCTGCCTTCTTTCCGGCAGGCGGGGGGTCCCGCTGTCTGCGGACAGCACGCGGCGCTCCCCTGCCCCCTGCCTCGCTCACCCAGAGTCACTTGTTCCCGACCATGCTTATGCCAGTTTATGCTTTTTATTATAATCGTGTGATTTAACTAACTATTTTATACATCTATTCTATATGCATGTGGAAAATAAAGGTTGTTTCCACTAAATCTAGGTTTACTACTTTGAAAAGAACTGATAACAGCAGGTTGTTAAAAAATATGTTGCTGCCAAACTAGGTGTAAGAAAACGACTGAAAAAAATGACTACATCTAAAGAATCTCCCTTTTTTCCTTCTTTTTCTCCCTCCCTCTCTCCCTCCTTTCCTTCCCACCTTCCCTTCCTTCCTTCCTTCCTTCCGCCCCCTTTCACCTTTCTTATTGTTTCCTTATTTTTATGCTTCTGTACTTTTATCCCCATGGGACTTCAGAAGAGACAGGTGGCAAAGGTCACACGAGCCTCTTTTGTCATCTGGACCTGGGAGTCCGCCTTCGCTCTTTAATCAAGTTCTGAACAACGTTATTCCTTCAATTATCCTAATGTGGTTAGAATTGGAGCAATAAAAGGTGGGCTAAACCACTCTAAAGTCTGGTGGACTTGGGTTCAGATTCCAGCTCCGTCACGTGGCGGTTGGCTTAGCGTTTCTGAGCCTCAGTGAATCATCTGAAAAGTGGCAGGATAATAATATTTAGCTTTCAAGGGGGAAGGGAGAAGGACAACAGTGTTAGCTGAGAAAACCACAGCTTTCAAGGCACATATCGCATCTGACTCTTGGATCTGCCTGCCTTTGGTTGTGTGATTTTGACAGGAGACTTGTACCACTGGGTCTTCATTGCCTCAAGAGCAAAATATTTGGGAGGACGATGGTGTGTATGAAGCACTTCGCGTGATGCTTGACGAAGAGCTAGCGCTCGGTAGATGATCACCAGGATCATACTGACGCTTGGAAAAGGCTAGAAGGACTCGCTGTGGCCGTATGATGGCTAAGTTTTGTTTTTCTTCTTTTAACATATTCCCAAATTTTATGTAGTGAGTAGGCGTAACTATTAAGATATCAGGAAAAAATACTATCAAATGACAATAATAATCAATTGTGCTTGCCTATTCATCCCCTTCTAGAACTTGCCTTGAACCCTCACTCCCTTCTAAAGCCTTTGCTTACTATACATGAAGTTATAAAGTAATGAGGTATAGGAGAAGCCACGTTGATTTTCGACTTAAAACAAAAAACTAAGTTTGGCACATTTATGTGCTACATGATAGTAGACAGAGCTCCGTCAAATGTTCCTGATACCTACCTGGCCGAACGGTGTTAGAAACACGCTTGATCGGGACAAGAAGGCACTTCTGTTCATAAGAAAGGCCTCCAGTGAGATGTGCTGGTTTGATTGACCTTCCCCCAGTCCTGATCACGATTCACATCCACCAGAAGCATCAGCAGACTCTTTCCAGAGCTTTTCGCTTTGTAAATGGGAAGTTATTTCTGTCTAAAAATATGCAAAATACATTAGAAGGTAATTGCAAGACATTAAGGATTTGAAAAACTTACTTTGATGACTTTCAGTGGCGAAATATACTATCTTCCGTTGAGCACGAGTTTATTTTGTTAGTAATGCTAATTGTTCAAACAGCCCTAAATGGCTTAAAAAACCTGGCAAACACTTATCTAATACCTCTAAGCAGATGGACAAATTTCTAATTAAATCTAAATTTATTCTTTATCTCTAACTTCCCTCAGAAAAAGACAAGGATCTCAGCACACTTTGCCTCTGCCGTGAACCTCCCCAACTCCGCCTTATGCCTCCCGCTTCTGTGTGTGTTTAGAGCACCAGTTCTCTAACTCCCCGTGGCCAAGGTCGACTTTATTAATTTTTGAAAATTCCCAATCAGATTAGCAATAGCATTGGTCTAGAACTTTTGCTTCATTATTTTTTAAAATTCAAAACTTAGTCTTTTTATTAATCTCTTCTTTTAAAAAATTTACCAGAATATTAGTAAATAGTTACATTTATTAATATTATTTTACTGATTTATCAGGTTGCTGTTATTTTTTATATCCTGCTCCTTCCTCTGGGTTTACTTTTCTTCTTACTGAAGCACATTCTTTGGTAGGCTTTTTTTTTTTTTTTTTCCAGTGAGGGTTCTGTGGTTAACAAAATATTAGTTTTTGTAAGTCTGAAAATGCCTCTATTCCACCTTTACTATTCAGTGACAGTTTGTGTAGATACAGAATTTTGGGCTGGTAGCGTCTTTTCTTCAACACAGATGATATTATGTCATTGTGCTCTGGCCTCTTTTGTGTCTGGTTTGAAATTTGCCTGTTCTAGTCAATCTTCTTTATTTTCACTGCTGTGTGTTTAGGTGTGGATTTGCTTATATTTTTTATTACCAGCATCCAGTGTTTGCTTTCTTTTTTTTTTCTAGACAATTGAATTTTAGTCAGCACTAAAAAGACATGATCTATCAAGCCATGAAAAGACATTGTCGAATCTTTTTTATTCTTTTTCAATTTTTATTGGAGTCTAGTTGATTTACAATGTTGTGTTAGTGTCTGCTGTGCAACAGAGTGAATCAGTTATACATATACATGTATCCACCCTTTTAGATTGTTTTCCCATATAGGCCATTACAGAGTATCGAGACGAGTTCCTTGTGCTCTACAGCAGGTCCTTATTAGTTATCTATTTTATAGATAGTAGAGTATATATGTCAGTCCCAATCTCCCAGTTGAATCCTCCACCCTGCCTCCCTCTCCCCTCCCCTCCCCAACGTTTGCTTTCCAACCAAGGGCTCACTGTCTGCCTTCAACTATGAAAAGTTCTCAGCTCTTACGCCTTTTGCATAATCCCGTTTCTGTTGTCGTGTCTGTTTTTCCTTCAGCAAGGTTGGAGCCTCTTAATCTGTTTTCCGGGTCTTAATTTGTCTTTTACATTCCTTACCATTTGGTCTACCTCTGCTGCATTCTCTCTCTTTTTTTTTTTTAAACTTATTTATTTATTTATTTTGGCTGCGTTGGGTCTTTGTTGCTGTGCGCGGGTTTTCTCTAGTTGCGGTGACCGGGGGCTACTCTTCGTTGCAGTGCGTGGGCTTCTCATCGTGGTGGCTTCTCTTGCTGTGGAGCACGGGCTCTAGGTGCGCAAGCTTCAGTTGTTGTGGCACACAGGCTCAGTAGTTGTGGCTCGTGGGCTCTAGAGTGCAGGCCCAGCAGCTGTGGTGCACAGGCCTAGTTGCTCCACGGCACATGGGATCTTCCTGGACCAGGGCTCGAACCCGTGTCCCCTACATTGGCAGGCGGACTCCTAACCACTGCGCCACCAGGGAAGCCCTACCTCTGCTGCATTCTTGATAAATTTCTCAGTATCATCTTCCAACTCACTAATGCCCTCTTCATCTGTGTCAGCCTAGAGTCTACTTTGTTGGCTTAGTTTTAATTTTGTGACTATTTTTCATTTCCTGGGCTTCTCATTTATCACTTGTTCATGTTCATTTGTTCATGATTCATACTTGCCTATTTTTATTTCATAATTCCTTGTGCACTGTGGCAGACTGAGTGCTTTAATGGCCCCAATTCCTTGCCTTTCCCTGAAGCAACCGTTCCTCTCTCTACAGAGGCTAAGTCTATTTCCTCATTCCTCTAGCCCAGCTCACTTTGTGACTTGCCTGGGCCCAGAGAGTGCAGTGGAAGTGACAGTGATCCCGTTCTTAGAGGCCTTGGTGTTTGCACTTGCTTTCTTGCTCCTGTGCCGTTGCCATGAGAATATGTCCAGGCCACCCTGCTGTAGGATGAGAGACATGTGGAGTAAAGCTGAATCACTGGTCCCATCAGCTGAGGACCCACCCTGACGTGTGAGCCGGCCAGCTAAGATCAGCAGAGCACAGGGTTCCCCCAGACACATGAGCAAACGTACGCTTGTTTTTCATGCTACCAAGATTTCGCATTTTTTTGTTCTTGTTGTTACATAGCATTATTGTGGCAATAGATAATGAATCATGCTCTTTTCTTGGATCTTATTCCTTCCTTTACTTCTCTGAATCTTATGCATGTCTATTTTTAAAGTCACTTTGAGATTAATTTTTTTCCATTTCACTGGGTGTGATCTCATGTCTTGACTGTGGACTTTGTTCTCTGCATTTCTTAGGTGACATGCATTTTGAAATTTTATTGGTGGGCTTCTTTTTCTCCCTGATTTCTCTGAATTCACCTCCTCTGTCCCTCCAGTCACGACCCAGGTCTTCTACGGGGGCTCCTCTCCTTTGCTGATGTTGGGGGCACTGCAGATCTAGCCCCTGAGCTAGAAAGTGACTTGGTCCAGGTCTGTCCAGGTGCTTTCTCTGCTTCCTCTCACCCTCACAGCTATGCATCTCCTTGGACATCAGTGAACTTTCATCAGCTCCTGTTGGTGGTTGGGGGAGCCCCACCTCAGCTCCAGAAGTGAGGATGGCTTTCCTTCCCTTTCACCCATGGGTGTCCTGTTCCTGCACAGGAGCTGGGCTTCTAGTTGCCTCTGCATGTTTCTGGATGGGAAACCTGCTCCAGATCCACTCATTTCTGTGGTTTTTTTCTTTTCAAAGAGATGTTCACTTATATTTGAGCTTGGCTACACAAACATATTTAAATATGTTTTGGAGAGATAGACATGTAGATCAATGGAGCAAAACAGAAAGAGACCCCCTCTCTCCCCACGTACACTCAACTGATTTCTGAAAAAGGCATAAAAGCAATTCAGTGAAGGAGATACAGCCTTTTCAACAAGTGGTACTGGAACAATGAAATAGCCATAGGCAAAAAAAAAAAAGGAATCTCAACCGAAACCTCACATCTTATACAAAAATAGATGCAAAATGGATCAAGGATTTAAGTGTAAAATAAAACTTTTAGAAAAAAAGTAGGAGAAAATCTTTGCAACACAGGGACAACCGAAAGTTCTTAGACTTCATATCAAAAGCACAACTTGTAAAAGGGAAAATGGTTAAATTGGACTTCATGAAAATTAAAAACTTTTGTTGTGTGATAGATCCTAAGAGGATAAAAGACACTATACAGAATTGGAGAACATATTTGCAAAGCACATATATTGGCAAGCACTAAATTTCTAGACTATTTTAAAGAACTCTCAACATTCAGTAGTAAAAGCACAAAAATCCAATTAGAAAATGGACAAAAGGTATAGAAAGACATTTTACCCTACAGAAGGCAGATAAGCACATGAAAATATGCTCAATATCATTAGCCATTAGGGAAGTGCACATTAAAATCACAATGATATATATACACCTATCAGAATGGGTAAAATAAAAAATAATGAAAACACCAAATGCTGATGAAGATGAGGAGAAATGATCACTCATACTTTGCTGGTGGGCATGCAAAATGGTACAGCCACTTTGGAGAACCAGTTTGCCAGTTTCTTAAAAAACTAATCAGGCAACTACCATATGACCCAATAATTTCACTCCTGGGCATTGACTCCAGAGAAATAAAAATTGATGCTCACATAAAAACCTGCATGCAAAAGTTTTATTTGTAATAGTCAAGAACTAGAAACAACCCAGATGTTCTTCAATGGTGACTGGTTAAGCGAGCTCTGGTGCAGCCATGATGTGGAACACTGCTCAGCAATAAAAAGGAACAAATTATCCAATTATTGGATGGATCTCAAGGGATTTATGCTTTGTGAAAAAAGCCAATCCCAAAAGGTCACATACTATGTGATTCTGTTTATATAGCATCACTGAAATGATAAAATTGTAAAGATAGAGAACAGATTAGTGGTTCCTACGGGTTAGTGATGGGCTGGGGACAGAAGGAAGCATGTGTGACTGTAAGGGGACAACACAAGGATCCTGGTGGGGATGGAAAGCTTCTGTATCTTGACTGGATCAATGTCAATATACTAGTTATGATACTTTACTATAGGCTTATAGGATTTTACCATCAGAGAACTGGGTAAAGGGGACAAGGGATTGCTCTGTATATTTCTTACAACTGCACATGGATGTATGATTATCTAAAGATAAACAGGTTAGTTCAAAATACCTTGTCTATCACTGCTGGGTTTAGAGTTGGATAAAGAGATCCAAGTGTGAGTTTTCAGTGTCGTCTGACCCGAAGCAAACACATGGGTACAATATGATAGTAAATCAAATCATCACCTTTAAAATAAGGTGTATAACATGAGTCCCGACCTCTCAGTGAAGAAGAGGAAAATGCTTGGCTTCTTAGTGAATTCCTGTGAAACTGTCTGCTCTCTGCTCAGTGCCTTCCATGAAACAATTGTGGAACACAAAAGCCTTTCTAAAGTCTAGAAATATTACTCTATTAGTATCTAAATACAAACAATCCTTCCCATACAACATGTAGAAGTTGTGAAATTAAAAAAAAAAAGAAATAAGAATAAAAGAGTAAACCCCTATGATGGCTTTTCTTTATGGAACCCAAGCTTTTTGAAGGTGGGATTCTACTCTCCAAATGGGCAAAGACTGTACCGAGTTCTCTCCAAAAACGTCTTTTTTTCCCCCCTTAAACAATGGTTTTGGATTGGTGTATTATTCATCTGTGTTTCTCCCTGTGAGTTTCAGTGCACCAACAAAAATCACCCTTCCTTGTTTTCCTGCCTTTCTATTTTTAACACAAAGAAGACTGTATTTTATAAAGGATCCAAGAAGGCTGTGAGGCATGTTTCTTCTTCCCTTTAATTCCGGGGCTCAGCCGCTACCCCTCTCCAGCTCCATTTCCCATCACAACTCGAATTTAAATATTCTAATCAATTTATTTTAGACACTCCTCTAGCTCCCTTGTGCCATCGCAGCAAACCTCTCCAGGTTTTTCCTTCTTTCTCCTTTTCTTCTCCTCTCCGTCCTCCATCCTCTTCCTCTTCCTCGCCCCACCTCCTCCTCCCTTTTCCTGGGAGACGGAGATTTCTTTGTGCTTGGGGTGACTGATTGAATTTTACCTGAGCTAAATTATAGTTGCACATTCTAGTAATTGCAGAGGGCCACACAGAGAAACAAAGCATTGACTGCTGTTGTACTGGGATTTCCCAGATGTATAATTTCAAATTGATATGAAAAAAAGCCTTGCAATGCATTAATAATAGCATAAAATGTAACTCCGTCGGCCAGGGGTGAGTGGAGGCTTTATTTTCTTAGCTACAAAACAAGCTATAGACCTCAGGTGACTAGCATTTATTGTTGGAATGGGTTTTCTATTGCATACCTCCTGAAACACAAAATAAGAAAAGATTTATGCTGAATCCTGGTGCCATTCACAGCGCTCTGCACCACATACCCAGAAAACACATGTCCAACGTTAAAGCACCGGCTTGTTGTTATTTTTTCCCTTTTTATTGAGTCCTTCAAAAGGCAGAGGGTGCTTCTGTAATTTAAAAGCACCCATCCACATCTTGGGGAAGAAGCAGGTCATGAAGGCTATTTCTTTTCTATCGTGCCATTATTCTCTTCCTAGCGTCTGACAAATATCATTCTTGTGACGTCAGAAAAAAAGAAAGAAAGAAAGAAAGGAAGGAAGAAAGAAAGGAAGGAAGAAAGAAAGAAAGAAAGAAAGGAAGGAAGAAAGAAAGAAAGGAAGAAAGAAGGAAAGAAAATCTGAGGAAAGTCATATAGTTTCCTTAATGTTGAAGGCACTGGGCCATAGCACCTTATTTTATCTGAGAACCTTGCGTGTGTACACATGTGTATGTGCCTGGCCATATCCGCACGGGGCAAAGAGAAGCAAACACGTGCTTCTGCATCAAATGCAAGTTACAGAGATGCTGAAATGATGCACAATGTGCTCCACCCAAACTCAAAGGGTATTTAAATACGGCCGGAGGACGAATTTCCACATCTTCACCAACACACAGACTGCTCTACCTACGCAGACTGAGGTCACCTGGGGTGTCCCCACAGTGGGCCGTCAGCTGAAGCCAACAGCTGGTTCAGATAGCAATAGTTCAGTTGTTCCACAAATGTCATTGCTTCTGCTCTTCCCGAAAGCTGGGGTGTGGCTTGATTTTCTCTTTTTTGCAGTGGATGACCTTGAGACACCCAGGGGTTGGGACTCTGAGAAGGGGCAGAGGCTGGACCCTCCCTCTCCTCCACGGCTCAATCCAGGGGTCAGACCAGCTGTGTGGTTTGCTTCCACCGCGAGGGTGCTGGAGATGGTGCACGCTGCTCGTCACCATGGCAACCGTGTGGTTTCCCCTCCTCACCCTGGCCACCCTGCCCTTAATTGGGGCATGGAAAGATGCAGCAGGGGGCCCAAGGGCGCATCTCTGTTTGCCCACTGAGAGCCCTTGGCCAAGGAGGGGCCCTGTGTTCTTCCCATGTCCAAGGAAAGGCGGCATGGGAGTTTATTTCTATAAAGCCTCACAGCCATAGGCATGGAGCTGAGTTTTCTTTGTGGATAAAGTATGGTAGCAGATGCTTGGGAGCCCCTTGGACCCGTGGCGTGCCTTCTGGGTGTGTAAGGGCGTGGCACGTGGAGCCAGCCATCCGGGGGAGGGAGGCTCCTTCCTGACCTGTAACCTCGGCTGGAATGGAAGCCCGCCTCCCGGGGCTGCTGGAAGCTGAGCCCGACCGCCACCTCCTCGGAGCGGCTTCCCCTCCGTCCCCAGCGGGCTGCTCCCTGCTCCCACCGCACACTCTCTAGTGACCTGCTCCTCCGCTCATTCTCCCCTTGGTTCCCGTTGCCCCATCTGAACTCGAATCTCTCAGGGCAGAGCGAGGGCCACGTCTGCCGAATCCCGGCACTGAGCAGACTCTGGTGGGCAGCCCACCCTTAACGAATATGCAGAATCCTCTGTAAACTGTGCAAACACACCTGCTGGCTCCCAGCATCGTTCTTCTCTCCTGCCATGTGTAACTGAGGGAGTTCATGGGGGAAGAGACGTGGAGTTTTGGTGTCCATGCGCTTATTCGAATCCTTACTCTCCCTTGGAATATCTGTGTATCATCAGGTGCGTGATTCAGCCTTTCTAACTCTCCGTTTCTTTCTTTAGATTCTACTCACAGAGTTGCTGAGGGATGAAATGATATATATGAGGTCATTAGTGGTTAGTGGCCACTCAACAAATATCAGTTCCCTCCCCATCTGAGTCCGTGCATGTGGATGCTGTTGGAACCTTGTTGTACAAGAGAGAACGACCAGACCTTTGTCAGTGCTCTTGGGAGGGTGTTTGCTCTCATGCCTTGAAATCGGGAAAGTAGAATCTCCATGGGCCAGAGACTGAATGTGTTTCCCCCCAAAATTCGTAAGTTGAAACCTAACCCCCCAAGGTGATGTACTAGGAAGTGGTGCCTTTGGGAGGTGATAGGTCATGAGGGTGGAGCGCTCATGAATGGGATTCATGTCCTTTTTATAAAAGAGACCCACAGAGCTCCCTTGCCCCTTCTGCCGTGTGAGGACACAGTGAGGAGTCAGCCGTCTAAAACCTGGAGGAAGATCGTGATCCGAACCCAACCATGCTGGCATCCTGATCTTGACATCCAGCCTCCAGAACTGTGAGCAATAAATGTCTGTTGTTTATAAGCCCCCCTGTTTGTGAGGCTTTGTTACTGTGGCACGAACGGCCTGGGATACCATGTCACTTCCTCAGGACCCACTCTTCACTACTGAAGTGGCTCAAAGAGCAAAACAGAACTTGTGTAAATGTCACCCATGCTTTCCTGATCATACAGGCTGGGGATCCAAATAGGGCAACCACAACCCTATCCTACCAGATGGGGGAGACCAGCGGTTCTCAAATGGTCCAAGGACCCCCCACGGTCCTCAAGAGACTTTTAGAGGATCCATGAGGTTCAAGTTATTTTAACAGTACTGAGATGTTATTCTTTCTCTTACAAGTGTATTCCAGAGGTTGCATGACATGTGATATTGCAACAGACCCAATCCAGAAAGAGATGAAAAGCCAGCTGCTTTCTCTTAAGCCAGGCTTTAAAATGATTTGCAAAACTCTTCTCACTAATTTTTTTATTTTGGAAAAAATAGTTATTTTTTAGTAAAGATGGCAATGTGTAATGAGTTTCTATTGTTATTTTTAAATGAATTAATACATAATGTATTTCTCTGTTCTAATTTCTAACACGTTAAATATCAGTAGTTATAACCAGGGCTTCCCTGGTGACGCAGTGGTTAAGAATCCGCCTGCCAATGCAGGGGACACTGGTTCGAGCCCTGGTCTGGGAAGATCCCACATGTCGTGGAGCAACTAAGCCCGTGCACCACAACTACTGAGCCTGCGCTCTAGAGCCTGCGAGCCACAGCTACTGAGCCCGTGTGCCACAACTGCTGAAGTCCATATGCCTAGAGCCCGTGCTCTGCAACAAGAGAAGCCACCGCAATGAGAAGCCCGCTCACCACAACGAAGACCCAATGCAGAAAGACAGAGAGAGAGAGAGAGAGAGAGAGAGAGATAGAGAGAGAGAGAGAAAGAAAGAAAGAAAGAGAGAAAGAAAGAAAGAAAGTTATAACCCACATAGACTAAAGTTATCTGGGACTCTCCATAGGGAGGGGTAAAGGAGTCCTAAGATGGAAAAGTCGGAGACCTGAGGTTGTAGAAGATTCGAGCCCTGATTACTACATGGGCTGTCTCCTCTCTTGTCCCCACTTGCTGAGGGAACATCTCTGTCACCATGGACGCCCCTGATGCTTGCACCAAGGTTACCCAAGTCCAAGGCCCAGGGAACTGAAGAATTGTCTGAGGGCCACCGCTCTGCAGGCCAGACCCCACCTGTGCCCTGGGTTGCCTCCACTGGGGACACGGCCCTCAGGGTGAGAATTCTGTCTCTGCATCTTCAGGGAGAGACGCGGCCTGTGTGGCTGACTTCCAGGCGACGTCCTGGCTCTCCCCCAGCTAAGGTTGTGCTCAACCCCCATCCCCGTGCCCGCAAGGAGGAGGCCTCACAGCCCACGTTCCTATGGAAGAATCACTTCAGAGCTCAGGTGTGGCCCATGGCCCACGTGAGGGACGGTCGCCCAGCTCTAGTTGGGATGGCCCCTCCTGCTCCCGTCTCCCTGGATCTGTTGACCTTGGACCACATACCCACAATCTCCTGTCTTTATTCAGGATGCGTATTTCTGGGAGGTCACTCTGCATCTCCCTGGGGTGATACCCAGCCATCCTCCAGAGACATTGATCAAGCCGGAGTCCTGCCACGTAGTGTTTGCTGTGAGCGCGTGTGTGGGCCCCTCCTGTGACCCTGTTTCCCATCAACTCTGCATTCTCGGTGCTGAAGGCAGTGAGGGTCTAGCTCTGAAGGCACCAGACTCTCTCCCGCAGGGGCGCATCGAGGTGACCTCTTAAGCAATGAGTTTATAGCTTTCCAAGTTGTGAAGGAGCAAACATGTGCTCCAACTTTATGATTTTGGTGCTATTTTATTCTCCTCTGGGCTAATCCTCTTTTCTTAAGACCTTCCAAGAAAATATGCATTATCTACCATTTACACTGAATACAAATTTAAGATTTTATTTTGCATTTAAAAAATTTCTTTAATTATAGAATGAAATGAGAGACTCTTCTATCCTCTTAAAACATGGATTTTTTCAAGCAGGAGTATAATTTGGGGCGGTAGAGGGATGCCTTTTTGTTATTTCACTATAATTTGTAGGAAATTCTCTATATACAGCTGGCTGGCCGGGAGCAATACAATTTTATTATTATTGCCCTTCACCCCCAAATAAAAAGAGGACAGAATCCGAGGATAACAAGACAGAGCTTCATTTTGTGCGGAGGGGCTGCAAAGTCAGCATTTCTTCAGGATATGCGCACCCCCAACTTGAAGCTATCAAACTAGAAACGGCCACTTAAAATCTCCCCTCCTCAAGCCACCGCGTCTCACTTCCGTGGAATCGTCACGTTGGCGGGGACCGGTCGCCCAGGCTGACCCACGAGCTCCTTCCAGGCTCCAGTTTCTGCGATTCGAAGCCCGAGTTCATTATCTAGGAAAGCACATTAAAAATAACGGCGAGAAAAGCACATCAACACTGCTCACAAATTATTAACAGTCGGATGCAGTTGGGATTAGATAAAATACATATTTATTTTATGGAATAAACATGCAGACAATGAAATTTTGTTTAACGGTAACCGTATTATTCAGTGACTCAGTAATGGAATTCAAAACTTTATTATTGAATATTACATTCCAGGTTGCATAATGGAACTGAAGTAATTCCTCAGTCGTCCTCAGAACTGTTTCCCTTCACTCGTAATCATTTATTCCGGTGATTTTAGAGGGCTGCTGAACAGCGAGGGTAGGCACTAAAGGTAGGCATGAGGAAGTTGCACTAAAGGGAAGACGGGGCTTCCGGACTGGCCATGTGACAGTGGGACAGCCTCGCTCCCTCAGCGGGGCCGGCCCAGCCTGGGAGCTGGCGGATGATGGGGGAGGGCCAGCGTTGCCATCTTCAACCTGACAGTTTCCTGAGAGGCTTCCTGGTGCAGGAATAATTAGAGCTGGGAGGCTGAGTCAGACCATGTCTGCCTCACTTAAGAGATCCAGCTGCAAGTTACAGGACCTCTGGGTGCAGCCGGACTCCAGGTTTGGATCCAGAGTCTTTTCATCTCGAATCATGCCGTTCCTGCCTTTTGTCATCACGCATCACAGCGAAGGGCTTGTGTCCTTTTTTAAGAGTGAGGAAAACTTTCCCTTCCTCTCCTTGCCTCCCTGTCTTATTGGCCAGAATTATGCTTCACACCCATGGCTGGCCAAATCCATCACTCAGCTTGGGCCAATTAACATTCACGCCTGGGAGTGGGAATAAGGCTGCCTTCCCCGAGGGACCGTCTGCCTGTCCGACAATGGAGCCAGTTCTGCTAGGAAGGAAGAGAGATGAGGCCTACGGCTGACCAGCGTCTAGAGAGGAGAATGAGACGACGTCCTTAACGCTGGGTGTGACAGCACCGGGGCAAGTGTGAAACAGACGACTGGGCATCCAGGCGGTGAAGAGTGTTCATCAAGAAATCACAAGGGGCTTTATTTTCATTTTAGTTTCAAGACCATCTTGTTGATCGTTTACTTTAACGGGATCCTGAAGCTGTGGCATCTACTTTTTCTTGCGAGGTTCCTCGTCTTCCCTGCTCTGTGGAAGTCGGGATCCAGAGGAAGCTCGGCCGTCTCACTGAGCCTGGCTGAGTGGTGGCCGTGAGGGAGTGTTTGGTGCTGCCAGGAGAGAGAAACAGACAACAAACAGCCACACTGTAATTAAGAAAAAACCTTCTCTTTGTCCTTCAGATGTTAGAGTTAGGATGAGGTGAAAGCCCATCGGTTACCTCTGTGGGGTCTTTGTGCCAAAAGCCTGGGGGAACCAGCTTCGGTGGATGCAGCATCTTTAGATACGTTTTTGTACCGAGCGCATGAAGTTCCCCAAGCGTCTAGATCGGCCTTTGTCCCCGCCATTCAGAACAGCCTTCATTTCTCGCTAATTCACGGACTGTATCACGGACACGAGGCTCCCTCGAGAGCTGCCTTTTACTGTAAATATTCTAGCACTGAGGTGGCTCCGTGACCGTCGGCGGTAACGACGGTCCCTGGGATGTCATAAGCCAGAGTGGCTTCTGTTAGCAGTTAAAACGCAAATATACAGATCTCGTACCTTTCTTGCTCAGTGAGGTGATAGTGAAAATTCCTACGGTAAAAGGTTTGGGAAGCATCGTAAGGCTGGAAAAACTTGTTAAATAGGATGTGCTTTGTTAGATAGATTTCTAAAATGAATACGGCTGAGTCACTCCCCATGGGGTGGACGGAGGTACTGCCCTGCTGAAAGGCAGTTGGTTGAGGCCCTGTTTAATCCTTTGGACCACAGAAAGTTGAACTGTGTCTGTGGACTATCTCTTTAAGAAGGGAGAAAGCAGAAAAAGGACGGGAAAAAGCTTATTCTGTGGGAAAAAGTTGCATCCTCACTCTTTGTCGGGTGAGTTCGCTAAATCTTTACATAAAGAGTTTATCTGGGACAGTAATTGAACGTAATTACATTGGGCTTTAATAATTAGCACAAGAGAAAGGTCCATGATGAAATGTTCCCAACATTCAGATTAATTACACTGAATACTTAAATTCTTGTAGAAATCGTTTCTGTTTCCAGACATGGGACGTTACTCTTCATGATTTTTATGGCTCAGCACTCTGGGCATTGTAACACACATTCTGAAAGCCCGGCTTTCCTGGGGAAGTGGCTGGGTGGGCTGCCCTCGCCCTTGGGATCCGTCCCCCGTGTCATAGGTCTCCTGTACGCACACCTGTGGGTCACAGTGGCCGCCTCCTTTCGCCCCCTCCATGTCCACACAGCTCGTTTTCTCTTTTGTTCCCCAACAGTGCAGCACGACAATGGGAAATCTCAGAGAGAGTGGGAAAGTGAGATGGCAGGTAGACCCTCAAGTCCATAAAAAAGCTAACAGCCTCCCTTCAATAATTATATCTCTATAAAAAATAATAAAGAAGATACAGGGCCAAAATTTTATGGCCTTTATGCTAACGTGCTGCTGAAACTGACTAGGAAGATGTAACGCCGGAGAGGGTTGCGTGTTTCTGGGAAGCATGATCTTGTCTGTTCCATTCAACCCGTCCCTACTGTAGCCAGCTTTCCGTGCGGGTGGACAGTCTGGGCCGTGGTTCCTCGTGGCCCCTCTGTCTCCCAATCTGTATTCTGCTCAGATCAGGCTTTGGAATTTCCTGACTGTTGCCTCAGTGCTGCTAAAGTAACTTCTCCAATGGTAAATAGCTGCAAACATGTCCTTTATGGACCCCCCAGGGCTCCTCCTCAGTGGAAGGGAGAAAATATTCTTGGGTGGTGATTGTGTGGAAAGAACAAAAGCTGATCCCCTCAGTAGGATTCTTTACTTTCAGATTTAACTCTTTCCGCTAAGACCCTAGTTGCATGGTTCTCATTTTTCTCATTGTGCAGGGAAAGGAGGAGCATTCCTCTGGATGTTAGAGTGACAGAGTGGCTCATATTTGTCTGGCATTACGCTGTACGTATAGTGCCATGTGCTTCTCCCCCAGCTTCGTAATGAGCAGTGGCCGGCAAGGTATTGAGGCAAGGGAGGGATGGCCTGATCCAATTTCATGTTTATTCCATAGCCAATGTCTTCCTTATTGCTAATGAAAGAGCCTCCCGGGACTGGCATAGCCGAGGCTGGCAGCTCAGTAATATCATACTTTTGGCTTTAGTTCCATTTAAATCCACATTCTTGTAGGGTTTGTAGCCACATTTAAAACGGATCCAAGTCTTTTAAAAAATGCCTCCAAACATCTACTTAAATAGTTGAAAATGATCACGTTGACAGCGTTGGCAGTCGTTTTCTTCCTTTCTGTGTGTATAATTTTCTGCAGAGTGGCTCATCCACCCCCTTTGTGAGAGCAAAGGCGGCAGTCCCGGGAGACAACACCCTCACCTGCGGGTTGTGCCTGCTAGGAGCCATGCCTGTCACGCACCGAGCCTCTTTTGAGATCGGAACTGATCTGGCCATGGAAAAACACAGTGCCCTGAAAACAAAACGATCCTCCCTGACACCTCTGATTTAACAAGCGAAGGTTTACGAATAAAAAATGGAAATGCTTCCCCAAAGGGAGCCATGCTTGAAGATCCTAAGGGCTCCCACTCCCACCGCAGGCTCCAGTGCGATCTCACCAGGATGACTGCTCTCCGGCAGTGTGAAGTGGGATACAGAGGAAACACACATACAGAGCTCTCGATACCAGAGCAGGGGATCAGTTGGTGCCATGATATACATATTCATAACCTGGCAGCTCTAGGAGCCTGGGTAGGCATAAGGGACTGGTGAGAAAAAAAGTTGATTTATGATGATCTCAAAAACATGGTCTCCAAAGATGTATTCTGCAGCTCTGAGACCTCAGGTTTAAGCTCTATTAATTTTACAGAGCTGTCTGGGATTACCCATCTGTTTAAAGGTTAACTGTCTTCACACTTATGAAATGGGTATTTCTGTTTTGGTTCTTACTTTGTTCCTGTTAATGATTTATAAAATACAAAATGCAAAGCCAGTGAAATAGCTTTAAATCTTCAGTACGAAACACCTACCTGACCAAATTTTTGAGAGACACAAAGCATTATTTCAAGTTCTTTGCAGTGACAACCTGGAAATTCTGCTACTTTACATGTCTCATTTTGAATAGAGTGAAAGGAAAACATCAACCATGCGAAATCATGCATTTTAGAAAGGAAAATCCATTTGGATGAATATCATAGAGTATATATGTTTGGGTGTTGGGAGTTTCTTCTTAGGTTGCTCTTGCAATATTTTTTCTACTTAGAATACTACCCAAATACATGCCTTTCAGTATCTGAACACGATTATGTTCTTATGTGCAGTTCTGTTAACATTTCCGGGATTTTATTTCCTTATATAAAACAGCATATCATTTTTCTCTCTTGATAGTTTTGGAAGTATGACAGCTTGCTCTGCAAACCTGATTTGGAACATTCCATCTTGAAAATTCTGTGACCTCAGACCATTTCTTAGTCAATTGGTTAGCTTTCGGTTCTGTTGTTAATAGGATCAGCTCAGGGAGGTAATGACTCGGATTTCATTATCTACAAAGCACTCTGTTGATGTGGAGTGAGAGCCTGACACCTCAAAGGCCCTGCAGCTTCACCACACACACACGTGTGCCCCGCGATGGTGCAAGGGGTCCCGGTGTGCTGGCCTAGAGGTGCAGCTGCCCGCCGGTCCACCTCGTCCTGAGTCGTTGGGTTGGGCTGCTAAGCTTCTGCCAGACACTTGGCTAGGATTAGGGTTACCATGGTTACCCAAGAGTAGCCCCATGGGGTGGACTAAACTCAAGCTCTGTGCTCCAATCCAAACTTTTTTGGTTGCATAATCCGATCATTAAAGTTTTTTGGGTATTTCTCTTTCTATACACATTTTATGATTTCATAAAGTAATATGCATATTAATATTTTAAATGCAGTATAAAGCATACATAAAATAGAAATTAAAGCGATCCTATGTGGGTGAAATCGAATATTTTTAAGTTACGTAGTCTTTATTTATTTATTTATTTATTTATTTATTTATTTATTTATTTATTTATTTATGGCTGTGTTGGGTCTTCGTTTCTGTGCGAGGGCTTTCTCTAGTTGCGGCAAGTGGGGGCCACTCTTCATCGCGGTGTGCGGGCTTCTCATTATCGCGGCCTCTCTTGTTGCGGAGCATAGGCTCCAGATGCGCAGGCTCAGTAATTGTGGCTCACGGGCCTAGTTGCTCCGCGGCATGTGGGATCTTCCCAGACCAGGGCTCGAACCCGTGTCCCCTGCACTGGCAGGCAGATTCTCAACCACTGCGCCACCAGGGAAGTCCAAGTTACGTATTCTTTATATCATTTATTAATTGTACAAAAATATTTTTGCTTTCATCTTGTAGAGGTTTGCATTCATGCTCTGGATGCTTGGCTGTAGAAGGTCTTGTGAATTATCATGGCTTTCTACCATCATTAACTAATATTTCAATGTACAACATGAACTGAAGGTAGGGTGGACATTAATAGTGGGGGACTGGTCAAGTTTCCATTATCTGTGTTTGGTGATTTGGCTGCGCAGGGAAGGGTCACTCCTGTTTTCTTGTAGCTAGTCTTTGCTAGTCCGTCCTATCTTCAAGTCCCATATTTTGTGTACATACCTTTCTTAAACCACCTGCCCATTTTGTGAGTGCAAATTTGGTTAAAACTAAGCAATACAATCTGAAGTCCACTTAACTAGTCACAGGTAAACTGTACCATGTGATAACTGGCCAACTTGCCCTATGGTTTCCCAATGGATGATCTTGTTGGGGTGTGTACATTCCACTCAGCGATCACTGGTTCATACAGAGAACAAAGCACTCAAGTGTAATTTCAGTGTCAGCAGGAAGTGTTCACTGATTACAGAGCACACTTACTGGAATCAGAAGCCCAGGGTGAAGAACTGTTTCCACCACGTACTGTCCCAGAGACCTTGAGCAATTTCTGTCACGTCTCTGTAGCTCAGTTTCCTCATCTGTAGAGTGGGGGCAGTAATAGTATTTCTCTCGTAAGGTTTATGAGGACTAAATGAGTTGAAGCATCTAAAGCAGTGTCTGTTAGGCAGGGTGTGTTTTAAAGTGCTAGCGATTTATACCATTGTCATCATTATTCCTACGATCTTATTTCCAGTCAATATTATTTATTGAACTTGAATCTAAGTGATTGTGGTGAATAAGAAAGATTAAGACATGAGCCATAGGTGTTTGATTGCAAAAGTCAGGACTTGGTTAGAATTTCATTTGGGGGTTCTGGGCACAACCAGAAATAGTTTCAAGCTAATTACATAAGTGACAGGCTGGCTGCAATGGCCATCTGCTTCCCCTCCTGCCCTTGGTCTGCGCCCACACCCTCCACATAACTACCCTAATGTAGATGTCTCAATTCAGCACAATGAAGAGGGTCCCGCAACTTGCCCAAGTTAAATTTTTTTTTGTATTGAAGTATAGTTGATTTACCATGTCGTGTTAGTTTCAGGTGTACAGCGATGTGATTCAGTTATATATCAGTGTTTTATATATATATATATATATATATCTGTCTGTATGTATATATATATATATATATGTTCTTTTTCAGATTCTTTTCCCTTATAGGTGATCACAAGATATTGTGTATAGTTCTCTGTGCTGTATAGCAGGTCCTTGTTGGTTTTCTATTTTATATATAGTAGTGTGTATATGTTAAACCCAAACCCCTAATTTATACACCCTCCCCCCAATCCCCTCTGGTAACCTTAAGTCTGATTTCTATGTCTGTGAGTCTTTTTCTGTTTTGTAAATAAGTTCATTTGAATCACTGTTTTCGATTCCACATATAAGCGATATCATATGATATTTGTCTTTCTCTGTCTGGGTTACTTCACTCAGTATGACAATCTCTAGGTCCATCCATGTCACTGCAAATGGCATTATTTCATTCTTTCTTATGGCTGAGTAATGTTCCATTGTATATCTGTACCACATCTTCTTTATCTATTCATCTATCGACGGACATTTAAGTTGCTTCCATGTCTTGGCTATTGTAAGTAGTGCTGCTATGAACATTTGGGTGCGTGTATCTTTTTGAATTAGTTTTCTCCAGATATTTCCATGATAAGTATTATACTCAAGATTTGGTTGTGTTCCCCATATACCTCCTTGGTGTTCTAACCTTCATATGTTCATCCTTAAATCTCAGTAAAAAGATGCTAATATTTTTTTAAAAAGACCTAAAAGGTAGGGTAAGTTTTGATTAACTGTGCTGACAACCCGAAATGCTCTTCTGACTTAACTTGCTAGTTTCCCTGTGGCTTAGCAGCGACCAAGGTTTTAGGTGCAGGAATCAATCACACCCGCCCTAAGAATTCAGACTTCTTGAGACAACGGAGGCTGATGATTACTTTGTGTCTATCTCTGTCTTTCTCCCTCATTCTGTTCTTTAAGACTCGCCTTCCGCAAATGTTCTCCAGCTGTTGAGAAATTGTTTTTCATCTGGAGCCAGCAATTGTTTTTAAGAGATTGATTCAAATGCAAAAGGAGCCCCAGGGACGAGTATTTGCATTTAAACAATAATTATTAGATGCTGAAACTGTGGCTACATGAGGCAAGAATTTCTAATTACCCTCTATTATTTGGGCCCCAACTTTTTCCCAGCTCTCTGGGGTCCATGCAAGCTGCGGGGCACAGCAGCCGTGCACGTACCAGAAAAGACACGCATGGTACGTCTGCTCCAGCGGCCACAGGGCCCGGGTCCTCTGGATGCCCCTGAGTTGACCCCAAATTTGTTTTGGTTCATTCAAGACCCCAAGGACAGACATCCACCTCAAAGCACGCTGAATGGTGCCATAACCTCTGGTGTCCCTTTGCCTTTAACGGAACTGGGCTTGGGGAGCCACATCCTGGAGCTGCTTCCCAGAGCTGGTGAGAGCAGCCACTTGGCTGAAACGGGCATAGCAGTGGTCCAGGGGCTCAGTTTCAATGGCCCCACCTGATGACCTTTCTGGTGACACCGTGGCACAGGCAAGAGGCCTGTGTGAGTTTTTAGTGGTCAAAACTATCACGCAAAAGGGGCCAAGTTTGAAGGTTGGTTGTTTCAGTAATACAGTAAGACGTTGCTATTAATTCGAATCCCCGAAAAATAAGATGTAAATAAATATTATAATAGCTACATAAATTTAAAAAAATTACATACGAACATAAAATAAAAAGAATAGTAAAGGGGTTATACGTCATGAGCTTTGTAAATGGTAAAGACAGAGCAGCGTGAGTGGTTTCCTTCTCCCTCTTCTTTCAATGGATCTTCTTGAGATCTGGCCTTCCGGGTTCCCACTGAGCAGGAAGGTGACAGGTGCAGATTTCCCCTGAGCAAGAGGTCGTGGTCACAGGATCTGGCACAGAGAAGAAAGCAATGTCCCATATAGTTTTGTCCCACGTTGCCCAACAAACAGTCTCCAGGAAGAGCTGAATCAATCCTGCCAGGGATGATGGACCAAAGCAGATCGGGGACCACTGGAGAGGCTTCTGCCTCTCATTCTGTCTCTGAGTTTGTCTTCTGAGTGAAGGAAGCCAGAGTCAGAAGCGGGAAATGGATGAAGGGAAGGGTCCGATGAGGTCCTGAGGTCGGGAAAGGTGGCTTGGAAAGTCGGGCCTGGTCACCAGCCGAACCAGGGCTCTGTGTCCTGGTCCTCCTGGTTCCTTCTGGGCTCCCGCCTGCCCCGCAGCTCCTCACGCGTAGAAATCTGTCCCCCGAACACTGTCTGTGTCAAGACGCTATTTCCTATTCAGCCATCTGGGATCCAGTTGGGAGCCATATTTGTTTTACAAAAAGGTTGGGATGAGGGAGTCACAGACTGTGGCCAGAGGGTCTAAGCTATCAAGCAAAGAATCAAAAGAGGGTGGTCCTTATTCCCAGTTCACTCTGATCTCTACCTTTGGGTCTGAAAATGCACTTGGGGTTTGTCTTTGTAAGTGTACCACCTTACACTTTGTACCCTGATGGTGTGATCAGCCCGAGTTTTTGCCAGAGTTCACCTCCCCGTAGGACTCGGGGTAATGAGGTGATGCAGGACACGTGCCCACGGGGCTGCGGTCTGCACGGAACCGGGGCAGTCCCTGGGCTTCATCATGTCAATAAAGGGACTCCAGGAAACTTGGTGCCAAGAAGCCAAAATGCAAAGTATCTGCTGATAATTCAAAGTGGGCAACTCGGTACATACTCATATTTATTTAACTGAAGAAACCATTTGAATTCACGTCCTATGTGATCCTGCTTTTTCTTTTCTTTTCTCCTCCCAGACTCTTCATAATCTCAGCTTTATTGTCCCTGGTCAAACATTTAAAAATTATCATCAGGGGCTTCCCTGGTGGCGCAGCGGTTGAGGGTCCGCCTGCCAATGCAGGGGACACGGGTTCGAGCCCTGGTCTGGGAAGATCCCACATGCCGCGGAGCGACTGGGCCCGTGAGCCACAACTGCTGAGCCTGCGCGTCTGGAGCCTGTGCTCCGCAACAAGAGAGGCCGCGACGGTGAGGGGCCCGCGCACCGCGATGAAGAGTGGCCCCCGCTTGCCACAACTAGAGAAAGCCCTAGCACAGAAACGAAGACCCAACAGCAATCAATCAATCAATCAATCAATTAATCAATAAAATAAATCTTTAAAAAAAAAAATTATCATCAAAAAGATATTTAAGAAAATAGTGTAAATGTCTCTAATCGTGAACCTGCTTGAGAAAAGGTAAAAAATAGTGGGAGTAAAGAGTCACCAAGGAGAAAACAGGTTTGCCTGGCTTGAGTCCAGCATCAATGCAGACTCTGCTCTCCTAGAATTCCAACCCCAAGGCAAATGATTGTTACCTGGAAGAGAGGAATAGTCCTAGGAAAGCAAAACCTTCTTCTTTAATTTGCCTCAAGGTCAAGTGTCTCTGTCCCTCTCTCATTGCAAAGAGATTTGAAATTCAGGGACTAAAGAGTCCTGGAAATGAGGAAAAAGAAAGAATAAGCCACTTACCAAAAAGATACACTCCTTTTGTAAGAGCTAAGTTGACATTAGCAAAGGACAAATTATTGCCTAAGCAAGAAAATCAGAACTGAGTCCGATTGTTTTATCCCACTGGGGGGAAATTACAACTGTTTCAGTTTTTAAAACATGTGTATGTGAGGAATGCATTGATAGGACTTGCCACAAAGGTTGCTTATGATTTTTCAGAGGGCAGGTCTCAGCCAAGTAATCATTACAAAAGATTTATAATTCGGTAAATTATAATTCATTGATGCGGTATCTGTCACATTGCAATTGCTACTGTGATTAGTTATTACGACACCCAGCAAAAGGGCTCCTAACAAACCAGCATCAAGACAGGTTAGGCAGCTCTTCCAGAGGTACGTTCCAAAAACTCAAATGAGAAGGATTTGTTTTTCCTTCCCAATCTCCCCACCTGGCCCCTGGCTTTGCGCTGCTCCCCCCTTTCCTGGCTGGCAGGCCTTGGAACTCCTGCGAAGTGGCATCTGCTACATTCCAGCGCTCAAGATTCTTATGCAACCCTTAAAATATTTTCATTTGCTTTTAAAATAAGAGAACTCTAAAAAAAAATGGCCCAGTTCCCTTTAAAATTTTTTTACAAGTAGGAGAGGTGCTAAGATTGTCAAAGTCTTTTTAACCCAATCCTGGAAAACATGGAGGGATTTTTTTTTTTTTTTTTTTTAACCTCCGGAGAGTGAGTCAGTGGAGGATTTGTATACAGCTGAAAAAAATGTAAGGTGAGATTATGGTCAGGTTTTTTCCCTTCTTGTTTGTGTTTTTCTTGATTTTTCTGCAATAAGCATATGTGTTTATAATAAGGAACACAAGATTTTTTTTTTCAATCTAACAGAAGAGTGCTGCAAATGTTAGCTATGATGGGCAGGGTGTTCCACCCATGATGTCTTTTAAGAGGACCCCAGACAAAGGTGCCTGTTAAGGAGATTCCAGGCAGGAGACAGCAGATCCAGTTCCAGACTCTCCTCGGAAACGATGGGCTGGGAGCGTCAAGTACCTGCACTGAGTCCTCTGTGTCTGAGACGCCTTGGGTGGTGCCCAAGATTCCTTGTCTGAAGGCGGAACATCATAATAAAGGGGCTAATGTGTCCTCTTAGCGATGGTGACTTACAGGAGCTAGTGGTAGGCTTTTGAAGGCGGAGATGACCACACAGAGGCTCAAGCTCAGGGAGACCCCCTCTCACTGGCTGAAAAGGCTTTCTGTAGAAAATTTAAACAGAGACTAGAGTAGAGAGAGCAGTGAACCCCAGCTCCGACGCCATCGACTCTTAACCAACCTCTTATTGTATTTAAAAACAAGTCTCAGACGTTATAGCATTTCATCCATAAATACTTCAGCATTTTTCTCCAAGGACTCTTACAAATAGCAACAACAACAGAAACAAGCACCATGCCATGATCATGTCTCAAACTTAATAATTTCCTAACATCATCACATATCCAGCCAGTGGTCTCTTGGATTGTTTTGTGTGAACCTCACTGTTGTTTTTTCCAAATCTGAGTCTAAATAAGGGCCATGCATTGTATTTGTTTCATATGCCTCTTAAGGGTCTTAATCTACAGGTTTACACTCCCCATTTCCTGGTCATTCACTTGTTGCAGAAGTGGACCATTTGTCCTATGGAATTTCCTACCTTCTGAATTTTGCTGATTGCATCCCTTTGGGTTGTTTAACATGTTCTTCTATCCCTGTGTTTCCTATAAACTAATAGTTAGATCTAGAGGGCTTTCAAAAAAATTTTTTTTTCAGGAATAATTCAGAGTCCTCTGATACTGGTTTTTAAAAAAATCTAGACTTGTGAAAACTTTGAAACTATTTAAAAATGCTCCACGGCTGATTACTTCAAACATGAAACTTTCATGTATCTTTATAATGCTCAAAAAATGGGGGCAGTATTATTCTGGTGAGCTAATCTTCTATCAGGCAGTGGATTCCTCCTTGAAGATTTTCCCTCTTACTTTCCAAATGCCAGGATAAATCCAGAGGCCAAAGAAGTCTCTAATAAACTAGTATAGACTTTGTGGAAGTTTCTGACAGGCTTTTTTTCAGAATTTCAGAGGAGGGGACAAATTTCCTGCTTTGCTCTGGGAGGGTCAGGACTTCCACTGCTTTTCTCACTAACAAAGGAGGAGACTGGCTGTGCAGGTTCCAATGAAAGGATGTGATCAATGTTGAAATAGGGAAGATTTGGACAGTGTGGACACAGTTTGTGTACATTTTAGAAAATGATGAATTAGTTGGGTGTGGTTGTTAAGGTGCCCAATACCTGTCAAATCAGTTTTGACCCAAAAGAGCAGAGAGAGCCAGCTCCACCCGACGTCACTCCCAGCATCCACAGTCCCCGGTCTGCCACTTCACTGGCCGCAGGCCTGGTGACGCGATGCAGTTAATGGATGTGGAAACCGCTATTCCGAAGGCAAGCTGGAGATGGCATGACCCAGCTGCGTGGCCACCAGAGGTATCCGTCTCTGCGCCTTGACTGCCTTGGAAAAACTGTTCTGATTAGACCACAGAACTTTCGATTGCAAATCATTTCCATCCACATGCATTGGGGTTGTTCCTATGGACACACTTTCCAGTTGGGCACGAGGGCCGGTGAGGCCCCCAGCCGCCAGCTCTAAAATGCCACGCTTTCTAAGCCCCTGAAAGAAGGAAAGGAGGTTATTTAAAGCATAAACTCTTCGGCACCAAGGCAACAGGACCATTTGAAATGAAGTCTCTCCAGAGAAGGGAGCCTCGGTTCATGGGCATTGCTGCCAAGACGGTGCTCAGCGAGCTGGGAGCTGGGTGAAGCTTCTGAGTGTTGGGCTGTGAACAGAGTGTACCAAGTTGCCATTTGAGTTTATTCTCAGTTGTTCTTTGCGTTGGGGGTGAACTGTGAAGGACTTGGGCAACCCACGCCCCCATGCAGGGACCCTTCAGCAGATCTCCCGTCTTGCTGGGCCTGTTTTGCAAGGAAGCAGGTGGTGAAATGCCAAAGCCAGTGTCCAGAGACTTCTGCCACTATGGTGGATCCCGCATTTAACACTGGCTGACAAAGGCTGCATCCCGACCAGGACTCCTTCTCATCTCAGTAGCCGTTTGCATGCTGGTGGGAAATGGTCCAATAGGTCCAGAAGTCCGGGGTGGGAAGAGGAGTATTTTCTCCTCCAGGACGCTCTACCATCTGGGCTAGAGTGATTTGCTTTTCCTCCACAGACAATGCTCCTAGCACTTAAAACTACTTTAATGAATCTGTTTTTGGGGAAGGAGGTGTTTTGCAAATGTGACAGGCACTCATGAGATAGATAGTGGATTGATGGTGAGCGTGCAAGGGAGACCCGCGTGCCGGTCGCTGGCGAGGCCGAGTGTGAGAAACATAATTCGGGTAAGATCCAGCCCTCCAGGACAAAAAATGAAAGAGGCATTTAATTGGAACACTCAGCAATCACAAAACCAAGACAGAGGTTAAATTGTTTTGAGCAAGAGAAATTAATACATTAAAGGTTACATTTCCAACTGTGAGGCAGTGAGCTGGGCTCTTCCGTGGTGTCAGAATTACATAAGGCAGGAGAAATGGCTCTGAAATGATTGTGGAATCATTAACAAAAGGCAAGGCAGAGTAAGACACTTCCCAGCAGGAGGGTGCAAAGAAGAATAAAGACATGGAGAGAGCTCATTAAGAATGAATTGCAGACCATAAACATTTGAAACCACTAAGTGTGGAGTTCTATCTGTTATCTAATGACTCAGAAATTATAAAACTAGCAATGACTTTCAGAAAAGGAGTTGACTTTGCAGGAGGTTGTTTGCCATTACACATGCAGAAAGGTTTTTTTTTTTTTTTTTTTTTTTAAGTGGGGGAAAAAAACTCTCGTCTTTGTAAATCAGCACGATTTAAGCAACTTCAGCTATCCTCTGACAGATTTTTCTTCTGTATAATTACACATTGTCTCAGATTTAGTTATAAGGATATTGAAATGAACGTGCTAGGCCGGGGAGGGGAAGCCATGGGCCGGGGGTGGGGTGGGGAAGAGGAGTCGGGAGAGACAGAAGTCCACACCTTGCCATCTAACTGCAAATTGACTCATCACTTTGTCTCCAGGAAGATCTAGAAAGCTTCATGGAGAAAGCCCTGCCACTAAATCCTCCAGAGTGGACTCAGGCTTTGTTGTGATTGAGGGAGATTCCATTTGTACGTTGTTAATTGCATGGTTTGCTGGACAGTCGGGCTCAATGAAAGGAGATAATCCGTCTTTGGTTTTGCTCTCCCATCCCCCGTGCACACCCTCCTCTCGGTGAGAAAAAGGGACGCCTGGAATTGAATGATTTAAAACTCCATACTCCTTAATCTTTCAGAATATTGGGTGCTGTACTTCCCAATGCCCTTTACTAGGTGATATACCCGTGGCAAACAGGGTAGAGAAGCATCAAGCCATATGACTGGGCATTGCACCCAGGCCTCGAAAGTGCCTCTTGGGAAAATAGGTGAAGCTCCAGTAACGGGTAGTCCTTCCTGAAAGAGCAGAGTTCAGAGCAGCTGGGGGGGCCTTGGAGGGGAGGACGGAAAGCTCCTAATGGCTTTTAGAAGCCAAGGCTTTCACTGGGCAGTGTGACGTCCAGTGGGCTCTATTACTCAGAGGGGAGGCGTGTTTGTAGACAGCTCATAGTGATAACTAGCACCGTTTCATCTTTCAAGTGCCCCCGAAGAAACGCAGAAGTTGACAAAGCCCGTCTGACCCTTTCTAAATGCCTCCTGGTCAGTCGCTGTTTATCTTTAATGGCAGAACAGGGCGAGGCCAGCTTTCTCATCTTTCCTGAGCAACCAACTCGAGGGAACAGGATAAAAGTGAACCACGAATCATTTGAATAACTATTATTACTAAGAAAAATTCACAAGTGCGGATGTCCATCGCAAGAATACGTTACCAAAGACATTGAGAGGGCTCCTTGGGGAAGCTCCTCATCTGTCTTCCAGCCTTATGATTCTAAGATGAAACATTCTCGTAGCTTATGAAGAAAGGAGATTCCATCCTGTTCCTACTCGATGTTAGCGTCCGTGGTCAGCAGCGTCCTGTTGAGACAGGGGGTCTCTTCAGTTGACTGGTGGTCTTTCATCCAGTGAGCCTCTAAGTGAAGGGTCCAGGTAGCACACTCAATATGCTCCATGATTTACTGGGGTACAAGAAGATTTTACATATATAATATATACACATAATATATATGTTATGTCTATAGTTTTTCTTTTTTTTTTTAAGAAGAAAGAAAGGAAGCTTTAGGAGCATCACGACTCAGGTTGATGTTCACGTCTCCTCTTTTAGGTGTGTTAGCTGATCCGTCATGTGTCTCCCACAGTCTGCGCCGTGGGTTTAGGGCGGGATGGAGCTCTACAAATCAGCAAATGGGCCAATCAGTGGTGACATTTAGGGCCCTACAGTTCACACGTGGCCAGCTAAGAGGCTTTACGAGTCATATTTTCTGGTCTTAACCAGGGTGACTCTCCCAAAACAAGATTCTCACAAAGAAACTACGGATTGAAGGTAATGCTGACAATGTAAGAACAAGGTGACAAGAAATCCCTCACGTTGACATTTCAATTCTTCTTAGGAGTGATGCTCTGCCACGATCAAGGGCTAATGTGACAAAAAGCTGACCAGAAATCCCAGAATGATAGAGAGTAGGAGTGGAAACATGTATTCACAACCACTACCCTTAAGAATGAAGGTTGTCCTAAATGCTAATTATATACAGTATACCTTTGGGAAGGATCATTTTTCAATGATGATGACAAATATAACCAAAAGCAGGTTACATATGAAAAAGAACCTGGATTTTGAGCTGTTCCTTAAATTGTATCACAGTGGCTTAAGTGGGCAGTTCTCAAACTTTCTGGTCCCAAGACCTCTTTATACTCTTAAAATTTATTGGCAAACTCCGAGAGCCTTTGTTTATGTGAGATATATCTAGCTTTTGTTTATAGTAGATATATCTACTATGGTATTTAATTAGAAATTAAAACTGAGAAAATTAGAAATATTTCTTTATTAATTCGTTTGAACACAACATCAATAAACACATGCTGTTTATTTTATGTTTACATAAATAAAGTATTCTGGATAAAACAGCTATATTATCCAACACAAAAAATTTGTGAAAAGAGTGGCCTTATTCATATAATACGTGTCTGGATTTTCTTATTTGCTTCTGCATTTGATCTATTGTGATACGTTGTTTTTGTTGAAAGATGTGAAGAAGACCCTTCCTCATACAAATGTGTAGTTGAAAAAGGGAGAAATATTTTAGTAGACTTTCAGATAACTGTAGATATTCTATGATACTACACCAAAACTCCACAAGTGGTTGTTTCTTAAGAGTTAATAGTGATTTGGAATCTGAAACATACCGATGAATTTTTATACACTGAAATATTAAAGCCCATTAGTCTCTTTTGCAAGTGGAATAATTTTTTTTATCTGTGCATAATTTTGTAACATTTTGCATTGGTTTGAAATTATTGGTCTGCTGAGCTCTGCAGATCTTGACACCTTTCATTACATACAATCAAAATATCTTTGTTAATATCACCCAATCTCGACAGCAAAGCCTTTGACATTTTGGGGAAGCTGTCAAGCTCGTGGTGATAGACAGTGTTTTTCAAAATTCTTATCTTCACTGAAAAGATTGAATTTTATCCTTGGTAGCAAATACTGTTAGTCTCTTTCCCCTATAGTTACAGACTTACTTTGTTTCTGAGAAAAATCTGCCAAATATCCACATGCGAGTAACCATAGTTTGTCTCTCAGTCATTCTTTCGAGGAAAAGTGGTGTTCTGTGGAAAAAGCTCCGACAGTCCCACAAATGCTTTTCCTGCAGATCAACACCTTCCTTTGATGTGCTGCTCACATGGTTTATGTGCAACTTCTGTTTCACCATCACACATGTTTGAGGATCTAGATTTAATAAAATAATAATTCTTCCCACTTCATCAAGGAAGTGAAACTGGCTTTTTTTGGTAAGGTGGGTGTGTGGCAGTAAAAAATACAATGACTCCTGATAAGGTTGTGTGTAAGACGTTCACTGTTTTGTTTACCATTAATTTCATGCCATCAAAGCAAATGTCAACACACTAGAAAAGGCAAAGAACAACTATAATTAGGATGCAAATAGATTTGTCCTCATGGACTGAATGTCCAAGTCTTGGGGACCCTAACTGACAATGAACCGTACTTTGATAAACACTGGTTTACGGCAAGATTTTCAAAGTTAGTGAGGCATATTCAATCACATTGCTTAATGTAAAAAAATTTAAGAAAAAATAAATCAATGACTTTCAAATTTGAGGTATAATAAATAAAATAATTAAAAATATTGTTTATGTAATCTTATTTTAATACTTATTTCTTGTAGATCACAATAGATGCAGTATTAGTATAGTGGCACAGGTCTATAATTTATAAATAAATAATTATACTTACATTGGGTCTGTGAGTGCAAATTTTTAAAGGTATATATATTTTCCTGGTAAACGTTCATAAGAAAATAATTTGGAGCCTGCAGCTTTAAGCCAAGAAGGGAGTCTATCTATATATGACCCTCCTGGGAGCCTGTAGGAACATCCTGATTCTAGGTGAAGGGTGGGTTTGGGATTAGTGAGGGTGGAATAGGACATTCCCTAGGGAAGGGCACTAATTGGGCTCCTTGGAGAACAGCATCAGGCTGGAAATAGAGCCTGTGACTGCGGCTTCCGCCTTGCGTCCCTCAGGCTGGAAACCTGGGCGCTCCCCTCCCTCCCTCCCTCCACATCAGCTGTTTACAAAGTCCTGGATCCCCCCCCTCTGCACCCTTCCACCCCTCCTGTCTCCTCTATCCCAGGTCAGACCCTCCTCCAACCGCCCTCCTGCTTCCCCACAGCTGCACGCCTGTGTCCTTCTCCATGCCACCAGTGCGGACTTCCCAGCACTGGACATGCATCTCGCCTTTAAGAGTCTTTGATGTTCCTGTGAACTTCAGGGTCGATTCCAGATTCCTAACTCAGCACCCACACCCGTGACCTGGCCACTGCCTTTCTTCTTGGCCTGCTCTGTCCAATATGGCAGCCGCTAGCCACATGTGGCTTTTTAAATGTTAAATTTAAATACATGTAAATGAAGTCAAATTAAAAATCAGCCCCTCAGTCACATTAGCCACCTTTTAAGTGCCCAATAGCCACATTTGGCTAGTGGCTACCACATTGGACAGCAAGATTATAGATCATTTCTATGGTCTATAATTCTATTATAGAATTATAATTCTATAATAGAAAGTTCTATTGGGCAGTGCTGCAATATTACATTTTCTAACTAGTGGCTGTTGATTTTACATCTCTCACTCTAAAATAAAAAACTTTCATCCCAATGCCTTGATATAGAAAAATAATAATGATATTAATGTTAACAAGGCATAACCACCCTAACAGTCAGAAAACTACTCAACGGCACCGTTGGCAGAGCGTATGTAAGACACCATCATAGCGAGAGGGAGGGATCATCCTGGGACCAGTCTGCTAGCACTTCTGTTCTGTCCAACAAGGGTCATCTGTCTGGACGGGGCAGCTGAATGCGGGGAAGGGGTAGGCCTGCAACTCTGAGTGGTGCCGTCATGGAGACAGGACCACTTATTAGCTTGACTTGAAGTAAGAATAAGAACCATTTTCGTGTCTATTCTGCTGCTTCCTCTGTGTGTAGCTGCAGCAAGAATGGGCATTTAATGGCCTTTGGGGGGAAATATTTGATTGCAGTTTGTAGGGCCTGTCACCACTGATGGGATGTCTTTTCCTTGGAAGCGATACAACATTTCTTTTTCAGTTGCCCCATCCTCTGTGGGCTTTAGCCCACCTCTGCCAGAACGTCCACCGCTGTCATGATGATGCCAAGTTGGTGGCCTGTGCCCTGAGACCTCGTTATTCGTGACCTTGCATTTAGATTTAAACAGAGCAATAAGCTACTGCGTATAAAGTTTGCCCAGAAGCTAATTGTGAAGTCCAGCGTTCGCGGGTGGATGGTTCACAGCAGGGAGCCGTGGCTTCAAAGGCCTCCCTCTTGGTCTAGAACTTCCTCCTATGCCCACGCCAGACACTAAAAGTCTGGCCAAAATGTGCACTGGCTTTTTGGTTCCATTTTCCAGTTCCTTGGATCAGAAGGCATTGTTTGACTGCATCCTGCCAAGGTAGCAGAAGTCAGGGACGGCTTTCAAGTTTTCCGTGCCAACAAAGACTTGGTGGTGAGGAGGGCTTCCCTGGATCTGAATTACCCACGACCCAGGTTTTCAGGATGATTAATAACCTGCCGCACGGGGCTCCTGTGGAAATGTGACTCACAGCCTCCAGCAGGATGCTCTGGTTGGGGGTAAGGTGTCTTTGGGTTAGGAGCGCAGCCTGGTGCCAACTCTGGACCACAGGATGTTAGAGATTGGAGAGATATTACAGGTCATTGACTCAAATATCCACTTTTGTCGACAATGAAGGAGCCCTGGCTAAGTGGAGGGACTTCCCCAAGGGGACAGAGCCAGGTTCTCCTGACTTCTGGTCTTGTGTTCTCCACATGGAACCTGCTGCTTTCACATTAAATCCAGGGATGTTGATTGTGGTTGTTCAGGATGTTCAGTTAACAACGTGTGTCTCCCCAGCTGAGCTGCTTCATGAGGAGAGAGACCTTTTCCTGTTTTTGTTTTGTTTTTTGTATTCTCAAGAAATTTAAATTTAGGGAAGATGAAACTAACATATGAAATCCATAAAGAGTAATCATATACTAGGCTGTGTGTCAAGCAGAATGGGAATTCAGAGAAAGGAGACATTGGTATGGTCTCAGATAATTGAAAAAAATCTTCATGGAATTGGAGTTTTCTCTTAGCAAGTAGAAGAAAGAGGAAAAATATTCTGGGTGAGGGGATGCCTGCACCGCGACTTGAAGAGGGGATGGGAAGTAGGCTTGCGGGGTTGGAGAAGGATACACCTGGGGAAACTGTGGGAAACGCGGTTGGAAGGATGGGGTGGGCCCAGTTCTTAAATGCCATGAAAACCAGGCTGAGGCATCTGTGCCATTTCAGCAGCTTCTGGGGAACTTTGGAGCTGGAAACAGAGTCTGGAGGCCTCTTGCAAGGTGGACGGGACACGGGGCAGGGGACAAGGAATAGGTCAGGGTGTTCTGTAGAGAGGGTTCCTCCGTAGTGAGTGAGGCAGAGAACATGGAGCTTGCAGTCCACAGACTTGAGTCCAAATTCCAGCTCCATCCCTTCCTGGTGGTGGGACCTTGCACGGGGTACATTCTCCCACCTGACCTTAGTTTACTCCTCCGTAAAATGGGGATGATGATATCATTGCTTCCAAGGACTGATGAAGGACTAGATGTAATAAAATACATGAAATGCTTAGTTCGGTGTCTTATGCATGGAAAACACTCAGTCAATGGTGGCTGTGTTAGTGTCCTGTTTCTGTCGCAAGAAATGATCGAAAACCGGGTGACTTAAAACAACAGAAATCTGTTGTCTCATGGTTCTGGAGGCCAGGAGTCTGAAATCAAGGCGTTCCGTTCACAGGGTTGGTTCCTTCTGGAAGTAGAATCTGTTCCGCCCTCTCTCCCAGCTCCTGTTGCTGGCCGGCAAGCCTGGACCTTCCTTTCCTTGCAACTGCGTCCCTCCAATCCCTGCCTCCGTGGTCACATGGCCAGCTTCCCTCTGTGTGTCTCTGTGTTCTCGCCTCTTAAGGACACCAGTAACTGCATTTAGAGCTCACCTTCTCCAATATGACCGCATCCTAAGTTAATCGCGTCTGCAGAGACACTGTTTCCAAATAAGGTCACATTCACAGGTATGGGGAGTGAGGACTTGAACTTGTCTCCTGGGGAGACACAGTACAACCCCCAACACTCCCCACGTCAAGACCCTTAACTTGATCACGCCTGCAAAGTCCTCTTGTACCGTATAAGGAAGCATTCACAGGTTCCCCGGATTAGGACCTGGACATCTTTGGGGACCATTATGCAGCTTACCAGGGCGGTTATTGTCTGGGTGCTGAGAGAGCCGGTGGGTTTGCTCTCCTCACTCGTTGATTAGACCGGAGAAGGCACAGGTTTGGGGACCAGGCCTCTGGAGCTGGGCTGCCTGGGCTCAGGTCAGGGCCCCATTCCTTGCTAAGTCTGTGCCCTGGATGAATTAATTTGACTCAGGTCAGGGCCCCATCCCTTGCTAAGTCTGTGCCCTGGATGAATTAATTTCCCAGCTGTGCTCTGTAACAGGGGTAACAGAAACCCCTCCGCAGAAATTATCGTGAGGACGAGCGAGTGAATACAGGCGGCACCCTGGTCTCGGGGCCGGGCATCGGGCAGCTTGCTAGTAGGCGCTGCCTCGTTGATGCAGTCATGGTTACCACCCTTAGTCCTATGCACCGTGCCCCTGTGCGGTATGGGTATAAAGACCCTTGGCATTGCGATTCAGGGCCCAAGAGGCCCCTCAAGGTGAAACTTGAGAGACAGCAGTTTCCTGCAATAGGTAAAAGAGTTCAGGATGACAGTAACAAGCCCCTGTGATGCAGGGCCCTGGTGGAGGGGCTGAAAGGGATGGGGGGGCTGGAGGTGGAGGAGGCGGAGGGTGGGGACCGGTGGTGAGTCCAGGAGTGGCAACTGGGCACCAGGGGTGATGCCAAGGGCACCCGAGGCCTGTCAGGATGCAGAGTCACCTGAACCTGAGGGGCCTTTGTGCTCATCTCTGCAGGATTTCTGTCTGTTCTCAAAGGGCGGGTGCAGTATGTGGTGATTTCTTGCATTTCTCTGAGACCACGGGGCCGTCATGGCGAGTGGCAGCCCCTCGGCTGCTTGGCAGTGCTGTCCCACAGGGACTCTGCAGCTCGGATCTCCCCAGAGGCCGAGGGTGTGGGTCTGGGGAGGGGGACTGCCCAGGATGGCACTGTCTCAGTTGTGGCGACAGGTCCCCAGATCGTGCCGTGAGAAGTGGACTGCAAGGCAGGTGGCATTTCCTGGGAACAGAGAGACTTCCCATGGCCATGTCCCCGTGTCCTGTCTGGTGTGAGCATATAAATGTGACAAGTGAATGAACGTGGTTACACTGGGAACAGAGCCTTGGTGACATCCTACGCCCATTATTTCCTGGGTGTTGGAGAACAGTGCTCATGAGTGAGAGTGTGTGAGTGTGTGTGTGTGTGTGTGTGGGAACATGTGAGAATAAGTGTGAGTGTGTGTGAACGTGAGTGTGTGTGAGAATAAGTATGAATGTGTGAGTGTATGTGACTGCACTCATGGGTATTTGGTGCAGGGAGGTGGGACAGGGTGACGGTCGTCGGAGGGACGCACAAAGCCTCTCTCCTCCCGCACAAGCAGACCCTCTGCAGGCTGCATCCCCCTGCACCCCGGATGCAGGCCAGCGTCAGGAAAACTGCTCACAGAGGGGGAGGAAGCTGACACGTGCGCGGAGAGGGAAACCTTCCCGAGTCTTCTCTCCACCTGCAGTGTCCAAGCGCATGTGGCGCTCCAGCCAGGAGGGCAAACTTGCCAGCAGTTTCAATGACTCCGGGCCATCAGGAAATGTACAGAATGGCCCCGAACGAGTAGGAAAAATACCCCAGAGCAACCAAACACCAGCACACTGTCCTAGAACAGAGAGGGGGGGAGAAGGTCCTGAAAAAAACCCACTCCTAACTCGCATGCAACAGACAAAACAAAACCAGGCAGGGGAATTTCAAGGTGGGAGAAACAAGAAGAGGACCGCAGAGATACACGAGAATGGAGAGGCTAAGATTTCCCTTGCTGCCAATGGATGGAGCAGGAGGGGATGCATGCCAGGGGGAGGGGTGCTCCCTGAGGGTCCACAGGCCATTGGCCACCTGGGCATCCTCAGAGGTGCGGGCTGCTGGCGGCCGGGAGGAGTTTGAACAGCACAGTAGATAAGAACCAAGATTACCAATTCACTGTGGACCAAATAAAATTCCTCCCGCACAGGTGTATAAATACACCCGTGTTTATTTATAGCCACCCACGTTCTGTACGGCTGCCTGTATATAAACATGCATGGCAGACACAATGCCCTAGTGAGGCGGAGAGGAAGGAGATAACAGTTCCAGCAGTTGGGCCCACGGTAACCTGAGTAAAGGGCAATTTACCCTTCATTTAAAATCCAAAGGCATCTTTTTATTGGGAGCTCTTGGCTCTTTTCTGGCCATTTGGAAGAAAAGAAAAGAAATGCTTTGGGATTTGGAAGGAAAATTTCACAACCGGTATGTCTTGACTTTCTTTTCCCACAACCAAGACATCCTTTGCTGGAGCCCTTTATCTAGTGCTTTGTATACATATTTTTAATCCTATACAAAAATGATAGGATGTCAAGAAGGATCTATAATAACACCATTTTTTTATTTCACTTCAAAGACTTGGCAATTTCTGATCCATGTGACATTCACACTTCTTCAGGGTCAAACAGCATCTTGCAGCCTTCATAAAATGATTAAATATTTTAAACAGTTCCTGCTTATACCTCCAACGCCCCTGGAGACTGATACTGTTATCGTTTTTGTCAAAGCCAGTTTCCATCCGCATTTGTCATTCCTGCTTGCATTTATGAGTTATCAATCGCGATGTCAAAATGCAAAATAACTGATGTTCTTTGGGCGGTATTGGATGGTCTATCTGGGGCTTTTAATCAATGCTGATTTTTATTTTCCATACCCATACATAAATCTTTACCATTCTGGGCCACATATAATGCGTTTGTACAAAACGCAGTGACAGAAGCAGTAGTTATATTATCAAACATTATACCTCGGGGCTGACTGAGTATCAAGGGCTTTCAAAAGAGAACCCTGGGAATTACTGAGCAGGAGACGGGATCGCAGTGCAGAATGTAAGGAATTGGTTGTTGCCATTTATAAATCAACATCCTGCTAGCTAATCCTTCTCACTTAAATACAGTCCAAATTCTCTCCCTGATCCTCTGCAACTTAGTCGTTGTTTTTTAAAAGGCAAAGTTTGCATAATCTACACAAATAATAATGAGCTGTGTTTTCTATTTCCTTCAACTTTTCCCCAGGGACATACATTCAAATGGCAGAACGGAACTTTTTCAGGAATAGCTTCTTTTTAAGTGATAACTGGAATTTTCCATGTTACGTTTCACCCCCAGTCGAGCTAAGAGAGAATTTGCTTTGCCCTTTAAAAGGGCATTTGCCTAGCTGAACGGAAACCGTTGCAGAAATCATTCAAACAAGACATTAGTGCCCAGCAGAATCCTAGTGCGTTGCAGGCACCCGAGGCTGTGGGCAATCACTCGGGTATCTCTAAAGTGAAGCAAGAAAGTATAAATAAGCTCAGGGTGGGATACAGCACAGGTGTTCAGCCAGTAGGTCCAAAACCCCACAAGTATTCCCAAGCCTTCTCTAAAGATGGGAACATTAGCTGTGATCTCCAAGTGGTCTCATGGCCACCCGCTTGTATCTTCATGGACCCGCCATAAACTAGTTGGCCTTTGCTCCTACCTCAGGCCCCTCCTTCATCTCAGGGTTCATATATGTCATCATTTAGCTCCTCCAGCGGCTGAGCCAGTGACCAGGCGAGGTTTCCAGTGCAAGAGGCTCTAGCTTAACTGGTTCTCTGGGATTTGCAGCGGAAATCAAGAACCCAAACCGTTGCTGCTACAAACTTATTTTTAGAAAGCTTGGCAGCGGGAAAGACATCTCCCAGCCTTTGAAATAGAAAATCAGATATGAAACAAGTCTTGTGGAGGGATGACCAGTGGTCAAGACAAAGATGAGATGAATGGGTCCTGACAACTCAGGCTCTCGCCTAAACCAGGGTATCATCTGAAAGGTGGTTTCCAAAGGCAACTTCCAAATAGCTAATTCCCAAGAGTACGGTTTGATGAAAATGGCTTTCTCTACCGTGTTTCATGAGGCAATATGTTCTGTATTGAATTCAGGCACTCACAGCTTAACAAAATCAGTGAGTAGCCAGCCTCATTTGGCAACTTGTGTGTTCAATAAACAGCAGGTGATAACTTCAACATTTATTTATCTGAGCCCGGGGAGACTCACTCACTCACGAAACAGGAGGTCCTTGCCATCCATGCAATTTCAAAGGAGACTGGAGCAAAGCATCTCCAGAGTGGCCGTGCGGTCAGGAAGTGAGGCTGGGCTGTGGATGGCCGCAGATGCCTAAGCACGCTTAGAACATGCCTTTGTTCTGTGCCTGGGGACAATCCAGACCAAATCTAACTCCTTTTACCTCGGGGAGGACTTCGAATGTTGGAGAGATGACTGTCCCAAATGCCCCAAATCTTCTCTCCTGAGTACCTTTCGTTCAGGTCCTGCTGCCTTGGTTTGGTCTTGCATCTCTCATCATCCTTTCTCCTCACCCTCCCCTCACACCCTGGCATCGTCCCCATCCCTGAAAGCCACCCATGTTGACCACGGCCACCACAGGCAGTCAAATCAGGTCACAACAGAGCACCTCTGTCTCCACTGCAATCTCAACACTGCTCTTCTGTACATGCGTTCCAAGATTAATTTACTCCGCAGATATTTGTAGAGTACCTACTGTGTGTCAGGTGAGGGGTGGGCCCTCTGCTGCCCCGGTGCTCACTGATAACCGCGCCATACTCGCACGGCTGGCTGTATTTCCACGTGGCCGGTATTTCTTGGTGGCCAGGCCTGCTTTGTTCTTTCTTCAAGGGCGATAACACAGCTGGCACCCAGCAGGGCCACAAAATGCTCTAAGAAAATACTTCCACAGCGATTTCATTTGGTTGTCTGAGGACTGACATCGTTTTGCCACAATTGGTTGGACTATTTTGGTATCTGTTCCCAGAGGACCCCTATTCCTCAATGCAGGTGAGTGCGGGCCTCTGAGGGAGCAGAGACGGGGATGCCAGTGGGGTGCTGTGAACCGCAGGGAAGAAAATACAAGGCTGCTTTCCAGGGGTTTAGGGGACAAAGGGGTCTGAAGCCACCCTTCAGAAGGGCAAAGCCCCCTAGGAGATGGCCTCAAGGTGACCGAATCCTGAGAGGGGGAAACGCTGAATTTGCTGGACGATATACTATTTGTTCATTCTTCCAATTTCTTTACTGACTTATTGTTTGAATATGGCTCAATTCCAAGCTCATTGTTCACGGTCTTTCAACTTAACACCAGAAAAATTTGGAAATGTACACATATCTACTCCAGTGGTTTCCAATCAGCAGTGACCTTGCCCCTTCCTCAACAGTTGGCACTGTCTGGAGATGTTTCAGGGGCAGAGGGGCTGCCTCACTGGCATCTAGTTGGTAGAGGCCAGGAACACTGCTCAACATCCTACAAGGCATGGGATGGCCCCCCAAACAAAAAGTGATCTGGCCCCAAATATCAACGTTGCCGAGGTGGAGAAACTTTGGTTAAATCCTCCCACGATGCATATTTGCATGGAAGAAAAAAACAGGAAGAAGAAAGGAAGAAAAATGAAGCTGTTTGTAATAGGAATTTATATATTCCAGCCAGTGTAAGATAAGAGGAGACAATATGTTTCCCTTTTCTGCTTGATAAGAATTGATAAATGTTTATTAATGTGGTACTTTTAAGCCTGAGTTTTTTTTTTATTACTGAAGTACATATTCTAGAAACACTGTTTCTATAATGGCACAAGGTAGGGGTATAGATCCCGTTATGACATGTTTAAACATCTGAATTGCACTTACACTGAGACGACCAGCCTTGGAAAAAGCAATGCTTTTCATATTTATTTTAAATTTTGGATGAATTACAGCCAATGCAGTTAAATTTAATTTCTGGATTCACAAGAAACTGTACATGATGGCTGTTTTGCCTTGTCATCACAGCATGTGTGTCAATATTTCTGGGTGAAATCAAAGACAAATTCCAAATGACAATTTTGCAAATCATTCCAAAATGGAGAGCACTGAGATTTTTGGCAAAGGGTTCCTCTATCTCTGTCTGGAGCTTTGGGATAAGTTTTATTAGTAAAGCGTATGTGTATCTCATCTTGAGGTAAATATTCTGGAACGCAGTGTGAGGTCTCCTGTCGACAGACTTTCATTTGATTCAAGTTCTCTCCCTGTCTACTGGTGTGAACTTGACCAATTTATTTTAACCTGCCTATCCCTTTGTTTTCTCTGCTCTCTTCTGTAAAATGGGGATAATAATGGACGCACTTACTTCACTGGCTGTTGTAGGATTACAGGGAATCCAGGACCCAGAATAAGCATCCAATTACCATTTTATCATTATTAATATTATTATTATAACAAAATTATACTGTATATATTCTAAGAGTATTCCTCTCCTGGGGCTCTCTAACAAAGTACCGCAAACTGGGTAGCTTAAAAAGGCAGAAATTTAATTTCTCATAGTTCCAGAGGCTAGAAGTCCTAAATAAAGGTGTTGGCAAGGCCACGCTCTCTCTCAAGGCTCCGGGAAGGATCGGTTCCGTGCTGTTCTCTTAACTTCCAGTGTTGCTGGCATCCCTTGGCTTGTGGATACATTGCCCTGTCTCCATTGTCACATGGCGTTCTCCTGTGTTCTCCTCTTCTTAGAAGGAGAGCAGTCACGTGGATTTGGGTTAGGGCGCCCTGAGTGGAGTGGGACCTCATCTGAATGTGATCACACCCGCAGAGACCCTGTTACCAAGTAAGGTCACATTATCACGTGTTGGGACTTAGGAGGTGGACATTCCTCTTTGGGGCCACAGTGCTACCCACACACCAAGTATCTCAACAAGACTCTGGATAAACTGGCTTTGTTGAACTTACATTGAAACTCGTCAAGGTGTCGTAGCAGGAAGGTTCCCACCCGGGGGCTTGAAGAAGCATCATAGCTGACCAGGCGTGTGAGGACAAACTGCAAACACTTATACGGAACGTGGTATAGGGCTCCATGGGCTGCACATGTGAGCAGCGAATCGTGTAGAAAAATGAACTCGGTGATTTGGAGCCTAATGTTGATTTGCAGGGCGCTCCTGTGAAGATTTTTAAAGCGATTATGATGGCTGTGTGTTTATGAGCTGTCACGCATGTCACGTGCAATGAACTGCAGGAAAATCCTGAATTCTTGGAACTTGGGTGATGCGCTTGGAAAGGAAACTCTTTCTCATTGCACGGCCAGTGACGTTCCCGTGAAAAAGTTTAACCTTGTGTCAGCTGTTGCCTCAGGTTAGGACAATTTTGGCTTTCTCGGGTCAACAATAAGTTGTAACTTAAACCTTACCTACCAGGTTTTTGGGGATAGGTTGAATTGTGTCTGCCTGGAATTCAGATGTCAAAGTCCTAACCTCCAATTCCTCAGGACGTGACCTTGTTTGGAGATAGGGTCTTTGCAGAGGTAACCAAGTATAAGTGAGGTCATGCAGGTGGCCCTAATCCGATATGACTGGCATCCTTATAAGAAGGGGAGATTTTGACCCAGACACACACGGGGAGAACCCATCTGAAGATGAAGGCAGAGATCAGGGTGATGCTTCTGCGAGCCAAGGAACGTCAAACATTTCCAGCAAACCACCAGCCACTCTGCCGACACCTTGACATTAGACTGCTGATCTCCAGGACTGTGAAAGCATACATTTCTGTAGTTTAAGCCCCCAGTCCTTGGCACTCTGATGTGGCAGCCCTGGAAACTAACAAGAGTTCTGGAGCACTTCCAGGAGAGGAAATTAGCTCCTAGGGTGGGAGGGACCATGGCATTAGTTCAACTCCCTGTGCCTGAGACGTCCTTTAAACATTATTCATTTAACCTTTGCTTGAATACCTCCAATAACAGGGAGCTCACTCTCTCACAGGCACAGCCCATTCCTGTTTTAGACAGTTCTAAGTATTGGGAGATTCTTCTTTACCAAAATCTGCTTCCTGTTGTTGTTCTGCCTTCCAAAAGCATATGGAATAGGATGACTTCCTCTTCCCTGTGGCCGACATTTGGATACTTAAAAATAGCAATCAGGTGCCCTCAAGTCTGCATCTGACCGGCCACCCATGATTCCAGAATGAACACCAGGCAGGGACACGCACCCGGCAGCGGGCACTGGGGTAGAGGCTCCTGTAGACCGATGGGGAGGTGTCCGTCCCTCTGCCCTCCCGCCCTCAGCGTTAATCCCAGCAGAGATGCCGAGGTACCCGCTGCCCTTCCTGGGGGTGGCTGGTGGGGGGCGCACTGCCTTGCCGAGCGGATGTACAGCGCACAGTGGGGCTTCGTCTTCTCTGAGATGAATGTGGAAGAAATTACGGGGAGATGTTGACAGCTAAGACAGAAGCTACCTCTCACCTAACAGCTCGTACCTGTGTGTGAACATGGTTTTAGCGTCAAGATGAAACTTTGGACATGACAGAGAAATGCCCTATCCTGTTTACAGAAGGAGGTGTTTACACAGAGATGGCCATGAACACTCTTTGCCCCAGACACCTTTGTACCAAAAAGGATGCCCATATTGATCTGAATGGCAGTGTGTAAATATGGTTATCAGCCCACGTGGGATAGGGACAGCTTTCTCTTTCTAGCTGATACTAGACTGTGTCCCTTTGTAGAACCATGTTAAAGGTTAATTTATCTTAATACAAAATAAACCTCACAGGCAAGAAGGATTTATTAAGTATCTGCCGGCTGGAGAGCTGTTCTGGAAACTCACCATCTCCTAGGATGCAGGGCGTTTGGTCTTCCTGTTCCTCCCCTGCCCCCTGTCCCGCCCCTCCTCCCCCCACTCTTCTCTCCACCTCCGTCCTTCAGTGAAGATCTAATTGAAAGACTCAGACCCAGAACGAGTCCACTTAGGTAGAGGCCAGCACTTCCCATCCCCATAAACAAATCTCGTGGCACCTGTAGTTTCACGGAAGGTCGTAGGTAGAGCCGGTTTGGCGATGGTTCCCCCGTGTGTGTGGCTGTTTGGCACCAAGTCCTCAAGGGCGTCTTTGTCCAGTGTTGGCCAGGGGTTGCCAAACACCAGTTTTCCATTTAATCATTTCTCTGGCAAAACAATGACATCACTTCCTGTCATTTGACACTTCACTAAACTTGACTCACATCCGTTATGGTCCATGAGATACTAAAACTCAGAAAATAGCAAATAATAGCAAAATAGAAAATAGTGGGGAGATAGCAGTCAGAATGGTGTTTATAGCCACGGTCAAGAAACCTGTAGAGTGATAACTGATAACTGCTACATATTTACGTCTGCAGATGCCTGTTTGGGCAGACACATAGCCCACGGTGGTGCCCCAGACTAAACCTCCACACGAGGTCAACTTTAGTCTCAGTGTTAACCACGTGATGTGTGTTCAGTGGATGCATTCTTGGGAAATCACTTGCCTTATTCCTGAGAAGACTTCTTGAATGCTGCCATCTCTAAGACTTCAGAGAGCTGAAAGCCACGCTGTGTTCCTTCCACCTTGCCTCTTTGTTTGTTGGTTCTTCTAGGTCTCTGTTCTCACAAACATCTTCCCTCCATCACCCGCCTGGCCCATGCCAGGAAAGCCTCAGCAGCCGTTGAGCGAGGCTCACTTCTCTCTGCTGCATTGTGTCCTATACACAGCTGGCAGGATAACCTCCAAGAATGCTATTTTCCTCAAGCTAAGAGCCCGCAGTAGCTCTGAACCACCTTTTCCAGCCCCCTTCCACGCTTCTCTGACCTCGCTGTCCCCTTGACCCCCCAAAGTTCTGTCCTCTCCGGCTACGTCAAATCCTCTCCCATCCCCTGTGCGGGTCTTGCTAGCCCCGGCAGTGGCACCTCTGAAAAAGGAATGACCTCACCCGATTTTCCTGTTGCCCCCTCTCCCCACTTTGCAGCCCCACTTCAAGTTCAGATTTCTAGTTTCCAACACGCCCATCTATGCCCACCCCACGTCACACTCAGCACCCCTGGACTCTCAGAAATGCACTGTGGTGTACTTACATGGGTCTAGTTGGCTCTTGAATATGGTTTGCCTTGCAAACTCCAACACAAGCTACTCAGTATGCTTCCTTCTTTCTTTGCTATAACCTCAAACCTGGCGCTGCAGGGGACAGTGGCAGATCCAGGCCAGGCTGGCAGGCAGCTTAGCATGATGGTTGGAAACCTGTGCCACAGAGTGTAGAGCTGAGCTCCAATTCTGGTTCTGTCATTTTCTACCTAAGTGACCTTGAACAAGTTATGTGACCGGATCACAAAATCAGTGGAGAGCCCTCCTTTTATTCTGATGTAGAAAGCTGTGTATTAGGGTTTGCTTTTGTTTATTTCCCCAGTCTTATAGATGATTTACCTGCCAGCTCTCTATGTCTGAAACAACTTGTTTCCTTCATTTTCTCCGTAGGAAATATTCTGAACTGATGGGGTCATCACCCCACCCCACCAGTGGGCCGTGTTCCCTTGGAAGTCTGTGTACTGAGGAGAGTACCTCAGTCACGGTCCCTGTGTATCAGTTAGCTGTGCTGCATAACAAACAGTTCCTAAACTTCTGACTTCAAGCAACAGCATTTTATTTAGCTCATCATCCTCTGGGTCAGCTCCTGAGCTGCACTCAGCTGTGCTCACTCACTCACCTGCCATCAGTCGCTAGGCTGGTGAGGTCACTGGCTGGTCCAGAATCTCAGCTGGTGCAGCTTGTGTGTCCTCTTCCAGTGGGCTAGCACAGGCTCCTTGACATAGTGATGGGCAGGGTTCCAAGAGGGAGGAAGAGAGTGGAGGCCTCGAGTCTAGGCTTGGAGCTGGCACGCTGCCCCCTCTGCTGCACCGTACGGGTCAAAGCAAGTCACCGAACCAGCCCAGCTTCGAGGGATGGGGAGAAGACTTCATCTCTTGATGAGAGGAGCTTTCAAGTCACACTGCAGAGAGGCCTGGGGACAGGGAAGAGGACAATGGTGGCTGTTTTCTCAAGCAATCTCCACACCCCTAGTTCCCTCTTGAGTGAGAAGGTCCAGGTGGGAGCAGAATGGGAAGAAGGAGCCATGGTTTCTGGCCTGAGAAGGGACGTTAGTCTGGAGCAGAGGGCACCCCCCCTCTGCTGTCTACCATTGCAAGATAACAATCAAGGGTCTACAGTTATATTTTTATCAGGGCTTGGAAATGTTCTCTTCCAATGGCCAGAGAGTAACTATCTTCCGTGCATGGGTCACAAGCGCTCACCCTGGCCATAGCGGCTCGCAGGCAGCTGCAAATGGGGCTTCGCCGGCTCCCATCCCACGTGCCTGCATTGGCCCCCAGGCTGCAGCTACCCAGTGCTGATCTACACCCACCCTGCACCTGTCTTTGGCTTTCTCTCTGGAGGGTTTCTTATGGGAAAACCACGAGGTGTCAGGTATTATTTTTTTGATTATTGAAGAGCCTCTTTCCTGATTTCTCTAGACTCTGTCGGGTCAGAAGGGGGCAGCCGGGCTGTCCTGCCTCGACTGCACTTGGAAGCCTGGCCGTGGAAACCACGTTCTGCGGTGTCCTGAGGACACAGGACTCCGAGGCCATGGGTCTCCGTGTCGTCCGTCTTCCAGGCGCTGACTTGGCATCTCCCTGAAAATTAGCGCTGGGCTCCACTTGATGTCCTGAAATATCATCACAAAGAATACTACAAATCAAAGAATTTGGTGGCATTGTTGAATCGTATCATCTTCTCTCTCTAAAGCGAGATGGCCTTCCTGGGCTGCAGGCTGGAAGGAACAGTGGGGTATTGAAAAGCCGGCTCTGACAAGTGAATAAACACGACAACGAACGCAGGGTCTGCTATTTCACGTGGTGTGCGTGGCATTTATCCGGGTCTCGTCTGTCACACACGCTCTGTTCTGAGAATGGCACAGACGGTTCTGCATTTGGCTTCCGGAATCAGCGAACCACACTGGTACAACAAAGCCGTCATATTTAGCGGTGTTTCGTTACAACCATTATTTCACTAAAGTTTAGACATCTCTTTGCAGAATCAGATCCTACTTTAAAAAATTGCCGTGCTTTGCAACATTAAACAAAACGATGAGCTGGGGGAAGAAAGTTGCCTAGTAGCCACGGGTTGAGGAAAACTCTTTCAGGTTCAGAAATGAAGCCTTAAGGCAACAGAGGCAGTCACCTTTCTCATAAACAAGAATGTCATTTGGAACACGGTGCAGACTTCCAAGGAAGTTATGCTCGTTGAAACCAGAACCTGCTCCCTGGCCAGGGCGGTGGCGCAGAGGCTGGGGAGGGCCGGGTACCGGCGCCTCGGTCAAGTCCCCTGGAGCAGGTGCCCCGGCCGTCACCCACTCAGCACGCGGGCTGACCTCTGCCCCCCTGGGGACCGCTGGCCCCCACTGACCTTCTTTCCTGGCTATCCGTCTATTTGGCTTCATACGGATGCGACCTGCATTTGAAGCCAACTTCTGAGAGAGAAAAGATAACATACCCCAAGTCCAAATCTTTCTTTGCCCTACGTTTTTTTTTTTCATCAGACAAATGTTTTAATAATTTGTTTTTAGTAACACAACTTGATAATAATTCAGAAAATGTGCTGTGTGCTTTAAATTTTGGCAGAACTAGCATCTTCCTGTTTTCTCCTTTGATTAGGCTATTTGCTACAATAGAGCAAACATTCTATTTAAAAGTTTCTTTTTTGCCATAAAACTTTATATAATATTGAATTAGTGAAAAGGTAAATGGTTCCACCACCCTACTGGACTAATGTAATGCTAACATTTGATCATCCAGTCACTATCTGTAAAGATCCTATCCAATGAGAGGGAAATTGTTGCTTCACCAGGTAAGCATTTTCAATGTTAGATAATACTTTCATTTGCAGGTATAAAAATGCTCAATTTAATTTAGTTTTTAAATTAAGAAAATCAGGTGTTAATATTGTTTTTCTATTTATGAACACTCTCTGATTTAAAAACAAAATCCAAAGATACACTATACTGTGATGCTCAAAAGAAATTAATAATTAACCACTCCTGCTACTGAATGGTCAGTAATGGGGAGGGATTCATTTGTATAGGGTAGACCATTTGATTCTACAGTGACCAAGAAGACTATATTCTTTTTTGTTTGTTTGTTTTGTTTTGTTTTTAATTTATTTTTTTATACAGCAGGTTCTTATTAGTTATTCATTTTATACATATTAGTGTATATATGTCAATCCCAATCTCCCAATTCATCACACCACCATCTTTTCCCTACTTTCACAGGCTTTTCTAGAGAGAAGGAACAGCCTTTACGAGGAAATGTGCAACTCGGCCATAACCTTAGGGAAAGACCACAGCTTGTGATGGGACCTGCCGGCTCTTGGGTCTCCTGGGATTGCTGTGGGGAACGTTCCGGTCCGGACTCTCTCTATGAAATTCACCAACTGTTCTATGTTTTGGGTTCCACTCCCCGTCTGCTTTTGACTTTCAAGCCAGGGAGTCATCGTGGAGATGGAGTTTCAAACGTGCTTCAAGAGGCGCAGAGACGGAGTAATCATATTTATTCATACTCAAGGGAGGCTTTTCGTTTGGAGCCATCGCTGGAAGCAGCGGCCAGCGAGCCTGTCCTGAAAAGGGCCGGAGAGGAAATCGCGTAGGATGCCCGGGCCGCCTGGTCTCTGGCGCATATCGCAGCCACGGTGGCTGCAGCTGTAGGTGCTGTGTGCTTGGGGCGCGGCTGTGCTCCCACAGAGCTCTATCTACAGCATCAGGCGGCACCGGGGTCTGGGCGTGCAGCCCCGAGTTAAGGGCTTAAAGCAGAAAGAAGGGCCTGCAAGCAGGCGTGTTTGCGGTGGGCGCGGGGCGGGGGGTGCCTTGGATGGGGGTTATGAGGACAAAGAGTGTAGTGTGAGATCTACAAGTTACCCCGAGGGGACAGGCCTAGCAGCTCCCCAAGGAGGGAACGGCCAGATCAAGGCAGAGACCAAAGAATGTGGCATTTTCTCCTTTGAGACTACCCAGTGATTATGCTAGACTGTTAGGAGGAAAGAAAAGAAAACCTCCGTGTAGTTAGTGGAGTTGGCCTGTGGTCCTTGTGAGGAGGACCTTGCCAGCCCGTTTACAGGAGGGAAAAGTAAGGCTCCGGGAGGTGGGATGAATTGTCCACAACGCTTTCCTGATGTTTTTTCCTCTAAGGCGCAGGGCCATGGCGGTTCATTGTGAATTCTTCGCAGCCCCGAGCTGAGGGCTCCGCTGGTACTGGGTGACGCATTGCTGCTGTGGGAGCTCAGTCGCCCTCCCTCTGCGGTCCACGTGGTCCGCTGCCCCGTCCCTTGCTGGCCCGGCCCTGCTCTGCCGCGTGTCTCTGGGCTGCGTTTCCCGGGCTCAGGCTTGGCTCAGGGTGGTTGGGGAGAAGAGGGCAGGACAGGAGAGAGAGGCCTGGCTGTTTCTCCCCGTCTCTGCCTGGGAGCTGGGTCTCCTCTGTGTTTCCAGCTCCTGGGGTGACCCCACCCTGGGCTCGGGAAACACTGATCTCTCCCATGTCCCTCCAGCCTCCTGGGAACGGCTTTCTGCTCTTGCAAATTTCCGGGCTGCCTCAATGTCCCCTGTTTGGCTTTTAAGTAACGCTACAACTTACAGACCAATTCCCTCCATTCCGCCCTGGATAGACCCCTGCCTGATACGGGGTCTGTTATCCTAAGGCCCACTTATTTGTAAACACATCACCTGTTTCAGGTAACATTTGCATTTTGGGCCAAAACCTTATCCAAAGGAGTGAATTTCCTTTCCAGACAAGCCCGTGTCTGGTCTGTTTTCGAATGCGCCTGTGGAGAAGACAAATTCCAGCAGAAACACTTCTCCGGCCCCGTCGGGTGGTACTTCGCTGTTGACCCCATAAACCACATTGACCTTTCAAAATATCACAGGGCCATGCCCCTCAGCAGCTCTCGTTAATTGACTATGGTCTTCAGAGTCAATTAAAAATGTTAGAAAATGCCCTACTTCTTGCTAAGAAATACAAAATTTAAGGCTATTGTTAAAAAACACAGTGCTGAAATAATAGTGTTCTGAGAATGCATTCTTCTGCCTCCGATTTGGCTCTTGTTTTACCTCTCATGTGCAGGAGGGGAGGATTTCCTGGGTCATCACTGAAACAATAAAACAGTCTCTTTTCTTATTTCTGCGAATTGAAAAAGAAAATTCCAGCGTAAGAAAAATGTGACCGAAAAACTTCTTGGCTCTGGACGATGGCTCATTCAAGCCCCGCCGTAATTCCTTACGACTCGGAGCCCAAAGGGACACAGAGATATTACGGACCCATAATTATTGACCACGGGGACAGCCTGTCCTCCTCGCCTTAGGGGCTGGCTTCAGCTGGAATGGTACAGACAATGCCTGGAGGGCTGGCCACCCCATCATTCTAATGCAGCGCACACTCTGGGATGCAGTGAGCAAGACGCAGAGGGGCTTGGGGTCATCATGTTTTGTTCTCAAGGCCCCTCCATCACCGTGTCCCACATATGCGCCTGTGCTGTGTGCACACGTGCTTGAGTGTGTGTATGAACTGTGTGCAGACACGTGTATGTGTGTTTACTCCTAATCGGATGGCAGGTTGTTACTCTCCGTTTGCTGTTGGCAGACAAAAAAGAGCCCAGTAAAGCCCTGCTAAACTTTGAGATGCTTGGTGCTTACCCAACTTGGGATTGGAGAGAAAGAGAGAGAGGAGAAGGAGAGGGAGAGAAAGAACAGGCGGGCTGGTGGGGGGAGGAGCTGGCTTTTTTTTTTTTTTTCCTCGAGAAAGTGAATAATGTCATCGTTGATTTAATTAGCAAATTCTAGATGTGCTGACAAAGGAGATTTTCTTGGGAGATGCACTGGGTTGTGTCAATGCTCTAAATGAATAGGCAGAGCCGAGTTCCTGGTAATCACAGATGAACAACAGCACTCGCCAAACCTCAAACAGTGCATAAATCAATTTGCTGGGAATTAACCATTCGCTTCAAAATTAGGGGTTACTTGACAGGGTTTCAGTGGTTAGGTTGTCAGGGGCCTGTATTTCGAGCTGAGATTTATCTATCACTGACACAAGCGCATCTCGTCCTGGGCTGCAGGCTGACCCCCACCGAGCTCGGGGAGGGGAGGCCCTCCTTGGGGGACAGAGCTGGGGGCGGGGGCCCGCTTGTCAAAGGCAAAAGGCGCCCCTGCCGCTCTTCGCGGTGCCCCCCGACGGGAGCCGGAGGACCTGGAGGAGGGGGTGTGTTTTGGGCTCCATCACACGTCACGTGACCCTTTGATCGCACACAGAGCCTAACAATTTGTGAAATGAGAAAATGCCTGAAAGTGTACCGTTGCCCAGAAGAACTGATGAAAAGCAGTAGGACTCTGAGGTCACTGGTTCCCGGGAGTCGCCTACGCTGCGGTCAGGGGTCAGGGCCGGGGCCTCCTGACCGCTCGGGGGAGGGGGAGGGGCAGCCCTGATCCAGTCCTCGGGGGCCAGACTGGGCACCAGTTGGGGAAGGGGAGTGGCTCCGGGTCAGATTTCTTATCTGACGTGTAGTGTTTGTCGAGCAGCCCTTCAGAGACCTTTCCTGGCCACTTAGAGACACCCTCCCACCTAGCAGCTCCCCGCCCCGCAAGAACAATACAGATTCTCCATCCTGTGTAAACCTGTTATCGTCATCCTTGCTCCTGGGCCTGACTGTATGATTAGGTCCCTGCTATGGATTATTCTTTCTCTGTCAGATGCCGTGAAGCTTGTCTTTCCGGGCAGCCCAGAGGTCCTCAGACACATAGCTATTGGAGACATTATCTTTTCTAGTCCAAATTTCTTCTAAATAATCCTCTTCCTGTCTTCAGCTTGTGCCCTGTAATTAAATCAGTCAACCCATGGATGTATTTTACAGGGAAAAGCAAGCAGGTAAAAACCAGCTGCTTGATTTGAATTTGGTCAAGGAAATGAACAAAAACAATTGACGTAACCCAACCCTGGATGACATGACCCTAAGCCACTCCTGCTTCCTTATCTGCGCACCTCTGCCTGCTGACCAACTGGACCTTCTCGTAAATTCTGACTGCAGAGTATCTCTAACACGGCAAGCTTTTTGAACTCAAGACGGTGGTCCTCCTGCTGGTTTTGGACCTGTGATATTCTTGACCACCCGCTTCTGTTCTGCCTTCAGACACTGAGCTTTCCATCTGGTGTTTAAGAAAGATGGCCCTGTTTGCTGTCATTTAGTTTAAGTCCGTTAGGATATGAATATTAGTCCACTAAGGGAAATAAAACTAATTTGGGGGTTGTTACTATATTTTGGGGAGTTGAACGTTTGGAAAACATTTGTGCGGTGTCTCCTCATGTCTAACATGGAAGTTGCTAGAATGAATGGTGTGTACACGTGGCTTCAGGAGATCAGAGTCCCAACAAGTCTCCTGATTTGAGCCCCACTTCCTGTGTCACCCAACGTGGCCTTATTCTGTACACTTTTTTTTTTTCCTGGATCACCTGTTTGCTCCCTCTTAAAGCCTTCTAGAACCAATCTAGAACATTCTCTGTCCCACAGGAGGAAACAAGGCAAGCAACAGTAACTGAACATGGGGTTCTGCTTTCTGTCTGTTTCCCACGATCACCAAAGTCTCAGCAGGAAATCCCTCCTGAAGGGACCTTCTCCCTCCCCGCCCTCCTTCAGATCTCTGCGGGAGGACTTCCTGCTCCGAAATCAACATCCTGGATGGAGTCTTTTCCTTTCTGTGGAAGGATCTCTTCTCTTGTGATGAAAATGGCTGCGGGAACAAAAATGGCTCCAGATGAAACCATTCTCATGACAAAGCCTGTAATGAGGACAAAAAAATGGCACAAAATCAATTCATTCTCATGACAACCTTAAGATTGTAATGAGGACAAGAAACAGTCTGAAATTTATCATTTCTCGTGACAACCTTGAGACAGTAGTGAAAGCGGCAAATGGTATGAAATTGGCCCACTCTCCCGACAGACGGTGAAACAAACCTGAAACCTGGAAAATAGCACCGTGTTTATCTACCCCCTTGACAACCTGGGGGCTGGAGCAAGAACAGAGAAGGTGATGAGATTAACCCATTCCTGTCAAAGCTAATCTTAAAGGGTGGCCTCCATGTGTCCTTTGAAAGTGACCCCACCCCCCCCAGGTGAGTTACCTGTGTGAACCTCAGACGTCTCTGTGGGACGGCATTCTTTAGGGCTTCACTTTTCAGTTCTTTGTCATGATTCTTTATGTCATGAAAATTAACGAGTCCTGATCTTACAGACTAGGACGAGTGGCCGTCATTCCACTTCAGCTCTTATGTGATGACCTCAAAGTGCTCTGGCAATCGGACTTATTAAAAGAGAATGTGTAAGAGGCTAGGCATTGGAACGGTGGTACGAGCTCTCATTCTAGAAACGTCCATCAGGACTGCAGGTGAGGAAAGACATGGAGGATGGAGGTAACTTTCTGACTCAATGAAACACTGCTGCTGATGCGTATTTCTTAGAAAACATGGAGTTTTCCAGCCTGTAGTCGCTGAACCAGTATCTGTTCTCCAACTTAGTTTTCCTATGAACTCACAGATATTCTCATACAAGTCACTGAGGGAAAAGGATGCATCAGCAGGATGAGCAGTTATTACAGGGCTTCTCGAAGGTTTGGAACCACCCGGGCACTGGTTACAATCAGTGGGTCTGCAAGTGGGGCAGGAATATGCCTTTGGACAAGGGAATGCCGTTCTTGAACACACGGAAGTTTGAGAAGCATTGATTTACTGTGTGCAGAGGTGCTGATTTGAGGAATGTGGATTTATGATTCCTAATGAGAGGCCCCACGCACTCACTCTTTCCTGCTAAAATGGCAATGTTCCACTGATGGATAAGCAGCGGAGGGCCAAGTTTTGATGTCAATTCAGGCGCCAGTCAGCTTTCACTGGGCTTCTAATAATTATTGATGAGTGATTGAATGACAGTGACTGGAAATAATGGCTTGCTGTGCTTGGCTGGCGACTCTAGAGATAATGTAGGGGTGAAGCCCCTCCAAGCGTCATTAGTGGCTTTCATTATGAGGGATGTGGAGCCGTCTCATCTTTCTTTTGGTCTTTCTGCCTGTTTACTCTTCCAATTAAGTCGGTCGGTATTGAGTGTTAGGAAAGGATGTTTTTGTTTGTTTGTTGGGAGTAGGTCAGTTTCTTCATCACTGTGTTTCTTAAACAATTGGATGCTAGGCTGAATTCTAACGTTTTCTCCCACGTCTCTTGGTGGTGGCAAAGACATTCTTGTATTTTTTGCGGAGCTCAAGGGTTGGATCTAAGTTATAAGGTTTTGGCCAAGGCTCTGGGTTCGGTGTCTTTAATCTTCACCCTGTTTTGGAATGAGCTGGTCATGGGATGGCTGCATTAGTATTGATTTCATGTTGCTTCCCCAGGTCCTCTCTCTGGATTCCTCTCTCCGCATCAGTGGCCTTAAAGGTCTGAATATTTTCCGTCAAGTTTGAGGTCAGGCCATTGCTGAAGGGGCTACCACAGGAGTGGGTAGTAAAGAGAAATCTACAAGGATTGCTCTTAGGTTAACGTGCATTGTGTCTTATGACAAGTGTGCACGATTGTGTATTTTATTCTAACAATGCTAGGTGGCCCAGGAGCCCGGAAATTGGATACAAGGCTGGGGATTTTCAGATCAATGTCAGCACACTTTCACGAGGTTGCAGTGAGTGTAGGGGGTGGAGGAGGGCAACCTTCCAGGAGGCAACCTCGATTCAGGGGCCCACGGAGCCAAGAGGTTAATAGTTGGGTTGAGTTGGGAGGGGTTGAGTGATAGGTAAGGACAGTGTTTCTTCCTGTTTGTTAGGCTGGGAGAGAGAGAGAGAGGGAGAGAGCGCATGCGAGAGAGAAAAAGAGACCAAGATCAACAGGAAAACATAATCCTAAATGGAAGGCAATAATTAAGTCACTTCTTGGTGTTCCTTTTTTTAGCCTAAATTATCTTTTGTGTCTCTTAACCTTTGTTCGAGGAATCCAGCTCCTTCTTAATCATCGTTGTCTCTCTTTTCTGCACCGTCTCCAGGTTTCCCCGTAAGTTCAGAAGTGTTATCTCATTTCCTTTCACAGCATGCCCATGAGGTAACTAAGGGTCATTGCTAAGCTCAGATTTACAGATTGGGTGAAAGTGAGGCATAGTGTGTGAGACGATTTACTCAAGGTCAAATTGCAAGGTCAGGGTCAGCCTTAGAACAAGTCCTCCGATTCTGTCCGGCAGGCCCCTATGCCTCTCCCGCGCCTGAGAGCCGTAGCAGTTACCCCATTTCCAGACTCCTTCGAAAGGACTTTTGGTTTGTACCATTCAGAATTTTTTTTGTGCAAAGTTAAATAAGCACGTGGAAAGCGCTTTCACGTGGCTGCATGTCCCCATTACCTCTTCGTGCACTCATGTAGGCCGTGTTTACACAGATAATCACTGCTGCACACACACCTGCTTTGTGACAGAGGTCAGTCAAACAAATGGTCACATTTTACATTTTCATTCATAAATACTCCTAACGAATTTTGATGGCCAGGTAATTCTTTGCACATGGGTTTGTGGGTATGTTGTTTAGGACAGCCTTAGGAAAGATACCAAATCTGAGAGGCCGAGGGGTCATGTCCAATTTTAGACCTGAACACAATCCAGCATAGTTGAAGGCCCAGTTTCATTTGCATATTAGATATTCCTTTATTCCAAAATTCTTCCTTAAAGTTTGCCAGCCCAGGAGAAATGTCAGTGTAGAAAATAACCAGAGAATTGTCCAGACTTTTTTCCTGTAATGAAATGTTGCTGTCTTGGAAACTGCATGGCATGTAGCAAGTTGTCAGGCCTGCATCCTGTGGGGTTTACAGCAGTGATGTGTTGTCAAAATGGGCTTTGCTAGAGCTAAGTGCTCGTGTTCAATATCATCCCTGGTACACAGGTGATACTCAGTGAACTGTTAAGAGATACTTAGCCCACATTCTTCTGTTGTGTCTCAATGGGCAGAAGCCACATACTTTTTGGGGTGTTTGAGTGATTCTTTGCCTAATGTTTCTTTCCCTGACTCTTTAATGAGCTCTGTGTCAGGGAAAGCAGGATTTCCGTTTTGCCCCTCATTGTACCTCTGTGCTGAGTACCAAGCCCTGCACGTTGTAGATTCTCAACAAAGATTTGTTCAGTGGATGAAATCTGGAGCGAAAGAAGAAATGAACCTACTTCCCATCTTCTCCAGATTTGGGAGGGAAAGCAAAGCTGATCTTGTCACATCTTTGCCTAAAATCCTCTGCCCATGGCGTGTACCATGCCGGACCAGGACGAAGAAGAAGAAAGAGGAGGAGAAGGAGGATGGGGAGGAGAGAGTTGCCGCCCTGCATTTGGTCATGTCCACCAGGTGGGACCAATGGGGCTGAGTGGTCCCTGGGTGAGGCTGCCAGGGTGCAGTGCGGGGAGGAGAGCTGGTGGGGAAGAGGTGAGCTGTGCGTGAGTGTGGGCTGGGGCAGAGGTGATGGAGGAAGGAGGAGAAGCAGAAGCGAGGGAGAGGCCGTGGAAACTCCCTGGAAGGCGCAGTCAGACCTACAGCTTGGGGCGCTCTGCCCTTGCCGTGGTGGGGCTCTTGCTGGCCCTTCCTGGCTCATCTTGGCCTCACCTCTCCCTTCCTGGGTGGTGTTTTGCTCCAACCAAACCTAAGCACCTGCCCTTTCATATGGATAGATCCGGAGCTCTGTGGTGGGTGTGTACTTCCTTACTTACATGCATCTCCTCTGCACCGAGTGCCCCAGCCCTTTCTGCATCTTGTCAGTTCTGCTCACCCTTTCAGACTGGGCCTGGGCTCCTCTGCGATGTCGCCTCTGACCTCCCTGCCCCCAGCATCTGGTTTATATCCCCTCTCTGTTCCCACTGGGCCTGGCGCATACCTCTTAGAAGTAGCACTTATTTTTGGTTGACTTGGCATAGAAATCAATGGATAATCTTCTGTGGAATAAATACATGAGGCATCAGTGTCTCTGGGAGTGTGAGCAGCCCTCCAGCTGCGTGCTCAGACCCCAGGAATTTCATAGACTCGCATCTTCTCCGGGTGGGAGAGACTCCTCGGTGCCGGCAGCCACGGCAGCTTCCGGGAAGTGAGAGCCACGTCTTCCTCTGCGTCAGAGTGTCCCCCGCCTTAGACTTAGAGGACAGATTTCTCAACGGACAACACAACCCACATCTCCAAATAAAGAAGATCGAAGGAGATTTCAGTGATTTTCACTTTGCTGAAATAGTCCAGTTAAGGACCTCGGTCCCAATCTCATCTCTGCCGCCTGTGACCTGTGGACCTTGGGCGAGAGATTTAACCTCTCTAAGCTTGATTCCTCCCCTTAATGGGAGAATTTCTCTCCTCGGTATGGTTTTCAATATGTCTTTTGCATCTGAGTAGAAATATTCTTTATCCTCATTTAGGAATCGCCTTCAGAAACTGTGACAGTCCCTCTGGATGTTCTAAGGAGGATGGATCTTTCTGACTCTTGACAAAGTCAAATGCCATCTGTGGCCAATTATTAAATAAGACGAAGGACAAATCGATTATTACATTTTTCCCTTCTTTTCCTCCCCTTTTTGTGTTTTTGTCCACGAAGGATGGGTTCACACAAAGCCAAGAAGTACCAGCCTCGGGCAGTAGCGACAGTGCTGAGTTGGGATGTGAGACCCGAGGTGCTGGTGGAACCCCTGCTGCTGATTCCTGGAACCTCTCCGGGGCACATGGCCTTGACCCCCACTGTCAGGTTCTGCAGGACTCATCCCAAACCCAAGTCGCTGGATCAAGGGTTTAGGCCGCTTTACATTTCAGCAAACATGCACAAGAGTACAACGACTACAGCAGCAGTTGCTGTAGTTTTTCCCTTCTCTTCGTTGTTCTGATTTTTTCTCTGATTTTACACTTTTCTCTCAATTGGTATATCCCAAGTGCTAGACTGTATGAGGCTGGGGCCCTAGGGGAGTGAGAAGTCATTTATAAAACGGTTCTTGCAAAGATCAATAATATCTGTAAAACACAGGAAAAAATTATAATCTCCCATGGCTTAAAAGAGCTTCATTCATTCCACAGCACAAAAATACATATGTTTATTGGTAGTACTCTTTCTCTTTTCCTTTAAAACTCCCAAATCTGGAATATTAAAAAAAAGACACTGATTACAGGGTTAAAACTCTGTGGATGTCAGATGAGCCGGTTGGACACCAGCAGGACTGGTAAAAACAGGGCCAGATTTAAAATCTCATGAGATCCTCACCTGTGCGTGACGTGCATCCCAGCCTCTCAGAGTGGTCTGGCCACGCCCCCCTTCCGGTCGGGGAGTGTGGCCACCATGGAATACAGCGGGCAGGGGAGTCGGGGCAAGTGTCCTGCTTGCCTTTGGCCAGCACCCACCTTGACCCAGCTCTGCGATGACAGCGGACTCTGTCATCTTCAGTTTGGATGACTTCATCTAAGAGACCATTTTCAGCTGCAGGGTCTATGTATCTTCTTTTTTTTTTTAATTTTTTAAAAAATTAATTATTTAATTAATTATTTATTTACTTTTGGGTGTGTTGGGTATTCGTTTCTGTGCGAGGGCTTTCTCTAGTTGTGGCAAGCGGGGGCCACTCTTCATCGCGGTGCGCGGTCCTCTCACTGTCGCGGCCTCTCTTGTTGCGGAGCACAGGCTCCAGACGCGCAGGCTCAGTAGTTGTGGCTCACGGGCCCAGTTGCTCCGCGGCATGTGGGATCTTCCCAGACCAGGGCTCGAACCCGTGTCCCCTGCACTGGCAGGCGGATTCCCAACCACTGCGCCACCAGGGAAGCCCCTCTATGTATCTTTGATGTTTTCACACGGGCAGTTCCAAAGAGGAGTCCTGATTATATTTTGAGCAAAGACAACATTATTGAAACTTGCCAGTACGCCGACGTGGAAGGAGGTAGTCATCACTGAGTGGTGTATCCCCTGGGGGCAGGCGATGACTACAGTATATTCCAAACAATTCATGACTTAATTTTTTTAGGAATGGAATTCAAGAACATTTCCTATCCTAGCTGCATAAACGATAAATAAACAGAGATCCCAATGCTGAATTTTAGTGGCTCACGCTTTGTGAATATGTGGATGAATTTTCAAAACCCTCTCTACTAAATGATTGCATTTCCTCAGCAGGGATCGAATGTTAAGTTGTCCCCTTCACTTGATGACAAATGTGATTTCTGAGTGTGCGTGTGGCCACGTTGCAATTACCCAAGTGGAATACAAGAAGGATGAGCAAGATAAGAAAATCATTTTAAAGTCTCCTGTTACTAGGGTCAGCATGTCCCTCTGTGGACGCGCCAGCCTTTGAAAAAGTGTTCATACTTAACCTCAGTGCTGCAGGGTCATGGGTGAAACCCCGGCTGGCTCACAAAGGGCCACCGGGGGACAGAGTGACAGCCAGGCAGAGGGGGCTCTAGAATGTGCTGTGCATCCCCCAGTAACCTGTGGGGCCTTTTCCAAGTTCCATACCCTCCCTCCCCAACTCTAGGAAGGAATGCTAGGAGAAGCCTTGATTATTCCTTTAGCAAAACTCTCTCAAAAGGTACTGTTAATGAACTCAATGTCTAACATTTAAGTTTTACCCAGAATCGGGCTTGCTTTGAACTATGCAATGTTCTTGGGTCTGTGGGTCAAGGAACAGTATTTACCCACTGCCTCCATTTCCAAGATTGAAAATAGGGTTTATTAATTCCCTTCCTAACTCACAGGGGACACCACACCCATTAACAACTAGGACAGACAGATCTGCATTGCGGTCCATGGAGTGATATGCAAATGTATGGGATTTTTCTTCTCTTTTTTCCTTTGGATTTCAGCACCAGTGCTTCTTAAGGAAAAAGAAAACCCATTGTTCCAATCACCGTGTCTCTCTTTGCCTCCCACTACTGTGCGTCTGAGGAGCAGCTTTTAAATGAGAAGTTACGGGCGCTATTCTGATTGAAACAAACTAGTGTTGATTGCTGATCAGCCATCTGTAAAGGAGGCCACCTTGGGAAGGATGTGAGCTAATGAAAAAATGGGCCTGATTTGGGAGCGTGGTGGGCTTCATGCCACCGGCCAGTGTGAGTGGCACGAGATGATAGTGGTGTGAGGAACGATAGATTGAGAATAAGTAACTTCTGTCTGAAAGATTAAACGGCGAATTTGCTATTAAGTGTGAAAGACATAAAATGGAATTATTGCTTGGCGGATGTAGCCGTGCCTATACACCTCCAGCAGACGGCACGAGGTCCTGTCCTGCTGTCAACAGCTCACTCTTTCTGTCGTGGCTCAGTTAATACTGATCCCAAGGTGCCAATTAAAGACATGGAGAGCAGGATGGCGACCCCCGTATCCGGCCACACGGCACCTCCCGTGCAGGCCTTGCCTTCCCATGAACTTTGGAAGTCGTCCTCGTTATGGATGAAGTTGTTAGGTGTCCCTGAAAGCCGATGGCTGATCCTCAGGACGTTGATGCTTGGAGGGCGGGGAGGGAGGGGTGCCGGGAGGGTCCTGAGTGCGGGCGGCCAGGGGATGGGGACGTGGTCATGGAGTCGGAGGGACCCAGGCTCCCTTGGTTGTGGCAGTGGGGACTCGACGTGCCCGGGCGCGTCCTGAAGCCGACCCAGGGCTGTCCACCCCGCGGAAGGTGTTCAGTGCTATCTGTAGCACCCGGGCGCAGACCTTCCTTGGGCAAGTGAGACAAAAGGGACTCTGCACCCTGGGGCTGGAGGTGAGCTTTGTGCTGCCTGCCCGGCTCTGGGCTCTGTCTCCTTTCCGTGCCGAGTCTGCACCAGGTGTAGACAAGACGTTCTCTCGTCCCCGCACCCGGTACTTGAGACTGTGGGCGTTGGTTCAGAATTTTGGCCTTACTTCCCTTTTCTCCCTGATACCTGGTAATTCTCTGTGAAGTCAGAACATCTGAAGGAGTGAATTCTAACAGTTTTGGTTCTGTGGTTTGGCTCCATCCAGGCCTAAACTGCAGGCGCTGCCGTGAGCCGGAGGCTGCCCTTGGTACAGCTGGGCCACACCCTTGGCCGCCCCGTCAATTGTCAGAGAACCCTTTGGGGTCGGACTTGGATGGCCTGGTCTCTGTGTCTCCTCCCACTTTGGTGACGTGTGAGGCCCGGAGCCCATTGGCTCAAGCCCTTTGCCTTCTTTGGGGGGCTATTGGGACCAGCTCGCAGTGATGATTCAGATTTACTTCTTCGCTTGGTCTGTTTGCATTGATCCCAGCCCACAGGAACCTCCTGCTTGGGATACCAGAGTCCTGTGGTTTCCCAGGGCAGTCTTAACACGCTTGATGGATGAGTGAGTGAGTGAATGAATGAAGAAATGAATGAATGAGAGGACGAGTAGCAGTTCCTTATGACGCATCCCCGTCCAGTACGGAAACATGCCCCATCCCCTTCCAGGCACCGGAATCCCATTCTCAGGAAAACCACACGTGGCTGTAGAGAGTCTGGAATCGCTGCTCGGTCCCTCAGTCATGCCCTGTGCTTCTTGAGCACGTAGGCCATCTTGGAGGTGATGGGTTATGCTGTGTGACACTTACTGCGCAAAGTCTCATGTTCTGCTATATTGCATCATTTTATATGCTTATGTGACTTCAGATTATAGGGCACAATCAATGAAACGAAACGCAAGTAGTGAAATAAAGTAGTTAACACTATCTTTTAGATTGGATATGCATCATTAATTCCTTTCTTTTTTTTTCTCTTGCTTTTAAAATCGGCCCATATGAATTCACTGCACATGAAACCAAAGGGCTAAAGCCCTGGCCGGTGCCATTTATGTAAGTGTGACGACGGGTCTCTGGAAGCATCCCTACCTGCTGGCCTGGCCTGGATCTGCCACTGCCCCCTGCAGCCCTGGGTTTGAGGCCCTCTCGACACGACCTGGTGGCTCTGCCAGACTCTATGAAAGTTCTGTGATGACAATGGTGTCAACAGGGATCAGAGTGAGAGAACCAAGCTCATTTTCACTTTTGACCCAAGAAGGACGCATTCCCAGATTTTCAGATGTGAGGAGCTCACGCACTAATTAGCGCTGTCTCTTGCCCTCAGCATCAGTTATGGAAGTCACCAGTTCAAACTGAGCATCCAGAAAGTTGGCAATAAAAGCCAGAGGATATCCAAACAGATTTCAGATTAAGCAGCTTATGCATCCAATTTTGCTAGCCGTAATAAGACTTTATGTTTACATGACACTTTTTTTTTCTATGATCGTTCTTACAGCTAATAATGCTGGAATAAAAATTGATTAGATACAGTTCAGCATATAACAAAGGCATGACTCCCACCCTGAAGACGGAAAGGTTTCCGACTGGCCATCTCATTAATTCTGGACCATCTCTATTAGAAGGCCGCTGTGTGCCTGTGACTTCACCAGCCACTGGTGTTCTTGGGACGCAGGAAAAATCTCTCGTCCTTCAGAGACTGGATTTGCTCACGCATCTGAAAGCTTTCTGCCTCCGGTGTTGGTCTCTCCACTGGACTGGTTTCTGGTTTCACGGTTGTCTTTGTTGCCGAATCCTATCGCGGTCCTTCTACGCGTATCCACCTCACAAGCATCCACGGCCCTGCGGAAAGTCCTAGAGTCTCACTGCCCTCTGGGCTCTGGCTGCAGAGCTTGTGCGCTTGGCTCTGAACCTCCTTGCCTCCCATTTCGACTTTGGTGGCGAGCCTGCCCCCACCCTCCTGCGGCTGCAGCCCCCTTCCCCGCTCTGCTCTGCACACGCTCACGTCACAGGGCTCCCAGGGAGGCCCTCCCCCTCCTGGCCCTGGGGCTCCCGCAGCACAGCCCAAAGTGGCAGCACACCCTCTCTGTGCGGTGCCTCTTGTTGTGGCCGCAGTGTCTCCAGAGGGGCTTTGAGTTTTGGGGGCCCCGCTGGGAGGAGCCATGGATTTTGTTCCTGCCTTTCCAAGCGTCTGGAAGATCCTTTGAACAGAGAGTTCCATTTACAAAACCCCGGGAAACAACCCCTGATTTTAAAATATCTGTGCTTCACTTGCAGAAGTCCCGCTACCATTGGAGCCTCAACCAGGAGAGGGTCTTCCCGAGCTTTTGGGAATCCGTGATTTCTTCCTTCCCTCTCTTTCCCGACACACACACATCGGGAGCTCGGGAGGCACTTACTAAGGAGGTCTGACTTTGAAGTGGGCCACGGCTCCCACGGTGCTGGTCCAGCTCTGGCAGAGCTCTGGAGACGCAGGGTTGCCTCAGAGCCCTGCATCCTCTGAGCTCCCGGCCACCCTGCATCCCGCATCCCGGGAGGGCGAGGGCGAGAAAGACACACTTCCCAAGGGGAGTGAGGGGGAAGCAGGCTGTGACGCCGGGTTTCTGAAGGGAGGCTCTGTGGGACTGATGGGTGGGGGGAGACTGTGCAAGCTGCAGCAGAAATGGAATTAGGCCAAGTGCGTAAGGAGAGCGCTTACGGCGAGCGCACCGGGCCCGTGGGCTTTCCACTCTCTCTGCTGCACAGACAAGGAGGAAACCCAGCCCAGGGCGAGTGGTGGGTGAGGGGGGGCGTTTCCCAGGCTCCCATCCTCACCCGGCATTGGTGGCCCCTGCAGCAGGTGTGGGAGACTGTGCATTCACCTTTCTCTGGAATCCAGTCTGTCCACCACCTTCCACCTGGTGGAGAAAGCAGCCACGCTCAGCCTTCAGAGACTGAGGTTCTGAATGTTCTCTAAACTCACTCTCAGCAACAGCAGTTAAACGTGGTGGGTATTCTCAAGACTCTCTTTGCAAACAGTTTTACACCTTTCCAGCAGGGAATCCTTGCTTTTAAGATAAGGATGGGTAGAGTTGTTAAATACACCCAACTCAGAGCCATGGATGGGAAGACCCGGTCCGGCTCTGCAGGCAGTGACATGCTCTCCCGAGGTTGGAGCCCGTATCCTCCCTGCCCGCCTGAGCTCCGGGACACTGCTTGGCCTGAGGGTCAGGAGGTTTGGCCCTGGGCTCTTTCGGGAACTGAGATTAGGCCTCCCTCCCCACATCCAGGTGTCCTCCTGCCCCCTGTCTTGTTGGCGGGCCCGGGCTGGGGGTCCCGTCTGCTCCCAGCAGCGCCCCCATCCAATCAGTCCTGAGAAACGCCGCCCGGGATGAAGGTTACTAGCTCTGGTCCGAGATCCAGACAGGCCTGGGTCTGAGTCTTCGGCAAGTAGCTTCCGATCTCCCAGCCGCCGTCCACGTCTCCTTCACGAGGATAATGATAATCACAATGGCGAAGGCCGCTTGGAAGATTGTTGCGAGCGCGTTGAAAGAATTTTGCCCACATCTGCCCTGGGGGAAGCTGAGTAGGGCTCTCCTAGTTCCTGCCGTTATTTCTGCTGCTGTCCTGCCCGCTTGAATCCCAGACTCTGCCTCCCGTGGGATCCCCTGCCAGGCCTGCCCATGTTGCGGGCTGCTCTGCTACTCGGACGTGGGCCCCTGGCCGGCTCCGATCTGACCACAGCTGCGTCTTCTTCACCCGCCGCAGGTGGTGGTGCGTTTAAGACCCCCTCTCTGTGGGCAGAATGGACGCGTGGCCTCCCCGCAGCCAAGGCGCCTGGGAAGCTGCGGCAGACCCCTGGGGGAGGCTCAGTTCTGGGCCAGCCCCGCCCCGCCGTCCCCTTATCCGCCCCGTGCTCAGCTGGGTTCCACCATATGACAAAACTAACACTGTCAGCAAAGTCAGATTGACTTACAAGGGACCTTTGCCTCCCCTGGGCTGCATCCCTTTTCTGAAGGGTGCGTGAACCAGGGGGTGTTTCACAGCCCTGGTTTTTCTGCTCCTGTTCACCGTGGGGTCCTGGAAGTGCACAGGGTTGTATTTTTCACTGGCGTTGTTCAGGGACCTGAGTATTTTCCCTGGGTTTCCTGGACATCACTTTGACCACTCCCAGCCCATGGAGAAGGAACTGCAGACCCGGGTGCCCCAGCTGGAGGGCGGTGGGCCGTGGGCTTGCAGGGAGGGACTGCCATGGGGCAGTGGGTGTGGGGAGGAGGAAACTGCCCCACGCAGCCGGTGGCTACTGGAGTCGCATGTTCTCTCTGTGCTCCGCGCTCTGGATCCGTCTGGAGAGAGCTGGGCTGCGTGCTCCTGACTTGTGTACACCTCTCGGGGAGGGCGTCTCAGCCGTGCGTTCAGCCGTTTGCCGTCTGGGACTCTACTCATTATTTCATAAGAGCCATTGTCAGTCAACAGCCATCAATCACACAGAATTCCCGAGCACCACGGATCTGTCAGGAAATCAAAAGACTGTAAGCGTTGTTGTGATTACCCATTCATGAGCCATTTTGACTGGAAACTTCGAAGACCTGCCCTCTTGCTACAAACAGGGGGAAAAGTTAAAGTCAATCATTCGAACAATTTATCAGCGAGGTCTGGTTTTCCCTCTGAGGAAACCACTGCTCAGGCTGCCACTGCCTGGTCTCTGGCTTCAGAAAACATCTCTTTGACTTTTACAAAGCCAGCCACGTGGCGCTGCTCGCTGCTGGTTTGCTTGCCTGACGTGGAAGATGGACGGTGGCCCTTGAGTGCTCAGAAGACGACCACCGGACTGCGGTTCAGGCTATCCCTGTTCTCCTGCCACCAGAGAAGAAAGGAGGGGGAGAGAGAGGGATGCTGGGATTATCCCCGTTTCTCTAGGGGAAGAGCCCCCGAGTCCAGATCCACGTTTCCACGGTCGATGCCTCCCACGCCTTGGAACTGCCTTGAACATGAGGTCGCGGTGCAGCAGGTCCTCAGCCAGGCACCGCCCCACCGGCGAGAAGGAGAGCATCCTTGCTCCATCCAACTCCCTGTTTGTCTCAACGGGCTCTGCCATCTTTGGACTGGGGCTGATAAATTAATGTTTGCCTTTCTGATCATCACCTTGTGGGTCGTTCTTACCTGTCTTTGCAGCAAGCAGACTCACAGAAATTCTGAAAGACACACAAAAAGCCACTCCAGCCAATAATCCTGAACTGCCCCCGTGGAGCCCCTCTGCGTCCAGGTTGACAAATGTTAGAGGGTTAAAGGACCTGGCTGGAACCGCCGGACGACCCGCTGCAGTCGGAGGGCGTGTGGGTGAGGCAGCCAGGTGCACAGCAAAAGCGATGAGATGTCAAAACCCCGCGAACGTGACCATTTCTCAACGGCCTGCCGTATTGGCAACTTGTCCAGCTGACCTCGGCCTTGAATGTCTCCTTGCAGAGGCGAGCCAGGTAGAGAGAACGGAAGAATTAAATAAATGCAAAGCCATCCAGCTGGCCAGCCAACGAATGGGAACAACTTTCAAAGCAACCACGAGGAAACAAGAGGGTTAGAAAAAAAATGTTGTCAGATAAAATGAGCTCAGAAACAATGAATGATTCTGACCACAGGAGATAATCAGGAACTTTCTCTGGGAGGCCCCTGGGTGGTCCACTGGCTTCTAATAACCCCCAATGGATGTAAAAGTCCCGACGTGACCGGGGGGGAGCCTTGCTTCCCTGCGCAGCTGTATTTTATCAATGTTTTACCCTTAATGACTACACGAGTATTGATGATAATGAAGTGTGCTGCAAACAGGTGCACTGTATTCTGTCTCTGCTGCCCCCGGACAGCTGCTGCTGTTACCCGATAGCTCAAGCAGGGTGTCAGGTGGAGGTGTGAGTCCTTCCCCGGGGTGACAGCCGCACCCTCCTGGCCCCTCCCCTCCCTCCCAGCCTATTCCTGGTCCCCGGTCCCCGTGGATCTGCCCTGATTATTGCAGCCGACTTCAGCTGAGCGTGGTGCACACCTACGGCTCTGGAATGGCCATGTGCCAACCAAGGGCTCCAGCCCCTGATCAGCAATGAATCTCAGAGTGAGAGGGCACCAAGGGCATGCCGACAATTCCATGCCCTTGATAGCATCCTGACCCACCTGAAATGCTACTGCTGTCTGCCAGCTCCAGAATGCAATCCCTAGACACTTGTGTGTAGTTTAAATTGGGAAAGACAATGCCTAAAAAGCCGGTGAAAGGAGACAGCTTCTGGAAGCTGAGTCTTACACAGCGAGCGCAGCCTGTGCTGTGGGGAGGGAGAGGTTTTGATGGTGGATCTCATCTGCGGCCTGCCTCTCTGTATTTGTACCCAGACTGTGGCCAATGCTTCAAACAAAGGGCCGGAAGTAGGACTGCAAGGCAGGGCATTTGGGCGTGCTCTCCGCCCTGGGGTTCAAGATCTTCACCAATCAACAGAGGCTTTGAAGAAGCAACTGCATCCCAAATGCAAATCAGAAGGGAGGCAATTTAAAAAAGTGAAATGAATTCAAAAGACTCTAAGTGTCCACCAACAGATGAGTGGATAAAGAAGAGGTGGCACATATATACAATGGAACATTACTCAGCCCTAAAAAGAATCGAAACTGAGTTACTTGCAGTGAGGTGGATGGGCCTAGAGTCTGTCACACAGAGTGAAGTAAGTCAGAAATTGAAAAGCAAATACCGTATGCTAACATGTATATATGGAAACTAAAAAAAAAAAAAAAAAAGGTTCTGAAGAACCTAGGGGCAGGACAGGAAAAAAGATGCAGACGTAGAGAATGGACTTGAGGACACCGGGAGGGGGAAGGGTAAGCTGGGACGAAGTGAGAGAGTAGCATGGACATATATACACTACCAAATGTAAAATAGCTAGCTAGTGAGAAGCAGCTGCATAGCACAGGGAGATCAGCTCAGTGCTTTGTGACCACCTAGAGGGGTGGGATAAGGGAGGGTGGGAGGGAGACACAAGAGGGAGGGGATATGGGGATATATGTATATGTAGAGCTGATTCACTTTGTTATACAGCAGAAACTAACACACCATTGTAAAGCGATTATACTCCAATAAAGATGTTAAAAAAAAAAATTCAAAAGGCGCTGCAGCTAAATATGAGGAAAATCCAGCGCTGGCTAGATTTGGGGATTTATGATCATGAGATGCAGTTGGAGTCTTCTCCAGGGTTATAAATATAGACCTGATGAAAAACAGAAAGTCCTTCCCTATGTTCACGATGTTCCTAAACTCTTATCTCTGGAATCTGCGGGAATGTCCAAAGCCGCAAGCTGCGTGGATGAGCCAGGGCTCAGCTGGTGCCCCGGAGCCACGTTGCTTATTCAGATGACACGGGGTTTTCTCTTTACTGTGGGAACATTGGGCTGGATGTGATTCAGGTGCCGAGGCTCCCCAGCCCAGAGCCAAAACTGCAACGTCACATGGGGTCTGATCTTCCATTTAGGTCCAGCTGCAGAAATGTTGTGTTTACCCATGATAAGGAGACAGAAATGTCATGAGTGGTTTTCAAAACAATTTGTCCCTGTGATTTTCAGCAAAGGATGAGACAGACCTCTCTGAGCCTCCAAGATTTGTGTCCTGCTTACGCTCATTTCTCTTTTGTCTTTTTATGAGTATTCTCCTCCAGTGAATTCATTCATCAGCCACCATTTTGGGGCTGTTTGTATTGAAAAGCTCATTCTTTCAGAGGAAGTGCCCTGTGAATAAAAAAAAAAAGTTATAATTAGATAGCTGGGATGAGGAGAGGTCTTGTGTGTGTGTGTGTGTGTGTGTGTGTGTGTGTGTGTGTGTGTGAGAGAGAAACTCTCCATCCCTGCATGAAAATCTGGAGAGGCTACTTGAAGAATCACGCTAAAGATGAATTTTCAGAATGAGTTGTGAGTGAAGTTGGTAGTGTATCAAGTATAAAGATTGGACTTTAGGGTAAAGGTTGTGATGTGATTATTCATTAGTGGTTCCATGCCGAAACTCCTCGAGGATGTCAACTGCTGGAGGAAACCGAACTGGGCTGTGAATGTGCATCCCCGTTCACTGGTACCTGGGGGCAGTTTGGTCGACCTGAGTGGGAAGCTTCCCTCCCCCTATCTTTCTGCTTTATGACCACCAAGAGAGGAGCAGAGGTGTGCCAGGATCTGGACCGCTTTCCCGTAGCCACTTGTGGAAGCAGAACAGTCAGTTTACTGACCCTCTCATCGGTCCAAGAGTATCTGTGCTGAGCAGGATGAATTTCCTGGTCTTCTTCATTGTGTTCAGTGATGTTGGGGAGAAGACTCTTAACTCATGTGTTATTCTTTACAAACGAGTAGAGCCAAACTCACTCACCCAGGATGGAGCAGTGCTTCTTCTCCAGCTGTCACCTGCTCAGCCATCCACCCAATTGCTCACCAATTACATGATGGGTGGGTGTAGAGTGGGTTCTGGGGCTCCCTGGCCATGCTGATGCTGCCCATCTGTGGACCCCTGTGGAGCAGCAAGGTCTTAGAGGAAATGCAGGGTTATTACTCCCAAATGCACACCTTGAAGTATAATCTAGTGAGGCCCACCCTTGCATAGCTGAGACTCTTTGCAAATTTCTGAAGGCTTGAAAATATATATATTTTTTATCTTAGGAACATGAGTACTATTTATGCTATTCATTTTCATAGGAAACCTGTTTTGCATAGATAATGTTGATGTAAATTCTATCTTAACCTCAAATTCTTCAAAAATTCCATTTTTAAAGAAATACTATTTACTGTAGGGTGAGGTTTAATACCAGGCATACGTTCTTGTGTCCCAACCACAATGTTTAGTTCCTGAAGGGCCAAACCCTGCTAGTCCCTGAGTAGAAGCCATTCACAGCTCTTCTCGTGCAAGTCGTGAAATGCAGGAGAAAAGGAATGTATCCTACTTGTGCAGAAAAAAAGGTTTTTTCTCCCTGCACGGGTAGGTTCTGTATTTCCAAGTTTGTTTGAACTGCAATATCTCATGGTACTGTATTGTTTTCAAATAAAAAAGGGGAGAAAACCCCCAGTACTTTCTTTGGATGGCTTTATCCCTCAGTCAGCTACTGAAATGTTTGTAAAAACACTTCGAGGCAGTTACTCTTGAATTATTCTGCCCTCATTGTACTTAAAAAAAAACATTTTATTGAGGTATAATTGACATATAAAAAGCTGTACATATTTAGTGTACTAGTTTGGAGGTAAGTATACACCCATGAAGCCATCACCACCATCGAGGTCATGAATATGTCCAACACCTTCGCAAATTTTCCCCTGCCCCTATTATTATTATTTTTATTTTTATGGTAAGAACATTTGACATAAGATCTACCCTCTTAGCAAATTCTAGGCATACAGTACAGTGGTGTTAGCTATCAGTACTGTGCTGTGTAGCAGGTCTCCAGAACTTATTTATCTTGTGTAAGAGAAAACTTGTACCCTTTATCTGTCACCTCCCTGTCGCCCCCCCTCCCCTCAGCCCCTGGCAAACACAGTTCTAATCTCTGCTTCTGAGTTCGACTCTTTTAGATTCCTCGTTTAAGTGAGATCATGCGGCCATTTAAACACTGACTTATTGAAACCCATGAGGGTATCTTAGGGAGGCCAGACGTGAATGGTGGTTCAGGCTGGACAGCAGGCCAAGTTCACCTTTCCCACTGTGGTCTCTCCTTGTTGCTAATAATAAGTCTGGAGAGTACACAGAAATAACCACATTAGAGTGTATGGAAATAAGCGATGTCCTTAGTGTTTTGTGCCCCATAAACACTAAAATAAGTGATGGGTGTTATTGCTTATTTGACCGTTATTGGTCTACTCAAGTGAGAAGTTCACCTATGGCTACACACTGTATGATCCCAACTATATGACGCTCTGCAAAAGACAAAGCTACGGAGACAGTAAAAAGATCAGTGGGGTCAGCTGGGAGTGAGGGATGAGTAGGGGGTGCCCAGAGGCTTTATAGGGCCCTGAAGCTGCTCTGTATGACACTATAATGGTGGATACGCGTCATACATGTGTGCAAACCCATTGAATGTCCAACACCAAGAGTGAGCCGTAATGCGAACTACTACTGGCTCTGGGTGGTGATTAGGGGTCCGCGCAGGTTCATCAATGTGAACAAATGTACCAGCTGGGGGAGGCGTTGGTAATGGGAGAGGCTGTGGGTGTGGGAAGGAAGGAATGTGTGGGAAATCTGTTCCTTCCTCTCAATTTTGCTGTGAACCTAAAGCTTCTCTAAAAAATAAAATCTTTAACGATAAACTGCACTGATGGATTTTGGGTGGCTCTCATCCAACGTGTATGCGTGTGTGTCTGTGTGTGTGTGTGTTAAAATCTCCCTGCTTCAGAGCTCAACAATTCCTTGAGCGTTTGACCAAGATCCTTTTACACGAAAGCTATTAGATACGGAAAGACAAACTCAGTAGGAAAGAATTGAGAATCTACTGCGTTCTGAAACCGTCCTGAGTGTTTCTCAGGGTTTAGGAGAGAGCCCATAAACTCCTACTGAAAGTGTCTCTCCATATCTAAGAGCGTCTATATAGAAGGACCTCGGCTCATGGGATCATTGAATAAGTAACACATCTTTCAGGGGCTTAGACTAGCGAGTGGAATGGACCTGAGAACAGCTTGCCATAGGACAGGATGGAGCTGAGTCAGTGCTGTAACTGGTGCCAGGCACGTGCTGGGAGTGAAGAGAAAAGATGGATAACGGCCTGGTGGGGAAGATGCACAAGGTGGGAGAAAGCTTCAAGGAAAAGGCACCAGGGGAGCTGAACTTTATATTAAGATAGCGCACGGCATGGTGGGAAATGTGTGATTGGATGGTTTCTGGAGGGAGCTTAACCTATAATGGAAGGCTGGGGTTCTCGCAGCTGAGGGCCTCAAATGCTGGGTAGACAGTTTGGACTTTATTCTATAGGCAAATGGGAGCTACTGAGGTCTATTGAGGGGGAGAGTGCCTTCCTTTGTGCCACATGGGAAGTCATCAGTAAAGTGAAAATCTTCTTTTTACTTATACCTGTTGCTGGGATCAAGCTGCTAGCTAGCTCAGCTCCTTTTTGTTAGTAAAAAGGAAGAACTGCCATCTAGAAATTAGTCTACCAATTCAGAGTACCCACCCCATAATATTCTATTCTGCAGCAAAATGCTTCCACGGAGTCTCTACAGCAGAACCCTCTTCCTGGGATTGGGGGCAGATACTGGGACAATTCTTTCTGCAATGGTCAGTCTCTTCCTCGACTCACCAGCCTGTGTTGCGAGAATTGTTTATTCTTTATTTAGAATGATTTCAGACTTACACAAAAATTTCAGGGATAGTGTAAAGAATGTCCATGTACTCATTGCTCAGGGACCCCTTTCTCATTTTACCAATTGTCCCAGCAATGCCCGGTGGGTCCAGCCCAGGATCACAGGCTGTTTCCCTGGGATCCTACAGTCTGCACTAGTTTCCTTGACTTTTGTGACCTTGACAGTTTTGAAGATTATAGGCCAGTTATTTTTGTAGATCATCCCTCAGTTTGGATTCGTCTAACATTTCCTTACAGTTAGACCCAGGCCGTGCACCCTTGGCTGGAGGATTGCTGGAGTGACGTCTGTGTTCTCACTGCATTGTATCTGGGGGCCCAGGATGCGGGCTTGTCCTGCTGCTGCTGGGTCACCCTCGCCAAGCTCCTCCGCTGAAAAGGTGCTTTATGTCCCTGTTGTAATTACCAATTGCTTTTGGAGAGACACTTGGAGAGTGTGTAAAAGCGCTTCTTCATCCAACTCTCATGCCCTACTGTTAGCCCACTGATGCTTCTTACTTGAATTAATTGTCCCTCTGATAGTTGCCAAATGGTGACTTTCTAATTACATCTTTGTTATCACATTTCTTAGTTGGCTTTTTATTATTAGGAAGAGATTTTTCTTCTCCCTGTATTTATTTATTTATATCCTTATGGTCAACTCTTTCATCCAATAGGATATAATCGATTTACTATCATTATTAATTTTGACTCTCAGATTATCCTCATATTGGTCAGCAGTAACACATTCAAGCTCACTTCTATGTCATTTTAACATGTTCTTATCATTCTTTGGGCAAGTTCTTTCCTTCCGTTGCAAAAATTCATTCCAGACTCATCTTGTTCTTTTCCTAGCCTGGTCTAATGTCAGCCATTTCTCCAAAGAGCCTTTGTTCTTTTAGTGGAGACTCATATTTAAAAACCAAGAACTATGTGGTAGGTATAATCATTTTTATAGCAGGAGTGTTGCTCCTAGGCCCTCAAAGCTGGAAAATGTATGTCTGTAAATATGAAATATATAAATATAAAATAAATATATAAAATAGATAAATGTATTGTATCCACATTTATATCTCTTCCTATATATGTATGTATTCAGCCATTATCTATGTATCTATGTATGTATTATCTATCTATCATCTCTCTATCCAACTATCATCTATCTATCTATCTATCTATCTGCTTATCTATCTATCCATCCATCTGTCTATCTATCACCATGAGTATACACTAATAACTCTAATTTGAATCCAACACCAAAGGATTTATTCTAGTTTTCTCCTTTTTCCGTATCTGGACCTTCCTTCTCCCTCAGTCCAAACACTGGTTCCTGTTACATTGGCTGAAATGATGATACACTGACATGTATTCATTCCCCCGCGTGGAGCCCGTCTCCCATCCCTGCCTGCTTCTCCCCACCCCAAACTGACACCCTCCCAGGTGGCATGCACAGCTGCTGGCCACTGTCTTCACATACCTCCTGAGCCTGCCTGACAGACTTCTGTCTAAAAATGAAGGGAGGGAGGGTGGAAGGAAGGAAGGGAGGAGAAGGAAAATAGAAAGGCAAGTAGGTAGGTATCCTCGGAAATTTTCATCTCAGCATAACCCACATTCCAAGCCAGTAATCAAGGCAGGTGGAAATCGCTTCTGTCCACCGCTGTGATTGCTGCCTACCTTGGAAGAATCGCCCATCTTCAGACAGGTGCTGAAATATTTCCTTTCTGAATAGAAAGCATCGCTGGTTTATTTGTGTGTCTGTGACTGGGAGTGCCCGTGTGTGTCTTGACAAATGGAAGCAGCAGGTGTTTAGACACGACAGCATAACTCTTCATAGAACACACTTTTTAAACCCAGATTAAATATACAATTTGAAGGCTGACCTTTCCGAGTAATTAAAGATTTCTACTTTATGGTTTTTACAGACATGGTAGAGGCAAGAAGAAGCTTTTTAATGATTCAGGTGGATAGTGTGTAGAGTTTCTCTGCTGCGTGGGATTTAAAGGGACAAACGCCGGGCAGAATTCCAGGCCTGAGGCAATGGTGGCTTTGGTGCCCGCAGATGCAGTGGACCCAGAGCTCCCGCTTCCAGGAAGGGGGGCACTGAGAGGACACTTGGCCAGTCGCCGGGTTATGGAGTAAGAGGCAAATAAGGGGGACTTGTGCGAAAGAGGCCGGGCCGGGGCAGGGGGTGGCACCGGCTGTGTGCTGGGAGGGCTGGGCGGGTGAGACGGAAAACCGTGCCCAGTGAGCCCCCTCCCTGCGGGTACGCTGCGGCCGACACTTTCCCAGGTCCTCTGCCTGCTGTGTCTCCCCCTTTAACACCCCGCCTGAGCACAGCGGGCCGTATTCCTCCCACTTTACGGATTTGGAAATGCCTTGCGCTCGAGGAAGAGCGTCTGGCCGGGGCCGGAGGACACGTGCAGTATGATGGCCCCAGAGCCACAGGGCCGCGGCTGCAGCAAACACGGTGCCCGCAGGGCGTCCTCTTCTTCGGGGCCTCCGTTTCCACGTGGGTAGAATCAAGTGGTTGGACGAGACCATCTCGAGGCCCGTGCAGCTCTGACTTTCTAGGGTTTTCCGCGATGCTGTGTATTAGATTACTGGTCAGAATCCAGTGCATCCCGTCGGGGGAAGGGCTTGCTCAACGAGGAGAGATGCAAGTTTCCTGCTAGGCGGAGGGCAGGTCGGGGAGGGCCCTCTGTGTCCTGGGACGGCAGGGGTCACCGACAGCCCCGGCGTGTCCCCCGGCTCCGACCCAGGCCACGCTCGTCGTCAAAGGCGTGGAGCTTAGTCGGGGCTCCGAGTGGAGGCCTCTGTGGCCCTTCGGCCGTGTTTCCTCCTGGCAGGGCCGTCCTGACCGTCACCAGCCAGGAAGGGGCAGGGCTGGGTCTGAGCCGATGCGGCGGCGTTTGGGCAGGTCCGGAGGTCTGGTCCCAGGCCCGTGGCTCTGGGCCTCCCCCCTTGCCACGCTGGGGGCCGTTCTTCCCCCTTTAGCGCTCCTACGTCTGTCCTCCTCACACCACCCAGCCACAGCTTTGTCTCAGGACCCGAACTCAGTGTAAAGGGTCAGTGTGTTACCTCTGCTTTTACATCTGACTGTAGAGTGGCAGGGAAATTAGTTAAAGAGCTAATCTCATTGCCTTGGAAACGTAACAGACATCCTCACGCGGACAGGAGCAGTGTTTTTTACTTTTTTTTAAATTTTTGCTTTATTTTATTTTTTTATTTTTGGCTGAGTTGGGTCTTCGTTGCTGAGCGCAGGCTTTCTCTAATTGCGGCGAGCGGCAGCTACTCTTCGTTGCGGTGCGCGGGCCTCTCACCGCGGTGGCTTCCCTTGCTGCGGAGCACGGGCTCCAGGTGCACAGGCCTCAGCAATTGTGTCTCACGGGCTCTAGAGCGCAGGCTCAGTAGCTGTGGCACATGTGCTCAGTTGCTCTGAGGCCCATGGGATCCTCCCAGACCAGGGCTCAAACCCGTGTTCCCCGCACTGGCAGGCGGACTCCCAACCACTGCACCACAGGGGAAGTCCCCAGAGTGGTGTTTTATGGAGGGACACAGGGAATGTGTGCCTCCCTTCTCTCTGGAGGCCCGAGGAGGCTCTTCCAGTGCAAGATTCAGGATGCTCTAAACCCCGCCCAGGCCTCCACAGCTGGAACTCCCAGGGCGCCCCAGGACTCGGGAACCACGTGATTCTAGAATTCCTCCCGCTGGCCTTTTCCTCTTCTCCCGGGGTCTCTGTTCATGAAAGGGGATGTCACGTTCAAGCACCTCAGACACCAGGGCTGGAGGGTGAGGTGCACGAGAGACACCCCACATCTCATGCCAAATCCTGAAATTGCGGGTATTGACCATGACAAGGGCCACCTTGGGGAAGGAAGCCACGCACCATCTGGAGGGAACAAGCACCGCCTTCGTAAGCACTTCACAAAGTGCCCCCAAGTCTCAGAAATCCAGGGGGTTCAGCCTGTGATCTTCATTTTCCATTTCAACATGACCCTATTTGAAGGTGGAGCTCATCAACTCACCTTTAACCAACTACCATTTTTAATAGGCCCGTCCCTTTGATCTGAGGATGAACATACGTTTTATTTTGACATTGCCCCCAAATCTTGTTTCCAGAACGATCCTGTAGGAACATCAGATTTGCTCTTTAACAGGAAAATGCAGCTTGTAAATGAGGCAAAGAAGAGTGAGATCATTTAGGACACAGTTGATCCACATATAAACTGAAAGAGAAATGCTGAATCAAATGCCAGGTTGTCACAGTTTTCTTCTGAAATTCAAATCATGTTTTCTCAAAGAGAGATGGCCAAGACTCGGGCTCCCATCCCAGGCTCACAGCCTGTTTACACAGCATCTCAAAATCCATTCTACCATCTGAGGAAGTTTTCCCGACAGAAGGGATTGCTCCCATGGCTCTCCTGCCTGGATGCCTTGATCCCATTGCTGTCATGACCCTATTTGGTAGCACATTATTTTAAACATCCATTACTATTAACATTAACGAACGGTTAATTACAACAGAATTCCTGTTGAAGTGCATAGGAGAGCCATATGAATGCCAGATGAGTACATTAATGATTGGTGTTATTCACGGTGAATACGAAATGATTTCATAATGACCGGGGAGGTAATATATAATAAGAAAGGATTACTCCCACTTTTATACACTCATCACAGATTTAGAACTCATTCTTGGCCTCCATTCAGAAACCATGAGTTACCTGAGAGCTTTTCCTTGAAGATTTCTAGGGACCTGGATGTCCTCAATCAAAATCTAAACAGGGTTACTCATCATTGAGTTAAACTTTGAGGATAAATGTCACTTTGTTCATTGAGTTAAACTTTGAGGATAAATGTCACTTTATTTCTCCCTACCAAGGGCCCCAGAAACGCTACGTCATAGTTTTAAGTAAATTCAATTCATTCATTTGTTCATCCAATTAGCCTGGAAACATCTGTTGAATACATATGATGCCCTTGGCATTGTGCAAGGTACAAGGGCTCCAAAGAGAATAAGAGAGAATTCTTGTCGTTGACGAGAGCCAAGTGGGAGAATAATAAAAATCTAATTACAATGACGTGTTTCATGTGCTGTTATAAAGAGGAAAATCAGAGGGTTGAGGGAGGTAAAAAGGAGCGATCCCATTTCCAGGGCTTTTGCGGGAAAGCGCCACAGGCTAAGAGACATTGAACTGGGCTTTAGTGAGACCGTGCGGTACTGGTAAGTTGATAACAGGATGGGAGAATGGTCATTTCTAATAGAAATCTCAGCAGAAGCAGAAAGGTGTGAAATCATGCATTGTATTTGGAAGATGAAATGCAGAAGACATGAGATAAGACAGTTGGAAGCAGAGCCATAAATACAGAATGAAGCCAGAAGTATTTGTCAAACTCTCAGAGTGTTTGGGATTCCTTTTTTCTCAAATTTTTTGTAAAACATCAATTTACACATCCAAGAAACTCAGCAAACCTCAAGCAGGGTAAAATGAAAGAAAACGACGTGGAGCCACATCAAAGCCAAGCTTCTCAAACATAAAGGTGAAGGTGAAATGCTGAAAGCAGCAGAGGAGATGCGGTCTTACACGTGGGAGAACAAGGGTCCATGGGGCGGCTGACTGTTCATCAGAAGCATCGAGGCTGGAACACGACAGAATAACTTCTGTGAAGTGCTAGAAGGGAAAAACTGTTAACCAGAATTCTATAGCTAGCCAAACTATCCCTCTAACGAAGATGAAGTAAAGATAACAGAGGACTGAGAGAATTTGTTGCCAGCGTATCTGTGCTACAAGGGAGGTTGTTCTCCAGCCTGAAGGAAGTGACACCAGATGAAAACTAGATTTTCAGGAAGAACGGAAGACGGACAGAAATGGTGAATGTAGGTAAACATATATACTCACACATATGTATCATATATTTCTTTTATTAATTTCTATAAGATATATGACATTTAAAGAAAAAATTATAGCATGGTATTGAGGGATTGATAACACATATAGATGGATATTTGTGGCAGCAGTAGCACAAAGGATCGGACTGCTCTAAGTTTCCAATATTTTATGTGTAGCAGCACAAGATTACCTGCAATTGGGTACATTAAAGGTGCTAATGCAATCCCTAGAACAACCCCTAAAAAAATAGGCAAGTGGTATAGCTAAAAAGCCTATAGAAGAATCAAAATGCAAGGCTAAAAATATCTGATGAACCCAACGCAAGACAGAAATGAAGAACAGAGGGACCAAAAGAGCTAACCCTCCAGGGTGGGAACAGGGCAATACCTTCAGCAGAGACAAGGAGGAACAGGCGCCTGAGAAGCAGGAAGAAGTTGAGTTGGTTCCTGCCAGCTCCACATATGGTGTAGGCATCCAGGAGGCAAGCCGACAGGGTGCCGGCGTTTGGGAGAGAGGTCAGAGCCGATGTGAAGTTATTATCATCTAGAAGTAGTAATTAAAGCCAAAGGAGTGAGTGTACTGACTCAGGGAAAGAATGCAGACTCAGAACAAAAGACCAGACAAGCACCCTTTATTTCATGGTAAAAATGCTGATACTTAAGGAGCGGGTGCAGGAGGAGAACCCAGGCTATGAGATGAAAGCAGAATATTCAAAAAGACAGCAGAAAAGTCACAGCATTCCAAGTGTCTTCTGAAGCTCAAGTCTGACATCTTCCAAGAGATCTCATATCATGTCTTGTGCTATTTTTAATAGGATTTTTAAAATTTTATTTATTTAATTAATTTATTTTTGGCTGCATTGGGTCTTCATTGCTGCATGCGGGCTTTCTCTAGTTGTGGCGAGCAGGGGCTACTCTTCGTTGCGGAGTGCGGGCTTCTCATTGCAGTGACTTCTCTTGTTGCGGAGCATGGGCTCTAGGTGCGCAGGCTTCAGTAGTTGTGGCACACAGGCTCAGTAGTTGTGGTGCACGGGCTTAGTTGCTCCGTGGCATGTGGGATCTTCCTGGACCAGGGCTTGAACCCATGTCCCTGCATTGGCAGGTGGATTCTTAACCACTGTGCCACCAGGGAAGCCCTTGTGCTATTTTTGAAATCGAATTTGGGAAGACTGGAAAGTAGTCCCACAAAATGGTACCCATGTTTATCTCTGGGCGTGGGATCACCAGGGAAATTTGGTTTTCTTGTGTCTTTTACTGTTTGTTGTACAAATATTCTACCATTTACATGTACTACCTTGGCAAATAGAAGAAAAACAATGACATGATTTTTGAGGGTGGATTGCTGGGTGGGCCCAGGGGGCAGAGTCTGGCGGGTGAGACATGATGGTGGAGGGGAGAGATGGGCCAGGTGACCAGTGGGCCTTGACAGACATCTGAGGGGCCAAGGTCAGAGTTGCAGGTCCACTATTACTGAATTGTCTATGTGTGTAGGGAGGTGGAGCTTCCTAAATCACATTTGGTTTTCCATAAACGTTACACCTGCTCATGACCATGGGGCAGAGCTGGACGGCCCAGCATGTGGACGGGGGGTGATGTCTGGCTGGGTGTGACAGTGAGGGTCAAGACAAGACAAGATGCTTCCTCCTGAAGTTCCCGTCTCCAGGATACGATGGGCCCAAAACGTTCTGGAGGTTGGCCTCCTTCAAAGATCATGAGCTCCAGGAACCATGTGTTCTCTGCAAAGACTTATCCTATTTACAGTTAAAGGAGGTAGAAGCTGCAAATACACGTCAGTGTTTAAATGTGATCAGGAGGATATTAAAAAATATATTTACTATGTTGTTTCTGTTAAAAATAGCTTAGCCCACGACAGGAAAGGGAGACCTGGGGGGTTTGGTCCAGGTAGCCAGTGGCAGGAGCGTCAGAATCTTGGAAGACACAGCCGTCTCGTGCGTGTCCAGAAACCAGTGGGAACAGCCCACACCGAGACGGAAGGAGGAACTTCACGTTGAGGTGGGGCTGGCACACACCTCCCTGCTCGAGTTAAAATGCAACAGAAGACGGGAAACTTGGAGAGACTGTAAACACCAGGAAACATCTGCATGGGCTGTTCTATAGCCTCTGGAGGAAATGAAGGAGATGGTCCCGGAGTATCCCCTGGCCTCCTATCAACCAGCGTCAGCACTGGGGGACTCGTACTGCCGAGCGGGCGGGGAGGGGATTTACAGTTCCCGCGGGGGAGGGGGAGGAGGTGAGCGGGGTACAGCTTCCATTCTGGGCCTTTCCCACTGAGGATGTTACCCCTCACCAGGTGGACCTCAATATAAGGGGGGAGGGAAGGTAAAATCGTCTAAAATGTGGCCCTAACCATTGGGTCCCCTCGGACGGCACAGCAGGTGGACTATTTGGGGCCATCGCTGTTTGTTAATAAAGAACCTCTTTTACAGGCTGAGGCAAACAGACTGTTTTTAATGGCTGTGCCTCTTTTTTGAAAAACATTCCTGCAGCATTCCCTGGAGTGAGACTCGGGACAATATTAAATCCAATGAATCATCCAGCCTTCAGGTGGGCAGGGCCCGCACTGCAGAGCAGCGCTGAAGGATGGCTCAGCCCGGCATCCCTAGTGGCCGTGGCGACCAGGCCCCGAGTCTGGCTCTCATTCGACAAAAGGCTGCTTAGCACAGGTGGCCGCCAGTGCCAAGTCTCCCTTCCCTCCTTATCTCATTTTTGGGCATCGTGGAATTCTTCTTGACCGTTCAGTCTCCATCTGGACAGTTCCATCCGTGTTCCAAACACAAGATGTTTGGACAACCTATTGCTTCACGGTGGGCACTTGGTTTCTTGATTGGCAGATTACCCTTGCATGACTGGACCTTGTTCCCATGTCAGGCTCAACCAAATATGGAGAGATCTGAGCAGCTAGGGAAGGGTCCCCGGGCCTGGGTGGATTTGCTAGGCTGTGCTGTGCTTGCCTGGTCATGAACAGACACTGCCCTCCATCTTCTGGAGATTCTGCTCTGCCCATGTGAGGGCCTGGAAGGTCACGGTCCCAAAAGTGGGCCTTGAAGACCGGGCTGGCCAAGGGGCCTGGCGCTCCAGATCCTTTCTGGAGGACTTTGACTGCATTCACCTCCCTTGGGTGGTACTTTGCTCATAGGACTTATTATGATTGTACTCCTGGGGTTTACTTAGCACATTGGCCCTACTGATAAGGGCCGGGGGGTGTGGGCAGGCATAGAAGCACGAAGGTCTGGCTGCTCCGAGGCTGGCCCACAGGCCTGGCAGCCATGGGCACTGCCTGGGACTTGTGGAACCTGCACCATCTCTGGCCCCTTCCACATCTATGAATCAGAATCTGCATTTAACTGGGTGACTCCTACGTCCACCTGAGGTTGAGGAGGGATGCTTTCAGTGACTTGTCTGGGGTTAGGTGGGGTGTTGAACACCCCTGTACCTGATTCACGGCCTGCGGCTGCAGGAGGGGGCTTCCTTGCTCCCCAGGTGCACGGGCTTCCTGCAGAGAGCACACAACCCACACATTCCTCCAACGCCCTGTTGTCCAAACGCTCTTCCAGCCGTGAGTCATTTGTGTGCGAGTTTCCTCAATGATGAGTCCTCATTTATAACCCCTTCCTGAAGTGTCATCAGAGCCCGCTGATGCCACATGTGGTGCTGATGGGGCTGATTCACCAGTGATGCGGAGATGAACCCCACTCATCCCGTCGTGAGCAGCACGTGAGCTGGCTTCCCAGGGCGTTGTGTTGACAGAGCCACGTCTCCCTCCTCCAAAGGGCCCAAGGAGCTGTGCGGGCGCCCAGGTGACTAGAAGCCACGCGGGAGAGTGTGGACGGGACCCTGGAGCCTGGATCCTCAGCTCCCAGGCACTTCCCTGATGTCGGGGACTCAGGTACCCAGGATGCACCTGCAACTCCGGGAACAAAGGAGCCACCTCCCCGTGTGTAAGGAGGAGGGCACCACAGTGACACACAAGATGAAAAATGGCTCCAAGAATTTAATTCAAAAAATGGTAACGAGTGCCTTGCCACCAGCGGGTGGTGGCCTCTGAGGTTGTGGACGACCATCTCCCGGCTTCTGCTCGCCGTGCAGGACCCCGGCGTCTGGACAAGACTCTAGGAGATGAAAGACTCAACCAAACTGTTCCATCAGTGACAAGAATGTTCTGTGTGTGTGTGTTTAATTAGAAGCTCTGTTGTCATCTTTTTCTCTGAGACACACAAGTGTGGGCAGTGGACTCAGGGCCATACCCTCCATCAACCCCCCCTAACTTTGGACCAGGGAGCCCCCCACCTGCACACACGTCCTTGGGCCCATCTCCCCTCCGGCCGAGGGCTGCGCTGGGGTATCTGAACGCCCGCCTCACCTGCTCGCACTCTTCCGTCTGCGGCCACCACGCCAATCACCCACCTGGACCAGCCAGCCAGGCGGCCAGAGGGGGCGAGTCAAGGACTTTGCGGCCGCCTTAACTTTGAGTCTCCTTGCTTCCGCCAGGAGGTGTCACAACCTCAGACGTCGCTCTTCTTGGTGTTAATTATTTCCTCTTCGTTTCCAGCTGGCTCGGGCTTCAGCACCTCCGGTCGCCCCATTTGATCTCCGCACCCGGGAACAAGGTAATTAAGGCTGCGACGATTTCAGAAAACTGCTCTGCCTCTCGACTAGCTGCCCGTCTCCAGACAGCGCTCCATCCTAAATCATTTGATAATGTAAGAGGCTCGATGCCGCTCTCCACTTGACTGAGGGTGAGTTCATTAGGTCACAAATCAGTAATTGATTCTCAGTGTGTCTCTGCTGCTTTTATTACAGTAATGAGGACTCTCTCTTTTTTTCATCTCCTCTAATACGTTACCCAAACCATCAGCTTCTCAGTTTGGTGTCAGGATGACTTTGACAGGTTGTTAGCAACTATATGATGTACAGAACATCATAGCCATGTCTCAAACTGTGCTGCTGTGTACTGCACGGGGCCTCAGGTGCCGCCGAAATGAGTGAAAGCACTTGCCAGGAAAAAAGTTACAGCCACGATTGAAAATATGACTACAGGCTCGATGTCCTAATGAAGAAGTTTTGTGCACCAGCGGACGCGTTTCCACTCACAGGGCGTATCTCGCAGGGCTGGTGGCCCCGGCCATTCTCCTCCAGAGTATCGCTGGGTAGGAAAGGGGACGAGTGAAACTCAAGAGCAAAGCGGACGTTCTTATGGCAAAAGTCACAGTCTCCTCCCTCCCTCCGTGGAGCTCTTTTTAAAGAGTGACAACGCTTTGCTGCTTTCTATACAATCTGATTTCCCCCTTCCGTTCTTCTTCTTAGGGAAGGGAAATCCACAATATGAAGTTCCAACGGGGGAGAGAAATATGGTGTTATTTGCTGTAATTCAACTGCATTCCTAGATGACTTCAAACGTAGAGAGTTAGACAAAAGGGGGAAAAAAGGCATTTTCTTTTCCTTTTTTTTTTTTTTGGTGGATATGATCAAAATATTCGAATAAAATGCAATGTTTATTTTTATTCCATGAGCTTTTTTTTCTTTTTTGTTACGGTTTATTACAAGATATTAAATATAGTTCCTTGTGCTATACAGTAGGACCTTGTTGTTCATCCATTCTACATATAATAGTTTGCATCTGCTAACCCCAAACTCCTAATCCATCCCTCCACCATCCCCCCCCCTTGACAACCACAAGTCTGTTCTTTATGTCTGTGACTCTGTTTCTGTTTCATAGATAATTTCATTTGTGTCATATTTGATTCCACATTTAAGTGATATCACGTGGTATTTGTCTTTCTCTTTCTAACTTACTTCACTTATGATAATCTCTAGGTCCATCCGTGTTGCTGCAAATGGCATTATTTCATTCTATTTATTGGCCGAGTGATATTCCATTGTATGGAATGACCGCATTCCATCATACAGACCGCACCATCTTTATCCATTTATCTGTTGGTGGACATTTAGGTTGTTTCCAACAATGAACTTGTTTTTGAATTTAAACTTCTTTCCAGAGTTTTCCTACTTTTGAGGCTGAGGATTTTGATCATAGGAGTTAGCACTGCTTGATGATGGTGTTGGGAATTTTAAGTTCAGGGTAGCTAAGAGTTTTGGAATCATTCTCTGATGAGGCCAGACCCCAAAATCAAAGGCCATGAAACCAGTCACGTATAGTGGACTGGCTTCTCACAGCTCTTCCCAGCCACATAGAAAGGAATACAGATGGAGATGAGGGTACGTGAACCGTGAAGTAAACTCTATTTATATACCTTGCCACAAAGGACCATCACCAAAATAATAGACTAGCCAATGCTCCTCTTAAAACCAGAACTCATGAGGCCACTGGGCCAAGATCAAAGAGCCCAGGGGTGGGGCCTTTCAGCCGTGAGTGTGATTTTTGTTACACAGCCAAACGTCTTGCTGTTTAAGTCACAAATGAGGCTCCTTGGGAGATGACGCTGTGAGATGTGTCCCAAGCGTAGATTCACATGCGTTGAACACAAGTATTTCTCCCGCTCCAAGCTTGAGGTGGAGGGACAGGAGGCCTGGGGCAGCCTGGTGACCAATGTCATGGGTGGCATTGCCTGCCAGCTCCAGCATGTAACATCCAGAACTGCCCATTTATTTAATGTTTGCAGCCTGGGGTTATGAAAATCTTTTATCAACACTAAAAATAATATTTAGCAAGCCTCATCGATCCTTCTTTAAATAAAGCACCTATTTTAGGTGAGGTTAGCAATTTTATTCATAGGATTAATTTCATCCCACAAACTGCTGTGCGATGTCTGACAAAGGATCTTTTTATAAATTCAACATTGGAAAATAAGTCATAATCCCATCTGCTCCTTCACTTCTGTCCTCCCTGTAGCAGGAATTCAACAATACAAGGTCTCCTGCAGACGGAGACAGGTAGAACAGACCCTAATAAATCACCAGCAAATATATAATGAAGGTGACAGCGGCTATAAGAAATCGAATCATTACACTTGTTCTGCTGCTGTGGGCTGAGTGACTTGTTCCTGGCATAGAACTTGGACACCAGAGCGTGCAAGTTTCCAAAGGCCCCCAGGCCCAAGGCCTCCTGAGGTGCTAGTTTCAACACCGTTCTCACCCTCTGGCCTCAAAGAGGTGAAGCCGAAATCCCCCAGGAGAGAGAACGTACATCTGAAAACAAAAATTATTTAGAAGGATTCTCAATCTCCTTTTTATGAGTGTCTGTAGCAGTTGAATGCAGGCAACTCTGTTAAGGAAAAAATGAAGGAAGGAAGGAAGGAAGGCAGGAAGGAGCGAGAAAGAAAAGCAAAACACCAGTGAATTAAAAACAAACCGTTAAATGAAATAGCCAATTTCCGTTTAAATCCTCAGTTGAGCAAGTTTTCCGTTTGCCAGCCTTTAATTGGATTTTGAAGGAAGGGGAATCCCTGAACCACATACTAAGAAGATTTTGCTGCCTGCTGCTTTTTCTGGCAGGATCTTCCTGGTTTGTGGAAAGAGGGCTGGTCTGACGTTAGATGCTGCTGGGGGCTGGGTGACAATTTTAGTGCGATGACCGTCATCGGGGAAGGTTCCAGGGTTTGGAAGCACCATTGGGCAGCCGGACACAGTCACTCAGGTTCCTCTAACATTAAACAGCAAAAGAACGCGTTGGCCCCCTGGGCCTTGAGCTGTGGCAAAGCTGGTTCCCCAGTGATTATCGCACGTGGGCCCCGAAGACCATGCTCTGAGGGCCGAGTGTCAGGGAGCTCCCGACTACAGAATTACGGGAGCTCCACTCGAGGGAAATCTGCACCCAACACACTTACAGCCTCCCAGGGACACCTGTTCTCTGATCAGAAGTCAGTTTTCCTTTGTCCTTTTACCTCCAGGCTCAAGGCCGTTCTTTCCACCAAGGTTGTTCCCTTGCCCCTCCTTTTATTCAAATCCTGACTATTATTTGAATCCAATGTAGTCTAACCATCTTAGTTGGCTTGGGCTGTTCTAACAAAACACCACAGACGTTTATTCTCACAGTTCCGGAGGCTGTTCAAGGTGCTGGCAGAGTTGGTTCCTGGGGAGACTCGATTCCTGGCTTGCAGACGGCCCCCTCTTCCTGTGTCCTCACATGGCAGAGAGAGCAAGCGAGCTCTGGTCTCTACCTTTTTTAAAAAAGACGCTAATCCCATCAAGCCCCCATCTAATCTAATCACCTCCCAAAGGCCCCATCTCCAAATACCATCCTGTTGGGGGTTGAGGCTTCAACATATGAATTTGGGGGGACACGGACTTTCAGTCCGTAGCACTCACCATATCTGTAAACCTTTTGCTCCCCGTCCTGGGCTTCCTAGTGTCCTGACGCGGGGACACACTGCGACACTTGCTGGTAACGGGTGAGGTCGGGGCTCCACACCTCCCAGCTGACGCTACTTGGCCCCTCTGCCCAGAGGAGTGTCCCTTGGGCACCTCAGGGTCAGGAAGTGCGAGAGGGACTCCCACTGCCCTTCTCCCAGAGGCGCTCCCTCTGCTGTCCACGTCTGCCTCTGAAATCCCGGCGGGTGCAGGACAGCCGTCCATCCCCGCTCTCCCTCCACAACAAAAGCACCTCCAGGTTCTGCCACTGCGAGGTCTCAATACCTGCAGTTCTGTCTGCTTTCCTTTCCTCTGTCTCCTCTGAAGCTACCCACCTCCAGCTGATGGCCTCTAACCTGTATCTTAGAGGAGATATTTACCCACTGGCATCTGGAGGCCTCTAATCTCGCCCCTCCAATACCCTCCAAGCTGCTCCTGAGCTGTTCTCTCCGGAGCAGGGATCCCATGTCACTCATGTACCTACAGCCCTTCACTGACGCCCCAGTGCTTCCAGGAAGAAGCAGGGCATAAGGCCACTTACGGTTTAGCGTGAACTGTTCACCCCTCCAGTGTCTTTCTCAGCATCCCTGCCCCCGCCCTGCTTTGTAATCTACATTCCAGCCAGACTGAACAGAGCACACGCCACAGTTTCTAGACTCTGACAGGCTCCCTGTGGTTTCAGGATCTTTGCACAGGTCCATCCTTGATTTAGGACGTCCTGCTTCCCCAAGGTCCCATCCTCAACACTTGTCCACTTCGACACATTTTCTCTATTGTCTAGAACAAGGATGAGCAAATTGTAGACACTCCAAATATATTTAAGGAATCAATAAAATAAACTCGACACATAGACATTCAAACGAGTGCCGTGCTCGTCATAGTTTTTCCTTTAGGAAACAAACAAACAAAAATATTTTGCAAAAATCAAACTCCTGGTTTCAACCTGCTTAGGACAACAACTTCTAAGAGTCTCTCTGTGTCTCTGTCTCTCTCTTTTTCTCACACGTACGTACACACACTCACACACTCCGCGCAATTATCTAGCATGGGTATCCATATGTATCCTCTGACGGATTCCAAGTTAGTATTGATTATAGAGATAAAACTTATCACCAAAGGTTGAACATTTTCTTGCAGTAAAGAAAGGTAATGAACGGGCCTCGGTCTCAGAGTATTTATATTAATATAAATATATTAATATTATATATATAACATTTATATAATATAAATATATTTATATTCATATAAATTAATATATTTATATTAAGGGTTACTTTTCTGTTTACTGAACGCACCTCTGTGAGCACCTGCTGCGTGCTAGAGGCTGGGACTGCAAGAAGGAAGGAGACAGAACCCCTGCCCCATGTGGGCTTTGCTGAAAAGATGTGTGATATGCCTGCTGGTGCCCTGGTGCTTCCTGGAGAGGAAGGAAGCAGGAAGAAGGAAGGAAGAAGGAAGAAGAAGGAGGGTCCGCCGGGGGCGGGGGTCCTGAGAAGAGTGCCCCAGGTCAGCACGGAGGCTGGGGGCTCTCCCAGAACAGAGGTGAGTGATGATCACTTAGACCGTCTATCATCTATCTGTCTATCTGCCTACCTACCTAATCATTTATCTGTCTAGCTTTGATCCATCATCTATTCACCCATCTATAACATCTCTCATTTATCTAGCTTGCTTTATTCTCTTGCTAGGGAGCACGAATCCTTTCATTTCTCACTGTAGTTCTATCCCATTCTTTTCAATACCTACATAATATTCAGTTTAATGGTGATACTACAATTTACTTACCCCTTCCCCTATTGAGGGAAACGTGGTTGCTTCCAGATTTTAATGGGAATATGACATCCCATTTTATGAACATATCATAGTTTATTAAACTGTTCTCTTATTGATAGATAATTAGGCTGTAGGCTGTTTCCTATTACAAACAGTATTCAATCTGCATCCCTGGAGACATATCCTTATTATGCTTTTATTTTCTGATAAAATCATAAAAGTGAGATTGTATGGTCAAAGGGTATGCAAATGTCATCTTTTATCAGATAATGCCAAATCGCCCTCCAAAATTTTGCATCAGTCGGTTGTTCCTGCCAGAAATTGTGATTTCATCACATCCTCAATAGCAATCGGTGCCAGCAAGACATTACATCTAAAAATCTGATTTGGAAAAAAGTGTATTTTTATTGTTATTTACTTCCATATTCCTTTAATCATAGTGGTTGAGCATCTCGTCACAGGTTTATTTATCATTTGTACTTCTTGTTTATGCATATTCTTTATTCCTTTGAGAATTGCTTGTCATTTTCTTTAGGTCTGTTGGCTTTATTTAAACATGGGATATTAATAGTTAGTTGTAAATGTTCCCCTCCCCAGTATGTCACTTGTCTTTCCATTGTGTTTAGTCTGGTTTTTATTGGAAAAAAGCTTATAATATTTTGTTGCCAAATATGTCATTTTGTCCATTATTTCATTTTGTTTACTCTCTCTATAAGATTACAAATATTCTCTCATATTTTCTTCCAATACTCTTTTGATTTTACCTTTTTACATTTAGGTCTTGGTTTAGCAGAAATTTATTTTTGTTTGTGGTATGAAGTAGGAATCTTTATTTTATTTTTTTCCAAACAAGTAGTTGATTTTTCCCTAAGCACTAAAAAAAAAAAAAAAAAAAAAAAAAAAAAATCCTCTCCACACTAATTTGAAATGCCACCTGTATCATAGATTACAAATCCATATGAACTTAAATAGGTTTCTGAGCTATCTTTTGGTTCCACTGGTGGATATGTCTGGTTGTGGACCGTTACATTTACATCATCTGGACTCTTCTATTTCCAAGTTGGGAGGCTTGTCAAACCCGAAGATTCTGGGGGGCAGAAAGGATGTGTCAAACTTTTCTACTCCCCAGAAGATAGAGCAAACTGCTGGACACAATGCTTTTGTTAGGAGAAAATTTGAATGTTCACCCATCCTGTAGGAAATTATTATACTAATTAACTAAAACTCGAGGTTACGAAATCACTTCTAATGGTGCAGAAAGGTCTCCCAGAACTTAAAGCCTCCTAAGTGTCCTCATTTGCATTCCCGTAGGAGAGCATCTCCTTAGAGCAGGAAGACTCAGCCTTAGGATGGCTTGCTTTACTGCTCTGGTTTCTGCTCCTCGTCGCCTTTTCAGTTCCATCCCAGAGAAGGGAGTGCCTGCCTCAGGAAGAAAAGCTGTTCCTGCTACATCCTCAGATCTTAAAGGGCAGTGGGAACCTTCACATTCTCCCAGCAGGAGAGTGGAGACTTGAGCGTAGGTGTAAACCTCAGGCAGCTGATTGCTGGAACCCACAAGCTCTACCTTGTAAATAATTCACTTCGGCGCAGGAAATCTGCATATGAGGATGAAATGTCATTTATAACTCATAGGATATTGGCTTGGCTGGGAACAACTTTCCAGTCTCTTCAACTCATTAAGCGCTGCTAAGGAAGAGAGAATAGAGATGATGTGGCACAAACTCCCCACAGTAAGCCTGTGACCGGTACAGACTAGTTAGTGATACTCAAACTGAAAATAAAACTCAAGGATATGCCTGTAAAACCGCTCAGCTCCCCACAGCCCCAGCTGCTTCTGGGTTAGTTGGCTGTCCCTCATTCCCACGGTGTTCCCACGCCTGGCCTTGACTACAGTCCCCGTACAGACCAGGAGAAACGTTGGCTGAGGCGTGTTCTCGGGAAGTGGTGCGTGCTTGCTGGCTGCAAAGAGAATATATAATGTTCCAATTAAGCACTTAGCTCCTTGAGATTCTGGAGTCTCACATAGGTGACTTTTGGAGAAACAAGAGGGTCTTTGTAATGAGCTCCTTTCCTCTCTTTATTAAATATTGATTGAATATGGAAGAAATTCGATTTCCAATGGAGTCGAAGTCTTATACCTAGGGTTTTTGGGAGTAAGCCTTTTTATTTTTTCATTGGTTTGTTTGCTTCTGTTTTGATACAAAGACTCTGAACATCTCCAGAGCAGGAGAAACAAGGAAGGGCTTTTCTTGGTCCTGGCTGCTGGTACCTGAAACGTGACCACCCATGTCATTGGGTGGTTTATCGATTGAGGCGGGGCGCATCGAAAAGCACAAAAAGCTTCTACTGGGAGGAGGGATGGAATATTTTATCTATGGAATAAAAAATAAAAAATAAAATTAATATGTCCCTCACCCCCCAATTTGAATATAAGCCTCTGAAAACATTTCCAGCCAACTGTACACCTATCTGATACAGAGACCTTAATTAAGCAAGGCGGTAATCAGTCTAGGAATAAACTCAGAGAAGGGCTGACGTTTCTTGGCCTGCTTCCCAAGAGACTTATTTACTAAAGGACCAGGAGGGACTCATTATGAAATGGTTTACCTATTAGAAGGTCCCATGTCACTGGCTCTAAGAGGCAATTAGAGTTCTACAGGCCCTCACCGATAACGTGCCCGGCCCGTCTCAAGGAGAAACCCTGTAGAAGGAGGCCACTGCAGGCTCCGTGGCCCCTCTGTCCATCTGTGTGGTCCAATGCTCCGTCACAGGTGGATACTAATTTCTTCTGGCCCAATTTCCTTTTTACAAAATAACTTGATAGCTATTCAGTATCGCTGCTCTTCTAGGGGACTGCCAATGGATGGCTTGAGGAATGTTCTAGAATTGTTTTCTGAAATTGCTAAATTATCCTTCTCCCACTTTTGGAAGGTGAGCAGATGCTACGTTTATCCTTTTCCTTTTCTCCATCTCCAGAGGCTCCTCGTGTCCTCTTCTGATTCCTGAGCGAAAACAACCATGTAGGAAAGAACCAAAATGTGAAGAAACACAAATATACTGTTCATTTCCAAAAGTAAAACAGGAGATAATTACAGTTATTATTTACATCTGGTTTTTAAGCTTCATGGTATAAGCAAATCTGTTCAAAAATAATAAGTTTATATATTTAAGGTCAGAGTTAAGAAAAAAAGTAAAAATAGGATTTTTTTTATTGAGTTATAAAATTAGTTGAGGAAAAGGTAACTCATCTAAAATAACTGAGATCTAACATGTAGAATTTTAAGTATCACTGTAAATGGAAGGCAGATTCACAGAGAAGTCTATGACACAGAAATCCCTATTCATTTGAGGACACTAGATTGAATTACTTCTCGGGTTTCTCATACCATGAGAATACAAGTCAGAGTCTAAGTGAGTTATCAGAGACAACTGTGGTCAGTAGTGCTCTCCGGTTCCAATGTGATTTTCGTATATAGATCACCGACTGAATTTTCCAGTTTTCAAGAATATGTTTGACAATGTGCCAAGAAAACTTTCTCAAATCATATGCCATATGTCATTGGTTTAGCAGAAGTTACAGCTCACATCCAGTAAGTCGTGTGCATTTATCCTTAATGTCACAGTCTCCTAAGAAAGCATATTGAATGATAATTGGCTGAAAGATCATAAACAAAAACATTCCATCAATGGAAATTAAGCTAGTCAGGGAGATGGCCATTGGACTGACAGAGACCTGGAGTGAAGCTTCACTTAGGTTTCTTATTCCTTCTATGAAAGAGAAAAAGAATCAGCAAATAAGATATGTGACCCCCAAAACAATGATCCCTAACAATTCTCTGGTTAAAGAATTTGTAGATACATTGTCAAGAAGCGGAAAAAATGAAAGAAAAAAATTTTCTTAAAAGGGACTGATGAATGAGAAACATAGTTAACTTGGGGTTTTATTCTTCCTGTGGCTGATGGCTCTGCCTGGTAGCAAATTATGGGAGGAGGGAGGGACATTCCTTTCATGTTATTAAGGGCACGGAGTTACGGAATAGAGAACTCAGTATCACCTGCTATTAACTAGACCAAGCTACTGCGTCAATTGTTTTGGAGTCTTTTTTCCCTCCTGGTATCCATCTACATGGTATAATAGGTCTAGACACCCCTGAATAATTTGCAGTGGGGCTTCTCATAAGCAGAAAGCGATCATTCTTAGATCTTGGCCATTCCAGAACCGGTCTGATTGTGGGAGAAACTGGGCCAGCCTAGTAGCTGGAGTACTTAGTAGAGGATGCAACCATCCTTCTCTTTCAAAGACAGAGCTACTTGGGTTGACTCCCATTTGCATTTTAATAGTCTACCTGCTAATAGGCCTCCAGCCTTGAGACAGGCAAGTATGAGGCAAAAGGAGAAAGATCAGGTTTCTTAATACTGCTAACATCTTTATTCTTGTTATAAAAAGGTAGAATTGGTGGATTTAACTATTGTTGAAATATATGTCATGGCATCTTAACTATGAAATCGGTAGTCTCTTTTTAAATTCCAAATTGTCTTCATCATACAACTTTGGTAATTAGAGAGCTACTCTAGGTATCATTCACAGACGAGTAAGAATTTTTAAATAACTCGATCGCAATAAAATATGTTTTATTTATATTTTACTTATATCTGTGCCATTGGCTGAGATCATGTCTTAATGCTACGGAAGGTCCATCCGGAAGCATTTGCAGGGTGGAAACCTGGAGCTTCCTTCTGGGCCGAGGGGAGGGTGATTAAGGGCATCTCTGGAGTGTTGACCCCAGGTTATCCCTCTCTTTACTTCTATACTTGCCAGACATTTGAAGCAAGGTGTTGTTTGAGGCAGTTATTCAGGCATTAATATAAATAAAACCAAGTTAGAGGTGATGGTGCAGAAAGAAATATTGGGAGCTGCCTCAGGCCCTAATCCAGGACCTCCACTTACAGGATCCTTGGGGCTTGCCTGGGTCAGTCAAGCCCACTTTTCATAAAACACACTACGACTGGTTTTAGGAGGAAAGTACTTCGATGGGAAAACTGGAAGGACCCCAGTGAGTCGTTCTTAACGTGGAGCCTGAAAGCAGAGACACGATTTTCTCATAGTCAGGATTTCATAATGTGTGAAATGCGGGGAGATGCTGGAGCTTCCCTGGAGAACCTGAACTTGGAGGTTCTTTTGCTCCATTTGGGTTGACCATGAAGCGCTTTTTTCTTTAAATCAAAGCCCCTGTTTCTACATCCCTGGCAAGGCTTTGCTTTGTCTGAATATTTAATGCCCGATTTTTTAAATCAAATGAGATGTAGCTGAGGCAGCCACTTTAGAAAACACCCCGGCAGTTCCTCAAAACATTAAACACAGAGTTGGCCTTTAACCCGGCAATTCTGCTCCTAGGTATACACCCGGGAGGAATGAAGCGGATGTCCATGCACAGACTTGCTCACAAATGTCCACAGCAGCATGATTCATAAGAGACAAAAGGTAGAAACCACCTCAATGCCCATCCACTGATGAACAGGCAAACAAAATGGTGTATATCCGTGTAGTGGAATATTACTCGGCCATAAAAAGGAATGCAGTCCTGACACAGGTTACAAAGTGGTTGATCTTTGAAACATTACCCTGAGTGAAGGAGGATGGTCACAAAAGTACATACATCGTGTGATTCATTTATATGAAAGGTCCTGAATGGGTAAAGCTATAGAGACATAATTCAGCTGAATGGTTCCCAGGAGCAAGGGCAAGGGGAAGAGGGATTAGGTGCTAATAGGTGCAGGTTTTCTTCACAGGGCGATGAAAAGATTCTAAAATTAGATATGGTGGTGGTTGCACAACTCTGTGAATACAGTAACAACCACTGAATTGAGTACTTTAGAGGTGAACTTTATGGTGTGTAAATTATATCTCAATCTGTTGTAAAGAAAATAATTTGACCCTTAGTTTATTAAGCTAGGACTTGAGAATTTTAAAAAGAAAAGACTGTGCTCTTACTAATTGGGCTCAATAAGTTTTGCTGTGACATCAGATCAGTTATAAAAATTAAAACGCTCTATTTTTTCTTTTACATTCTCTCCCGAAGTATAATAGCTCCACCCCACCCACAGGACTTCTCAGAGCCTTTATTGTACATCGGTACACTTTGTGAATATCCAAGGTTGCCATGGTTTCCAAATGCAACTGTCCACTGGACCTCTTTAATCTCAGAGGCTTTGGTGAGAATCTCTGGTGGCATTCATGTTCTAGAGAAAGCAGTTAGATAAATGTTGCTCCTTCTTGACCTCAAGAGTAAAAAAAGGCTTGACTGATGTATATGGAATGAGAGAAAATGTTGGAAATACAGTTGAAGATAAACATGGCTTCAATCAGGATAAAAACAGTGAAAGAGCCCTGAAAACAAGGGCAGCCCCTCAGGAGCCGGCTCTGAGTGAGGGTCACGCTGGGCATGTCCACAAACCACGTCCCGTGATCTTCTGGATGATTCTATGAGGCCAGCGTGATGTCTACCGTAACATTTGAGCAAAGAGGTTTGGGGAAGGCGCTTTGCTGAAGGCCTAACAGCAAGAAGGTGACCGACGGGGATCTGGCCCCAACAAGGTCTGAATGCTCCCAGAAAAAGTTGGGAGAACAGCACTGCCACAAGCGCATTTCAAGAGAAAACAGTGAATTGATAACAAGCTGGGTTCACTTGTGTTCTCAAAGATGAGTTTTGATTGGCTTAAGTTCTTCCACCTTGAGAAGTGAAATTAACCTGTAATCTGTAAAGTTCAAGGATGCAAGAGAGATAAAAGTCCAAATTCTTTTCACTAAATGGCCTTAATCAGTGAAGAAACCTGCATTTCTAAAAAACAAAATGTTTTATTTTATTTATTTATTTGGCTGCGCCAGGTCTTAGTTGCAGCATGTGGGATCTAGTTCCCTGACCAGGGATCGAACCCTGGCTCCCTGCGTTGGGAGTGTGGAGTCTTAACTACTGGACCACCAGGGAAGTCCCGAAACCTTCATTTTAAGGGTGGGCTTTTGGCAGGGACTAACTTGTTAATTGCTGTATAGAACTATTTTCATTTTTTAGTGTTTAGATCTATTATTCATATTGAGGCTGTTCTGTGCAACACGTTACTCCAAGAGAAAGACTCATCTATCTGTGCTTCATTCAATAACGCAGAGTGAAGTCTACTGGAACGTGCCCTCCTTGTTGCTGGAATCCACTGCCAGCTTCTTTTGGATTCCCTTCCCCCATGCATAAGAGATGTCCTTCTGGACACCACGTTTATCCACAAAGTCCACGTGGAGATGTTTGACCTCCTCGCACACCCAATTACTCTCTGCCAATGTGAGATACTAAACTTTCAATAAATGAAACCTTGCAGAAGCGTAATACCTAACAAGAAGTTAAACTGAAGATCTGATCAGGGACATGATCCTTGAACCAATGAACATTGGTCAAAAGAAAAAAAAAGTCTATCCTACTGCCTGGGTTGTGATGGGAAAGAATTCCTTCTAGTTTCTTACCTGGGACTGGCTGAATAGGCACATAAACAGTGGGAGTCTCTGTTGTACGATCCATGAAGTAATGGGAATTATCCTTACCCCCAGAACATCTTCCTACTGGCTACTGAACTTTACCGTCGTATGATTGATTGATTGATTGATTGATTGATTGATTGATTGATTTATGGCTGTGTTGGGTCTTCGTTTCTGTGCGAGGGCTTTCTCTAGTTGCGGCGAGCGGGGGCCACTCTTCATCGCGGTGCGCGGGCCTCTCACTGTCGCGGCCTCTCTTGCTGCGGAGCACAGGCTCCAGACGCGCAGGCTCAGTACCTGTGGCTCACGGGCCCAATTGCTCCGCGGCATGTGGGATCTTCCCAGACCAGGGCTCGAACCCGTGTCCCCTGCACTGGCAGGCAGATTCTCAACCACTGCGCCACCAGGGAAGCCCTGATTTATTATTAGGTGTTGTTTTTCCTGCCAACATTTTGTGCTTTAACAGCCTACCCGAGTGTGAATTAGTTTATCAACTGACTTTCTTATTGAAAAGATAGATGAGGCTGCATGAGGATGCTTAGCACGTGGGTAAGAAGCAGCTGATGAAAATAGCAGAAAGGCCCAGAAGATGAACTCCCTTGCCTTTGAAACTTTGCCCAGACCTGATCATTCACTGAATTCAGTAGGTTCCCAAGCTGCCAATGGGAGAAAATCTCTTCATCAGCAAGTTAGCCTCAGACGTGAAAAAAAGACAGAAGAAATAAAGAGTATGAGAAGGAGGAACGCATGGAAGGTCTGTGTATCTGCGAGTTCCCCGAGGCGAGGGATGCGGCCTCACCCATCTTCATGCCCCTCCTGCAGTACCTGGCAGAGACCAGGTGCGCAGAGATGTGGGAGGAACATCCCCTCTGCCTCTGCCGATTTCCCACTGGGCACTTCCTGAGTCAGGGGTCCCATCCCCACCTTCGTGCAAGGCCTGGAGACTAAATCAGTGAACACGGGTCGAGGGTTAATTCCTGAACCATCACAGTACGCCTAAGCTTCCGCTTAGTGCGGATGATGAAATTTGTAAAGTGTTACAGGGACTTCAAATCCACTTACCACTATCGCCTATGAAATGCATAAAACCAGCTTTTTAAACCTTCTATGAGGACATTTTGTTTGGGGTCAGAGCACTTGAAGGCCCTTTCCTTTACGATGTTGAAAAGAAAAGCAGTGGAGAACAGGAGAGGAAGGGGGTGATGGCCACCTGCTACCTACTTTCCTGTCCTTTGCATCGTCAGAAACACTGGGCGTGAAGCCCGGGCAGTACAGGAGGGCTGCGGAGAACCTGCTTACTTTGCAGGTAATGGGATAGAGGAGGACTTTCCAGAAATTTTGTCCCAGGACCTCAAACTTATTGATGCATGACTGGTCATAAGCTTCCCTTCCAGAAGCTATTGATCACCCTCATTGCCTCTGCAGGTGGAACGTCTGTAGCCAGCACATAGGCTGGCACGTTAGCACATGCAGATACATGAGTGTAGAAATGTATGCCTATAAAATATTTGTTATTAAACTGTGAACATATGTATTAAATAAAATTGATAGCTCCATAGCTCAGGGTTGTAGCTCCACAGCACAAGAGTGAGCGGCATGGTCTTGCCCTCAGCAAGATCCCCCGTCGACATGGGAGACAGGACTCTTCCCCAGAGAGAAGAGGAGCCAGGGACAGGCGGTGGGTGGGGTTCTGAGCCTCGTGGAGGGCCAGGGAGGGGCCGGCAGGTCCTAGAGTGGTCGCTCAAAGAAGCACACGGGTGCAGGAGGACACCCTGAGTTCTCGCCGTCTCTGGCCAGAGGTGGTGACTTAAAGAACATGATAAAACCAACTGAAAATTAGCCCTTAATTTCCCATAGGCCTCAGACTCCCAGCTGCTAAGTGGTGGCCGTGGCAGAGGCGGGAGGGGATAGACAAGCTCCGGGGAGGGGGGTGGCCCTCCCTGTGACAACCGAGACCAGTGCTAAGAAGGGACGAGGGGCCTCTCTGCCAAGTAGGCTCAGAGGCAGAAAACCTACATAAAATCTTATGTTTTCACAAAGATCATGTGCAAACCGAGTCACTAAGATATGAAAACACGGTCACTCCTTTTTGGTGGATAAAATGAGAGCAACTTAAAAGTCACAACCAAGAGCCAAAAAAAAAAAAAAAAAAATTTAAAAAAGTGTAATTTTCTAGTTTTCCAAAGAGCTTGGAGCTTCCACCAAGTCCTATCTGAGCTGTGGGCCGTGGTGGGGCTTTTCCACCTCTTTCTCTACTTCCGCCATCGTGGGACAGAACGTTCGATGATCCAGGGGCAGAGCGCAAGTGTCAGCCTGGCTCCAGCACACGGCCTTGGGCAGTTCATCCAACTGAGGGCTCTATGCCTCAGTCTTCTTGCCCACAAAATGGGCAGGATTACGGGGAGGCCAGAGTGAGGGGACAAGATGTGAACCTGAATTTAAGATAATTAACCACTATTCGCCTGGAAAAGATTAGTGTTTCTGGAAGAATCACTTAGAGGTTCTCTAAGCACGGTTCTCTCTGGAAAACCGTGGAAGGTGGGTTTTAATTCCAAACAGCTTTATGAATCAAGACCAAAAATAAAACCCAATACCAAAGTAAAGGTAATCTATATAGTTTCGTGGGCTTTTAGACATTTCATTTCAAACAATTGGGAATTGTCCTGAAGTATCCGCCTGGCCATATTTAGCTCATCTGCTGAGAATTCTCTTCGAGAACTTAAACCATACAGTTAGGCCAGGCTTGTCTTCCAGCCAGAAGAAGTGCCAACACAACATTGGCCGAGGCAAGAAGCAGCCCCAGATGAGAGAAAGCAAAACGGATTTGGAGACAGGCTGGCGCCTGTCTCCTGCCTTTCTGGGCATCTCCTTCCCCCCTGCCCCTCTATCTACCCTCCTTCCACCTTCCTTCCAGGTTTGGATGTCTGGATCCCTGAAATGCTCATGGGCCCGGGTTCCTCACGGAAGCATCTGTGAGCAGGCAGGACGTGGATAAGTTACGGGAAACATTGTCCCCCATGCGGGGGAGCAGACATTAGCGAGATCACTCCTCCAGCCCTCGTTGTGCTTAGGACGGCACCCCAACCATCCGTAGGTGTTTAAAAACGCCATTTGGTGATTTTTATTATGTCACACTACAATCTTCTTATATCAGTGGGCTCCTCCCACACCTATTACACGGCACGAAAATGAGAGATTCCACAATTTATGGGCCGAGTCACAGGGGATGATTAATTATCATTGGCCTTTCATTAGACTCTTCATTAAATGAATCCCTGTTTTCTCCATGGGTCTCCTCCACTGAGAGAATCAGGTCTTTCAGAGAAAGTCCAGGTTTTTCTGTGAACCAGCTTGACTGGAGAAGATTGTTGGCGTATTTAAGGATAAATGGTGCCCCACAGGCTTTTTTTTTAATTTTTTTTTTTTTGAAGTATAGTTGATTTACAATGCTGTGTTTGTTTCTGCTGTACAGCAAAGTGACTCAGTTACACAGGTATAAACACTCTTTTTTATATTCTTTTCCATTCTGGTTTATCCCAGGAGATTAAATACAGTTCCCTGTGCTATGCAGTAGGACCTTGTTGTTTCTCTATTCTATATGTAAGAGTTTGCAGTAGGACCTTGTTGTTTGTCTATTCTATATGTAAGAGTTTGCATCTACTAACCAACTTATTCTTCTCATTTTTCACCCCTGAAAAATAAAGAGTGGACCCTATTTACTCTCTCTGTGAGTGAAGAGCTTTTCTCTAATCTGTCATAGAAAAGGGGATTTTCATGCACAATGGAGTTATGCCAGTCTCTCACTTATGCTTCTCAGTCTCCTGTTCTGGCCTAATTGAGACTCTCACTGTAGCCTGATGGACACACGAGGACAATGGCTCCTTCACACTCACCCTGCCAAGCCATCTACTTCTCCAGCATTACCTGATGCCTGTTCCTAAATCATGTCACGATTATGCTCAGACAGCCCTCGGACCTGCACTGGTTACAAAAGTAAGCCTAAATATCTTACATTAAAGATATTACATATCATGCCCTAGATATCTGGTCCAAATCTGCTTTGTGGCCTGTGAATCATCACTCACCTTCACATAACCTCCCTCTGCCCCCCTGGGGCTGTCCTTTCAATGTTTTCCGTGTTGTGTTCTTTGATTACATGAGTCTTCTGCCTCAAACACCCAGCACTCCTCCCTGAGTCCGGCGCAAACGCACCTCCTCCGAGAAGCCTTCCTTGGTCTCCAAAGAGACCCTTCCTCTGGGCTTCCATCCGTCACTGAGTTGGCCACCCTGGAGGCACGTGTTGCAGCAGCGTCCTCCTGCCCTGCAGCTATCTGTGCTCCTAGATGCCTCATCTTTTTTTCAACTCAAAGGCCATTGCATCAGGGATCCTTTCTTCTTAATATATGTATCTGTCTCTGTGTGAACTTCCATCACTATGGTGCACCCTGAGAAATGATTTATTTCATCCTGTTGGAAGAAAGAGCAGAAGACTTTCTAGAGACCGCCAGGCTCCCATGAGGGGTGTTTGATGCACCCATTACTCTGCAAAAATCCACCTCATTTAGGTGAGGCTCTGGTCTATGGATGAGAGCAAGGCGGGTCACGTGAGAGATCTGGCAAACATGATTCTTCTTTGGGTATAATTTTCTGAGTGATTGAAAAAAGATTCCCTATACATTCCTTTGGGTGTTTTCAAATCTTGAACTGCAGTAAACCTTTGACAGCATTTTTAAGGAGGAAAGAGAAACACATAAACTTGAGAATTTCTGGTGGCGTAAATGCCTCTAAAATGTAACATAATAGAATTAGCTCAAGAGCAATTATAAAAACCTTAAGTATTTGGCAGTTAAGTATAATTTGCATAATCCTGGAATAGAATATCTTTGTGGTTTCAGGAAAGAAAACTAAGGATCAGCATTTATTGTTTTACTTTTTGATTGCTTCTGAAAAACTGTATTGGTATTGCTTTGTATGAATAGGTCTCCATGAGTAAATTATGACCAAAATTCAAAGCCATCATAAATTAAATGTGTTTTCTCCTGCTTTGGTATATAAGACTTTCCATTAAGCTAGCCCCATATAATATACCTTGGATGTGTTCAAGAAAGCCCTGTAAATTATAGTAAGTATTTAAAATGGTAAGTAGACATTGGAAAAGGCCGCATTAGAATTAATGAATGAAGGGGTTGATACTGAAAATGCACTTGTAAATAAATAACATGAAAAGTAAAGATGACACATTGTTAGGTTAGAGTTACAAGTAGGGGATGACAATAAATTGCAGGGTGGCAACAGAGTGTTCCTGGAACTTTAGTTTCTTTGTAGAAGCCTTTCTAATTTCCTTCTAGCAGAAACTTCCCAGTTTCATGCAGTCGGTGTTCAACCCTGAGGACTTTCCCGTCCCTTCTTTGCAGACTTGGGAAGTACCTGCGTTTTCTCTGCTCATCAGTTTACTCCCTCCCAGCGAACGTTGGCTGAATTATTCCTACAACAGCTGAGGACACCTAGGAGTAGGGCTGGCTCTGGGGTAGGAGACGGCATTTTCCCTCAGCAGTCCAAGACTCAACGCGATGGGGAAGGAAGTGGACCCAGGATGCGTGTTACTCGTGACAAAAGTGAGAACACAGAGCAAAAATGCATACACGTGTAGAGAGAGATATGATTTAAATACATGTGCCTATTTATCAAAAAAAAAAAAAATAGGTTTGGGGCAGTGAACAGCACTTTTAGGAGAGAACGAACAGAGGAAAATGTGTATTTGGAGTGTTACTTTAAAATTTGTGTGGCTTTGACAGGACAGAATGGAGACACTTAGAAAAGTATCTTGGGTATATTTTAGAGATATGGCAGCAACTTCAATGTTCTCCTTAGGCATATAACCTTGCAGCTCTCTAAACGCTGGTTTCCTAAATTATCCACACACGTACATGAATATGCATATATGATATAATGAAAGGAGAGAGAGGTTTCCTTTGGAGATGTTCATTTTCTCTAGTACCCAAGTTTGCATAGCTCCAGTTAAGTGATTTGCATACCTGTTTGATTTCTCATTTACCAAAGTAGATAAAAGAGAAGGAAAGAAATGAACACTGATCAGATCTAGGTTGGATTTAGCCCTTCAGGACTTTAAAACAACATTTATAAATATGTTAAAGAAAAATGTGATTATAATAAGTGAACAGATCAGGAACCTCAGCAGAGAAATAAAAGCTATAAAAATAAATGGAAATTTCAGAGTGGAGAAGTCCCAGGCCTGAAATTAAAAGAAAAAAAAATTCTGATGGATAAAAGCAGTGATGGAACTAGAAAATCAGCAATAGATGCTACAAATAGTGGGTGAAAGTAAGATGAGAAACGGGTGTTGTTTATATCTCCCAGAAATTACCTCCCACAAATTACTTATTAATTACAAATGGAACAGTTCAAAAACCTGGAGAATTCCATTTTGTACACGTGATCAAAGGCAACATCACTAATATTGGGACAGAATGCTATCATGTCACTCCTCATATAATGCAGTGAGAAGGACATGACCTTTCTGTGGAATTCTTGCCAAAAAGACATAACCTGAATCCAAGTACAAGGAAACATCAACAAACTCAAATTCAACGACTTCTATGGGGTAAGTGATCTGTATTTTTCAGAATATTAAGATAAAGAAAGATAAAGGCTTAGCAACGGTTCCCAATGAAAGGAGCTTAAGTAGACCTAACAACTAAATGCATCATGAGACGCCAGACTGGTTCCTGGCCTGGGGGTGGGGCGTTTAAAGGACACCATTGGGACAATTTACACAGTTTGAATATAGACTATGGATTAGATAATAGTATCGTTTCAATTTTCTGGTTTTGATAATTGTTCTATATTCATGTAAGAGAAAGTCCTTGTTCAGAATATACATTCAAGTATTTAGGGGTAAAGGGGCCCAGTGTTGACAAATTACTCTCAAATGGTTCAGAAAAAATATTCATCTCTTTCCCTTTCTGTCTCGCTCTGTTTCTCTTTCTGTCATTCTCTCTCTTTCTCTCTTTCTTTCTCCTGAATGATAAAGCAAATTGTAGCAAAATTTAAGCTGGCAAATCTGGGTAAATAATACATGAATTTTCCTTGTATTATTTTTGCAAATTATCTATAAGTTAACTTCACACATATCAAAATAAAACATTACAAATAGTCATATATACATTTGTAATGATTTCATTTGAGCGGCTCTATTGCCAAAGCCAATGACTTCTAAATTTTTACAAACTGCTGCTTTGACACAATCCAGCCCTTTCTTTCTTGACAATATATCTCACCTCAGCTTAAGGATTACTCTGCCTTTCAGAATTCTTCTTATACTTTATGAAAAAGCCTATTTTATTCTTTTTTTCCTCTTGGGTCCTTTCTCAGTTCTCCATCTCATGAACCAGACTTTCCTAAGACTCCATTCTAAGACTCTGCTCTTGTCTACTTATTCACGTTATCTTGGGCTGTTATACCAATCATGTGGCTTCAAGGATTACCTGACTAATGAACAGAGAGAAACAGGGGGACCGGTTTTGATCTGTGAATTAATGAATTTTGAAGCGCCTCAAAATAAATCACAATTTGCTCTAAATCATCCAAAAATATTTACATGCTAAAAAAATTGTGCACAGATATCACGTTGTGAATGGTAAATTCCTTCTCCTTCTCTTTCCCATCTTCTTCAGCCCTTTCTCTGCTTTATCTGTTGGCATGTGACCATCCTGATTGTACCCCCTGCAGCAGATGAAAAGGGGTATTAGTTTATTTGAAGTGTGTTAAGTCATTCTGCTAATAAGGAACAAGTACCTGTAGTAGTTGTCACAAAAAGCACCAGTGGTGAATATTAACAGTTTGTATCAGAGATATTTTAGAGATTGTCATTGACGAAACTGTCCAGCCCTTCAGGCTCTCCTATGCTACCTGACACTGTTCTTCTGGTTCTAGATCATTGACGGCACAATGGTAGGTGTATTCACTCCACAAATATTTATTGTGTCCTGCTTATGTGCTCTAGGCTCTGGGACTCAGCTGGGAAGAAATCAGAAAAATATCCCACCCTCATGGAACTTATATTTAATAAGAGAGTCAAACAATAAATTTAAAAAATCAAATAAAGTATATGTTAGATAGTGGTAAGCACCAGGGAGAAAAATAAAGCAGGAAGGAGGCATCCAAAGCTTTGCCAAGGAAGGAGGTGACATTTCAGAGCAGTGCGTTGAAATGTGAAGATGAAGAGGAGCCTTTCTGGGAGAGAAGGTCTCGGGGAGGGAAGAGCATGGCCCCAGGATCCACGCAGAAGCTTGCCTGGTGTGTTTATAAGACAGTGAGGAGATGGGCATGGGAAATGCGGAGAAGGTGAGAGCAGAGACGTGAAGGGTGAGAGGGGAGCTCACGATGCCCTCGGGGGCCACAGAAGGCACTGGGCGTTACTGTGAATGAGAGCGAAGATGTCGGAGATTTCTGAGCTGAGGAAAGGCGTGACCTGTCTTATGATTGGCTCACTCTGGACACTGTTGAAAGTAAACAAGAGAAGTTCATGACGGGCGGGAAGCAGGAATAGTGCCAGGATAATGACCCAGGCCAAGATGTTGGGGGCTTGGAGCGGGATGGGAGTAATGGAAGAAACGGTTAGGCTCTGAGCATACTTGGAAGGAAGAACAAACAGGATTCGCTGGTGGATCCCATGTGCGTTGGGAGCTAAAGAGAGGCGCCCAGGTGTTCGGTCTGAGTAACTGGGAGAATGGAGTTACCATTAACCACGGGGTGAGGGGCGGGGAGCTGAGAGTGGGTCTCGGGAGCTCAGTCCAGATGTGTTAAGTTTCAGACTCCTATTAAATAAGCACATGGCAATATCAAGGCAATGGTTGGAGTTAAGTCTGGAGTTCAGGGAAGGCTTTTAGGCTGAAGATACAAATTTAAGAGTCATCAACATGGAGATGCTTTTTAAAGATGTGAGGCTTGTAGGAGACGCTGAGAGGGTCAAAGGTTGAGCCCTAGACATGCCAACAGAGGGCATGAGTCCCACTTACCAGCAGAGTTCACCATGACAGTCAGGGGAGAGTTTCGGGGGAGCAGGAGAAGAACTTGAGGCACTGTCTTTCTGAGATGGACTCCATCCTAACTGCAGACACCCAGAGAAGACTTTGCAAAATCTCCTATCACAAGGATCCCCTTTAAATAGGCTGGAGTCAAAAATGATTGATAGGCTAATTCCTATGCGCCCGCTTGGACATTTCTAAAGGGGGGTACATCTTGGGCACGTGGAAGCGTTCACGAGAGAGGGGGTGGCATTTGTGTTGTCAACAAGGAAACCCCCTAATGGTCTACAGTTTCCAAACAGGGTTTCCCCAGGGGTCACAGAGGCAAACGCTAGTGCCTGGAGGCCGTCACCCCAGGCATCTGAGCTGACCCGGGCAGGGTCCCCAGGGGGTTCTCCAAGTTTGAAAATAACTCCAGAGTTGGCCAGTTCTTTGACTCTAGAGTTTGCCTTTTTGAGAGACCAGATGTTGGCTCGCAGTTTTCGCATGTGAATATCGATCTGCAGAAGCTCACCCGTCTCCCTTGCAAAAGGAAGCAAATACACGCAGATCCAAGATGCAATGTGAGGTACTGAGCAGATTAAGTTAAAAAATGCTTCCTGACACTCTTGAGGCCCCAATGCTAGACGTATTTCCCATTTAACTAGGTATTTGTGCTTAGTTATTAGGAAAAATGCACTAAACATTTAGTTCACCTTTAGCATCACCTTCATTCTGTCCCCGTTGAACTAGGCTAGTATTTATCTCCTCAGGAAGAGAAGAATCAGACCAAGGAGGGAGAGAGAAATTCAGGGCTGAGCACCGTGGCGTACTGATAACATCAGGTCCGGAGCCTCAGAGAGGCCTTGCTCACATGCTAAATAGGAGAGGTGGTTATGCTGGGGGGTGATGCATGACCCCCTGGGCTTTGTCCAGAAGAACGTTGACCTTGTATGGATCTACTGGCTCTCAGGAAGGACTGTATTCTAGTCCTTTTCCTCCATCATAAGACTGGACTCAAATGAAAACCCAGCCGCCCAACCCAGGACAAAACACTCTCGGTCAGTTCTGTTCTCTGATGATGATACGTGGGTTTTGCTTTTCATTTCTGGAACTTCCCCTTGAATAATGATGACCTTGATCAATTTAGAGGAAGGTTAACTTCCTTTGTTTTTTTTTTTTTTTTTTTGGCCATGCTGCGCGACATGTGGGATCTTAGTTCCCTGACCAGGGATCGAACCCACATCCCCTGCATAGGAAGCACGGAGTCTTAACCAATGGGCCGCCAGGGAGGTCCCCAAGGATAGTTTCCTTGGTTCTTGCTGATGAGGCTAATTCTTTCCACCCAATTCCAAGGCCAGTTAGCTTTGATCTGTTGGAAGGCTGATGACTACATTCTCATCAAGCGTTTTGAACCTTGAGGGGCACTGGTCACAGGGAGGGCCGGAGAGAATAGTGAGACGCCCCTTCATCCCTTTATCCCTCTCCCATCCTAGGGAAATGCCTTGCCCTGGACTCTTACATGGCAGCATCACCTCCAGAAGAAGTGGCCCATCTATTCTGAAGAAAGTTCTATTGACACTTCTTGGAGACCATTCTGTTGGGGGACTAATGGGGTTGGTGACGGCACCAACGCTGACAGAGCTCTTACACCAGGGCCGTTTTTAAGGACGTTAATCACTCTTTCAGAGAGGTTATCACGGATGTGTCTGTTGGTTTAACTTCCTATGTATCTCTCCCACTTATCCTGAAGATTTATCCATCCAGGAGGCAAATCCCTTCACAGTTCTGTGCCTTTCTAAGTAATTCAAAAAGCAGCCCTGGCAAGAGACTTAGTTGAAATCTTCATTCCCCCAAAACTTTAGACTCTCAAGGTAGGATGAGCCAATGAGTGATAGACATAACTGGGTAAGAGCTAGATTTGAGTGGCTCATTACACGCGGGGGCTGATTGGACCCAGAGCAGGAGACTGGGAGGGAAGAGCCTCAGAATCGTACTGTTTCCAGCAACCCTCCTTCTCATTTTTTTTTTTTTTTTTTTTGCGTGTGTTTCTAATCTCAGGACATTTTCTGGTCTCTGGCCTCTTCATAGCCATTGCTCCAAATTCCTTAAAATAGCAATCTTTCCTCTTTCTTTGGTGTTCAGAAGTGTGAAGCAGAGAGTTCTAAAGGCATTCAAGTCACCACCATAAATATTGAGTGATTTTAGAAAGATATATAATACTCCTAAATGATGACATTTTTCCGGAAGATCGGTAAAACATTGCTTAGTGATATGTGGCCGGGCAGTTGTTTCTGTGCTGCAAACCTGAGGGACAGTATCGAGCTAGCACAGTATTTTAGGGGTGTTACTGGCCATATGTTTTGTTTTTCATCTGCCAAAAATGCAGCTAAAGAGGCTGGTCACACAGAAAATTGGTCTGCTTTATAGCAGATCTGGCTGGGAAAGGCTCTGGGATTTTTGATTTGCCATCAGAGCAAAAGGCTGGTGTGGGACATGGTGTGCGGGGAGGTGGGTGAGGGGAAGAAGCCCAGCGTCCGAGAACTGGGTGACGGCATCTGAGAATGGTTCCGAGCATTTAAAACAGTTATCTGGGGGGAGGAGTGGCTGGATTTATTCCCAAAGACTGTTCTGTACATTAACTAAACTTGTGATTTTATTTTTTTAAAGGGAAGATTGATTGATTGATTGATTTTTTTAAAATTTTCTTTTATATTGGAGTAGAGTTGATTTACAATGTCTTCTTAGTTTCAGGTGTACAGTTAAGTGATTCAGTTATACATATACATACACCTATTCTTCTTCAGATTGTTTTCCCATCTAGGTTATTACAGAATATTGAGTAGAGCTCCCTGTGCTATACAGTTGGTCCTTGTGGATTATCTATTTTATATATAGTACTTTGTATATGTTAATCCCAAACTCTTAATTTATCCCCCCTCCTGCCCCAAGTTTCCCCTTTTGTAATTTTAATCACTGATAGAAAACAAAACAATGAAAAAACGTACACATACAAAGCTAGGAAACACCCAGCCGGGCAGGCCTTTTCTCTGGATCCCCAGAGGCCTTCGCAGGTGAGCGTGGGTTTGGGAAGGAGGTGGACAGGCTCGCTGCAGCTGATTGTCCAACTCAGCAGCCACTGAAACTCCGTTGTGATAGGTGAGCTGGTTAAAATCATGCATGTGTCTGGCTTCCGGGGCTAAGTATAAAAAGGCTAGGAGAGGAGGGACAGTCTTCTGGCTGCACCGATGGAGATGAAAAGGAAAGAATGTTTCCTCCCGTCCACAGAGTGCTGGCAGGGCGTGCGTTCCTCATCACAGCCTCTCAAGACTGCGCCCAGCACAGCACATCTGGAAAAGCTGCTCGGGGGCAGGTTACACCACTCACGACCTCACATGGACCTTCGGAAACAGCCTTCTGGAAACCAGGAGCCTTGGAGCTGACGTGCACGTTGTTGAAAGGTTCTGATCAGTGGCGGAGGCGTCCAGAATTAAGGATGGTGTTTATAAAACCACAGTTATACGGAGCGTCTCCAGGCTTTCTTGCGGTGAGTTATCTGCTTTTGCGATTTGGTAACCAGCTCTTCCACTGACGTGGTGGCCCCTGCGTAGACAGGACTCACCCCACGAAACCATCATCCAGAACGAATCCAGGAGGGAACTTGTCAGGAGTAAATGATGTCATACCCCCCAGATGGGAAAAATGATCTTCCGGGAAAGCCACGTAGCACAAGCTTCCCAAATCGTTAAGGTCTCCCGGTGTACATCCTGAATTCAAATATCAGTGCAGTTAGAGTTGCTGTATGCAACTTTGCTCCTCACTGATTATTTTATGCTCTCCAACAGAGTGATTTGCCAAAGGGAAAAACTGCGTCATTGTAACGACCCACTTCCCCGGAGTATGAAATAACACAAAAGTGCATGTTCTTCGATTACGTGGAACTGCTTGGGGAGTCCAGCTGAGTCTCCAGAGCAGGACCAGAAATGGAGGGGAGGAGGGCGGTGAGGAGGGGTCTCTGAGGATGTGCCTTAAAATGTCTCCTTTGTCAGAGATGATCGCCAACTTATTCTAACTGTGCAAACAAACAAGTATATCCACATTGGCCTACCCAAAATTGGAATGAATTACCAAAAGAGAAAAAAAAAGTTCTATCGTGAGCTTTTTGCATGGTAGAAATGTGGATGATCGTTTTCTTTTCTTCTTTTCTGCTTTTTCCAAACTTTCCTTAAAGAATACAGAGTCCTTTTACAATTAAAAAAAACACCTTATATTAAAAAATCAAATTATTCTAGCAATCAAGACCTGGAAATACATTTCTTATCGTGACCTTGTGCCTTTTAAATATTGAATCAGTTAACACATATAAAATGCTTGCAATCGTGCTCAGTGATTTTAGCAACTATTGTTATTGTGATTATTATTATACGTAAATGACATGTAACTCATATCCATAAGGGTTAAAAAAATAAATAAAATGTCTCAGGAGTCCTGGCTTAAGATTGTCCAATAACAAATGACTTAACTAAAACTCTTACATGTAAATGTAGAAATATCAGCCATCAAGATTTTTCCACCAGTTCCCTCCAGCGATGGTTCTACCACACTTTCCAGTGCCGGGCTTGAATCTGCCCTGGGCCACCTCAAGACCCAGAGACTAGCACTGAACCTATGGTGTCTATGACCAGTTAGTCCATACTTTCCCCAAGTTAATTTGCTTTAACTAGACATTAATAACAATAATAATCGAAGGGGTTCATCCCTTCCATAAGAATCAAGGCAGTGAACTGAAGTGTGATATTGTCTAACTCTTTGAGGCCCGGGGCTGCTTTGTGGTCTCATGTAAATTGTGTATCTACTTCCTATTTCAAAGGTATGAGGAGAAAGAAGGTCATCCTACCTCTTACATCCTATAATCTGGTGAACACAGGATTAGTTCTTACCATAGAAATTGATAATTGTAGAATTAAATACAGTTCCCAGGAAAATCAAACCCCTACACACATCAAAGGTTCACAGAAGTTTTTCTACAGTTTAGCTGCATAGCACATGAGTTTTATGAATCTCCATTCAGCTGTTTCAAATGCTGGCTTTAAAGGGTCCCCTGAGTCCTATAGCACACCCGTGATTATAAAAATATTTAAAGCCACAGAAAGAATATATAGCTGTGCAGACACATGTGTTGATTTACTGTGTACCGTGGTTTGACGCACGCTGGAAGGTGAGGTTTCAGGCTGACAAAAGCCTCAAAGCAGCAGGCTTTAATCCATATATTACGGTACCAGCCCCAGAAAGGGAGCAGGGCCTAAAACAAGACCATAATATAGGGTTTCTGAAAACTCCCCTACATAAGCAGGAGACAACATAAAAAGTTACATGACTATTTATGTGACATGAAGTCGTATTCATAGTGATATGACCACATAAATAGTACTGTGAATTTTTGGAATATGGAAATTAAAGAAAAATATTTCAAACCTAAACCATATATTATGAAAAATAACAAATCTCCCCAAATGTCATTATAAAAAAAGATGAGGTGGGAAAAGGGACAAGTTTCTAGAAATATCTATGAATTTTCTTTCTTGATGAAAATTTCATTTTCTTAAAATAGCTCAAGATTTGCACTTCCTGTCTCTTTGTCTGGAATGTTCTGAGCTCAGATCTCCCCAGATCAGACCCCTCTTCTCCTCAGAGCAGTCTAGTGTTTCCCTGTACCACCCTGGACTTTCCTCTTTAAGAGGCAACCAGTAGGAACCTCTTCCTACATGATTGCAAGGTAACCCCAGTGCCTTTTTCAAATCAGTTTTCTTCCAATAAGAAGACATTGAGGTCCATGAGGACAGAGATAAGGACAAAGAGAAAGACAGGAGAAGCTGTATGATGTTTGAATTAATTTATAATAACCTAAGAACAGCACTACAGACATACAAGGTACATGGTACGTGTGTGGGTTATGAGTCAACAAATTAATGAAGTCATAAAATAAATGAATGAACATGTTCAGCTGATATGAAATACAAGGATTGCATTGTGGGGAGTCCCTAATAGGTTTTTCTTATGAAAAATCAATCATGAATGGCCAAAATAGAATATGTACAGAATAGATACTAAAGATCTATTTGATGAGATATAACTGTGTCTTTAACATTCCTATCACCATATTTAAAACCTTCAGAAAGCTTGAATTTGTAAACACTGATTACAAATTGATATTATACGTATTTACTGGCAGTGTTCAAAAAGTGTAGCAGGTTAATTACTGATACATTACACAGAGTTCGATATTTTCATTACGAGTATCATATCTGGTTGGCTATAAGTGAGAGCAGTATAAAATCAATCCACTGTTAACTATTTGTGAACTAGTGCGCTTAAAGATTTGAATATCTGGCTATGCTGTACAAAGACTGAGAAGTGATTTTGAAACATTAAAAAAAAGTTTTCTTTCCCACATCCATTGCCGGATTGTTAAAGTTTGTGGAGAAGAGGTTATCAATTGTCACATGTATTTAAACCAGTTTATACCATTTTTCCTTATTATTATAAGTAGATTACTTAATAAAATATCATGTGAATCAAAGTTACTGTTTCTATGAAAAATAAGTTGAATTTTTAAAAAAGACTCAATAAAGTTGAGAAGAAATTGCTGATAACTGAAGTATGGACAGGAAAGCTACTCATTTTTGGAAAAAAAAATCTTTAAAGTACAAGATTCTGCACTTAAATTGCTCCAGAAATTTTCTCATTCTCTTTCCACTTGAAAGTAATGTATAGAAGAAAACATAAAGGATGAACTGGGGTGTGGTCCATGCAAAACAAACAAACAAAAACCGTTGATGAATCTAACCTCAAAAAGGGTCTTGGCCTCATTGGTGAGTGTAGGCTTATAAGGTTTGGTTAAAATAAAGAAATTTAAGTTACATGATACTTTTAATGATTTGCCTTGTCGGTGTCTCTGATAAGAGGACTTCAACTGGACTTCAACAGAAATAGACAATCAAAACATATTTGAGCATGTCTTCTCATGAATAAATATGCAAAGTTTTTTTTTGTTTGTTTGTTAACTAGATCAGGAAAGAACAATTTACCAGAGCTTTTATATTTTATGCTACTCAGTTATTAAGGCTAACCATTTGTTCAAGTTGTTTTACTTTAATAAAGCCTCCGATGATAAAGATGAAAAAAAATGAATTGGAACAAGTTTCTTGAAAAAAATCAAATTGACATCCAATTACCTTATTAGCTTGACTGTATACTAACTGGCAAGGACAATACCTTCAAAATTCTGAGGAAAGAAAATTTGAACCTAAAATTCCAGTAAAAGCAGTGATTAAGCATGAGAGTAAAAAAGAAAAAAAAACAACAAAAAACTCCCCAGTTATAAAAGGCTTGGAATGTTTCCTTTATCTAGAAAAGTCAGTCTGGGAAAACCCCTCCCAAAACTGGATGTGGAGGGGTAGAGGAGAGTTGGATAGCAGGTAAGCACATCCATTTCCTCATCTTTCATTACAGGGGGAACCAGATAAAATCCACAGATCAGTACTTTATACACTTTTGAACTATTTGGTATTGTAATCATGTCTATGCATTATGTGTATAAAAATATTTAATTTTATTAAAAAAGCACTTCATAGTATAGTAATATCTTCAAGTCATATGGTGCCTTATGGTTTACAAAGAAATTACACCTACACTGTAAAACTTTCTTCTAGCTTTTCCTAATCCGTCATTCCAAGAGCTGAATAAAGCAGAAAAAACAGTAAGATTGTTCATAAGAGAACTGCAAACTTTAGGACCTTATTTTAAAATGTCTCTTTAAGGAAATACTGTTTTGAAAATGTGTGTAAAGACATTTAAAATTCTTCAACTTTATATTTCAATTTACTAACAATTTTAAAGCCAACTTTAAGAAAAAGAACACTTTTAAAATTATGAAAGCTTAATTAGGCACCAAAGTCAATCTTTATTTAGGATTAGAAATCACAAAAATTTACAGATATAGGGACTTCCCTGGTGGCGCAGTGGTTGAGAATCTGCCTGCCAATGCAGGGCACACGGGTTCGATCTCTGGTCTGGGAAGATCCCACATGCCTCGGAGCAACTAAGCCCGTGCACCACAACTAATGAGCCCGCACGCCACAACTGCTGAAGCCCGCGCGCCTAGAGCCTGTGCTCCACAACAAGAGAAGCCACCGCAATGAGAAGCCCACGCACCGCAACGAAGAGTAACCCTCGCTGCTCGCTGAAACTAGAGAAAGCCCGCGCGCAGCAACGAAGACCCAATACAGCCAAAAAAAAAAAAAGGATAGGCTTTTTGATGAAACAATTTAAAAAATTTACAGATTTATAAAAGCTTGCAAATAACACAGAATCCAAAATATGCACTAAAATTACATCGTATTTTACTAATCAGCTGCCTAATTCTTTTTTCCTACTTTTTACCTACTTAACTTTGATAGTCTCTTCACTGACAATAAGTTTGTGATACCGTTTTCTATGAAAAGAATAGAAAGATACGTCTTTCCTCTATGTGATGGTTTAAAATTTGTTGTTATTGATAGTTTAGAGAAATTTCTTTCAGGTTCACAACTTGTTATTGATATTTTAATACAAATTACTAGATTTGTTATCAAATTTGGGAAACCTCTATCAAGTTTCTGCTATATATGAGCTGGAGGATTTGGAAGACTTTTTTGTTGATCAGCTTCTGGCTTCGCAAAGTTAAAACTTTGTTTCTTTTCCACTGTTGGACATGGATTCTCATTTCGCAGGGCTTGAAGACTATATAGCTTTGAGTTCCATTTTTAAGAATATATAATTATGAATACAAAATTAGGTACAGGGCCTGAGAAAGGGCCTATGCAAATGCAGAACTCAAAGATTAAGTTTTATTAACTTCATGGTAAATGCACCTTGCTGTCCTATCCAAATATCATTTGCTGGATCTGTATTAGCAACCAGAAGTAAGTGTATTTCTAGAAGCCCTCTTGACAGTGGGACAGTTCACAATAACTTAACTTTTCTTGGAAGTGACTGTGAGCTACATAAACATATCCCACTAATCCCAAAATAAACATATCCTCAATTCAAATTCCCTTTGTGCAAATCTCCAAAATGCCTATGGCTACTCCATCACCTGATAAGCCTGACATCTGATATGAGGATGTGTCAGAGAGAAAGTAGGAATGGAAAGAGAAAACAGTCTTAATTGGTAGTACATACACTTTTTTTTTTGGTTGTTGCACATTTTACAAATATGATCGTATGAACCCAGGTCTTGGGCTCCTCCGAGAATTTTAGAAGAAGTCCATGCAAGTGAGGGGCCCAGAATTTAAGTGTCATTAACTTAACAGTAAATCTGCTTTTATTGAGGACATTAACAAGACATTTAAAAAGTTTTTAACATAGCTCTATTATTAGAGGTTCTTACCATAGCTCTATTATTAGTGTCTATTTCTACATATATCTACTAAATTTTGATTGAATGTTAGACATTGTGTATAAAAATTGTTGAGACTGAATAAAATCATCTTCCTTTGGAGAGAGTTCACAGGATCCTCCTCTGGGTAGAAAGTCAGGGAAGGTTATTCTAATACAGTTAGGGGTTTCGGTGGAAACGTTGGGATTTTTAGTAGGACTCTTCCTCTCTGGCAGGCTCTGAATAGCTATCTTTTCAGAATCTTGAAACTGCTTAAAATTCCCATTTGGTGTTAAGCAGCTTTCTGCTTAGCTTCTTAGCTCTGCCTTGTGAAGGCTAAGAATTCAGCAAATGAATGGGGCTGAAGAGGAAGTGATTCTTCTCTGAGTATACTTTTTTGCATAGCTCTGACTCTTAGAGTCATAGTAATGTTTCACATTCCACCTCCCCGCAATAAATAAATAAATAAACAAATACATATTATTAACCAGGATAAAGGAGAAACCCCAAATGGGATACAAACAGTAACTTATGAACCCAATGGATTATAAATGAAAAAGTAAACCACAGTGAATGGGATGGAGAAGAAAAGAACTAATGTAAATAACTTTGCAATATAATATTTTGACTTTATAATGTTGGGCTAAAGATAAGAAGAACTTCACAAAAACACCCCAGTTAGTAAATTTGCTTCTCCCAGGGGTATTAGTTAGAAACTCTGTAACTACCCTGTGCATCCTAGGTTTGAGCAAATAAGTATATATATTGCAGGTGATGAGAACGAGGTTTTCATCATCCAGCTTACATCATCTACAGAAAGAAAGAGAGAGAGAAGTGAGAGAAAAAGTTACAAATAAGGAAATAGGAAGACAAAAATGAAATGTCTGGTTTTTGATTTGGAATTCGAGGTATGAACTTGTGGTTTAAAATATATACAGCTAGATAACAGAGAGATCAACTCGATGCTTTGTGACAACCTAGAGGGGTGGGATAGGGACGGTGGGAGGGAGGCTCAAGAGGGAGGGGATATGGGGATACATGTATACATACAGCTGATTCACTTTGTTGTACAGCAGAAACCAACACGACATTGTAAAGCAATTATACCCCACTAAAGATGTGAAAAAAAGATAATAGATGTTTAACTATAAAATATATATATATATAGCTAGATATAGAAACAAATATAGATGTGTACATATATGTATATGTGTGTTAGTACATACACATATATTTCCTAGCTGTGTCTGCTGAGAAGGCTCAGGAGAAATTACAGCTCACAGCAATGAACTTACAAAGCCCAGATATTGTTTTCTAAATACCATTTGCAATGAAATGTGCCATGGCTTGGAAAAGTGATGGAATCCAGAGGTGGGGCAGGGAAAATGCCACATGAGCCTGGGACATCTTGTGGATCTGGAAAATAATAAAGATCTTGAAAAATGGTGGCAACATGCCAGTAGGGCACAGGAACTAACATGAAAAAACTCCCAATGGCTAAAGCTAGAATAATTTGAGCAACAAAATAAAAAATGATGTATTAGATTATAACCCATAGAATAAAATAAATATTGATTAGTCTATGCTGATATAAAAATGAATAAATGTGAGAGAAGTGACAAATCTTCCCTACAGAATAATTCAAATTAATAAATGTAGAAGAAACGAGGAAAATACAAAATCACCGATAGGCGAACCCCATGGTGTTAATTAATGTGGGGAGGACTCACTGATAGACACTGAACTCAGTGGGCAACAGTAGTAAAAAAAAACCCAGAATATTTGCAGATACTCCAAGGCTCTTCCCAAGGTACTGACCAACTACAAAGGAGAAATTGTCATTTTACAGTGGAGAAATATGGTAGACAGCACCTTATACAATGATAAAGGTTAACACCCCAGGTAATAAGAGATTCTGGCATGATATTCCCCCTGAAAAGATGCACTGAGAAGGACACTACATCACTTCTGCAGTATTCTTGCCCCAAATCTTAACCTCACTCTAATCATAAGCAAACACCAGACAAATGAAATCAAGAGACATTCTACAAATGAACTGACCAGGTCTCATCAAATGAATCAGTGGCATGAAAGACAAAGAAAGTCTAGGGAAGCATCACCAAGGGAAGTTGTTTAGGGAGAAACAGCAAATAAACACAATGTGGATTCCTGGACTGGAATCTGGAACAGAAAATGGACTTCGGGGGAAATCTGTATAAGATACATATTTTAGTTAATAGGTCTACACCACTGTTAGTTTCCTGGTTTTGACAACAGCATAATGCTTAAATAAGTTGCTGATGTTGGAGCAGTCCTTTTCAACCAAGGACGATCTTTCCCCCAGGGGACAATTAGCCATGTCTGTGGACATTTTAATTCTCACGACTGGCATCTAGTGGGTAGAGGCCATGGAAGCTGCTGCAGAGGCTGGGGTCAGGGTATATGGGAACCCTCCACACTATTTCTTCAACTTTTCTGTGAGTCTAAATTATTTAAAAATTAAAAGTTAATGTTTAAAAAAAAACAGAATTTAGTAAATGCCTTGAGAGGAAATCCTCCAGATGTTGGGCATTTTACTCTGAATCTTCCTTGGAAGTACCAGGGTCCAATTATTCTCTCTCCAGCATTGTGAGATGACGCAGTAAGACTGTGAGTTTTCTGCTGGATTCTCTGAATTTTAGCTGCAGCTTCTGCTTGGATTCTCAGCCCCCTGCTTGACACCAATAATTGGTATATGCAGCTTTCACTTCTTTCACTGAGAATCTCTCCTCCCCAGGGTCTTGCCCCCTCAAGTCCTAGTAGCCTTGGTAAGTCCTATAAGCATTAAAAAAAAAATTAATCCAGATTTCCTATTTGTTCCCAGTGGGATCATTGGTCTTCCACAAGCTACTCAATCACAGCTGAAGTAGACCTCCCACCGCCATCTTATTTAACAGCTTTTTTGAGGTACAACTTATGTACCATAAAATTCACTTTTTTAAGTATACAAATCAACAACTTTTGTATATTTACCTAATTATGAAACTATCGCCATGATCCAGCTTTAAAATATTTCTTCACCCCAGTAAATTTTTTCATGCCCTTTTACAGTTACTCTCCATTTCTGCTTCAGCCCCAGAACACCATTAATTTACTTTCAGTCTCTATAGATTTGCCTTTTCTAGACTTTTCACATAAATGCAATCATACGATAAGTGGTCTTTTGTGACTGGGTTCTTTCACTTAGCATGTTTTTGAGGTTCACCCATGTTGCCGCGTGGAACAGTATGCTGTTTCTTTTTATTTCCAAACGGTGTTTGTTGTATAGATATATGACATTCTGTTTATCCATTCATCAGTTGGTGGATGTTTGGATTGCTTCCACTGTTTGGTTATGAATAATAATGCTGTTATGAACACTTGTGTACAAGTCTTTGTGTGAACATATGTTTTCATTTTCCTTGAGTAGATACCTGAGAATGGGATTACTGTGTCATACGATAACTTGACGTCAAACTTTTTTGGAGACTGCTGAACTGTCTTCCAAAGTGGCTGTACCATTTTACATTTACACCAGCAATGCATAAATGTACTGATTTCTCCATATTCTCACCAAAATTTAGTGTTGTCTGACATTTTGATTATAGCAATCCTAGTGAGTGTGAAGTGGTATCTTATTGTAGTTAGAATTTGTATTTACCTAATGATTAATAGTATTAAACATCTTTTCATCAGTACTTATTGACCATTTTGTGTATCTTCTTTGGGAAAAATTTTATTTGAATATTTTGCCTATTTTCAACTGGGCTATTTATCTTCACAGTATTGAGTTGTAAGAGTTCTTTATATACTTGGGATACAAATCTTTTTTAGGACGTATAATTTGTAAATATTTTCTCCCAATCTGTGTGTTGCCTTTTTACTTTATTAATGGTATATTTTGAAATGAAAAGGTATTAATTTTGATTAAGTTCAATTTATCAGCTTTCTCTTTTATCATTTATGCTTTTGGTGTTTTATCTAAGAATTCTTAGCCTAACCCAATGTCACAAAGATTTACTTATAGTTTTCAAAAAAAATTTATATCCTTAGGTCTTACATTTAGGTCTTCATCCATTTTGAATTAATTTTTGTGTATGGTGTGAGGGAAGGGTATAGCTAAATCAGTTTTTTTTCCCCAGGTAGATATCCAATAGTCCCAGTACCATTTATTGAAAGGTCCATCATTTCCTCCGTTGGTTGCCTCCATTGACTTTTCAAGTTGGATTTTCACTTTCATTTTATTTTCTAATTTGATGTCCCTTGCATAAAAAGGACATCTATTGATTTTTATTTTAACTTGTATTCAGTCACTTTGCTGAGCCATTTAATTTGATTCCTTTTTTTAACATATAGTAAAAATCATCTGCAACAAATGATTTCATGTATTCCTTCCCAATGATTTTCTTCTGAATATGTTTTTATTGCATTGATTTGGAATTCCAAAGTGATATTAAAAAATGAATTTAGTTATTCTTATCATATTCTTACCTTCACTGGAATACTTCAAGTGTTTCATCATTCGGTATAAAATGTTTGCTGTGAGTTTTGGAAGATATATTCCCCAGCCTGTTTGAAAACTTTCTGTCTTAATTTATGATACATTATTAAAAAACAGGAACAGCTGTTAAATTCTATTCAGTCTCTCTCTGTCTCGCTCTCTTATTTTTGTGTGTGTCTGATGAAATGCTTATGTGAAATTTCTTTTTTTAATAATTAACGCACTAAATCATGTTAACAGACTTCTTAGATTTGAATTGTAGTGTGGAATAAACCCACGTCTTCATAGTGTGTTATCCTCTTTTATTTTGTTGGATTCACTATACTTAGAATTTCTTTAACCTACATCAATAAGTGAGGGAAAACTATATTTTTCAGTTTTTCCTATGTTTATCTGGTTTTGTTTTTAGATTTAGCTTCACAAATTTGTCTGGGAAGTTCTCCATAGTTTTCTATGGTATAAGATAGTTTAACTGATGGAAAGAATTATGTGTCTCTTGAAAGCCGATAAATAATTCTGTGCCTGAAAACTTTTTACGGTAGAAATGAGAAACTTTTAAATTCCTTTAAAAATTGTTAGTATAATAGTTTTTTTTTGTTTGTTTTGTTTTTTTGTTTTTTAACCATCTCTTCCCTTGGTGGATAATTTTGGTAACATGTTTCCTTAAAAATAATCTATTTTGTTTGTTCTGTATGCTCAAATGATGGGCATGGTGCTGTGCATACTTTATTTTGTTATGATTTAAAAAATTATCTTTATTTGTTAACTTTCCTCTTTTTCCATTTCTGTTGTTGGTAATGTATTTTTATATTCTCTATTTTATTGTCTATTTTATTAGTCCTTTCAGAAAACTTCTGTTCTGCTTTCCACTAATTTCTGGTACTAATTATCTCCACTGTCTAACGCATAGTACTTGCTCCAAAGAAGTTCGTTGAAAAGCATGTTTTCAAAATGCAGAAAATAGTAGAAGCAGAAAAGCAGAAAAAGAGACTCTATATTTCTCAGACATTAATCCCTAAGTTACTTTCATGTCTGATCTTTTAATAAACAGTCAATTTTTTCCTTTTACTGAGTAGAGTGTATTTTTACAATAAAAAAAAATGTTGCATCCATCTAGATGCTCAAATTGCCTTTGTTCTGAAAAATCCAGTGTCAGGTCATCGTTTACAAGTAGAGTTACTTGAAAAGCGTTCAGACTTCTGGAGAAACTCCTGAGGACTTCAGAATTTAAAAGTACACTAAGTGTGCTGCCCTCTTGAAGGCCCATTTGAAATGGAGTCAAGCGTGCTAATGGTTGGAGCCGCGTAGAAGAAGCGCCTCGCTTATCTCTTTGCCAAGTGAAAACTTAATTGTTTATTATTTCATAGTCTCATCCCCTCTTCATACACTCTTAGAACACTCCCTTGGCTGCTCTTGGCTTTTCCTGGAAGAATGGCCTTTGCAGCTGTCGCCTGGCTGGGGGGAGGGGCGAGGGGGACCTCACAGCCCCCCTGCCCCGGGGACTAGGGACATCGCCACGTCCTGTGCCCTTAGGACTAAGGTCAGGTCTCGCCTCGAATAGGTTTCGGCAAAATGTCTGCCAGCGAATCGTTCCCCCCGCTTTTGGAGATATTAAGCAGTATTCCTTTGCTTTGTCTGCATTTCCGAGAGAAGAGAAGGTGTATCTGCAAAGGATGGCATTGTGAGCTGAAGTCTGAAGCTGCTGCTGAAGACTGGAAACCAGGAAGGTTTGCCCGGAAATTAGCAGGGCTCAGAGCCGCCCATCAACCAAACCCACCTCTGTGCTCACGCTCCAGCCACATTCTTTGCTTGGGGAAAAAAAAAAAAAAAAAGACACCCTGGATCCATCACTTGAAGTAGCCACAATTAGGGGAATTTCGGGACTGCGTTATCCTGAATTCTTTGCTGTGATCACGGAGGTGAGGATGGGGAGGGGCAGAGGTGGGGCTGAGTAGACCCTTCAGACACCCTCTCGTCTCCAGGGCAGGGAGTTCTCTTTAAAACACGTGTGAGGGTCCCCTGGAGCAATTTTCAAGTCCTTCTTTTCAAGGTCACACACACGCAGAAGCGACCCTGGCTCTAAGAACCCAGGCTCTGTGCAACTGGAACTTTCTGAGTCACGGTTTTGTTTTGTTGTGTTTTGTTTTCCTCCAGGGATTAGACAGAAGTTGGACATAAAAGGACTTTTTAAGTCCGCCTGCCTTGGCCTCTCCCTGTGACATTTCTAGCTTAGTCATCGCCCTGCCCTTAGCAACACTCGGTGGTGCAGGCAGAAAGGTGCCTTTCGCTCCCACAAAAGCAAGCAATCTTCTCCTAGGCAGGGATGCCATCACTGGATCATTTTTCCTCCCACCTCGGCCAATACAGAAATAAGGAATGGCGCCCAGAGTGCTGCTAGCCGGCGGGCGCTGGGCCTGCTGGGTTCCCAGGCCCCCGGGGGGGTGCTGGCTGGCTGGGTGGTGGCTTCCGCCATGGGGCCTGGCCGCCCACAGCTGTGCGGCCCCGAGTGCAGGCCCAGCCCATCCATCACTGGGGCCCCTCGGCCAGGAGCTTCCTGGCAGGCAGGACAACCTCCCAGCCCAGGGCCTGGTTCTAGACAACCCCTCCCGCGCACCCAACGCTATCAGTCAACTTCTGGGTGAACTCCGTTTCACCTCCTGACCTCCCATTCACCCCGGACAAACATGAAAGTGTGAACCGGGCCTCTGAGGGGCGAAGAGGCCTCTTGACCCGCCCAGCTCCTCCCAGCCCCACATCAAACGCCCAGCCTCACCCCTCCCGCTGCCATGTGTCTCGACGCGTGTGCATGAGGCTACCAGGCAGCTGCCCACCTGAATAAACGGGCCCTGGGCGGGCAGAGGGATGCAGGGCGGCCGGAGGGATGCAGGGCGGCCAGTGGGATGCAGGGCGGCCGGAGGGATGCAGGGCGGCCAGTGGGATGCAGGGCGGCCAGTCGGACGCTGGGCAGCCAGTGGGATGCAGGGCGGCCGGAGGGATGCAGGGCAGCCAGTGGGATGCAGGGCGGCCAGTCGGACGCTGGGCAGCTGGCAGGATGAAGTGGCCCAGAACACATCAAACCAGAACACAAAACAGAGCAGAACACGCTTGCCACCTGCCAAGTCTCGCAGAGTTTTCGGGAAAGAAAACGGGCCCAGAGCGGCCAGAGTTTCTGGGGAGGAAGCCCATGGGTAGCTCCCCGCCAGGTCTTGGTGGGGTGGGGGGAGAGGCCGGAGGCCCCTTTGGAGGAGAGATCCACTGCCCCAGCGGGTGGTGACCCGGCCTTTGGAGCTGCCCGGCTTGAGAGGTCTGAATGTCAGTGTGCTGAGAAATTAGATGACTTTGCCCTCTCTTCGAAAAGGCAGGTGTTAAAACGGAACAGTTCTTCCGAGACGGCCTCGGCCTCCCCTCCACGCGGAGGCCGTAGCTTCCCCTCCAGCTGGGAGGCCGGCTCTGGTCTGCCGCCTGGCTCTCCTCCCTCGCTCTCCAGAAAGCCAGTCATTCCCGTGATATCTCTGCCTCAATCCTGGACTCAGGCGCAGGAGTGGCCAGGGGTGGGGTGTCTCTAGTGGGCATTGGGGGCCCCTAACCTCCAGTCACTAAAGACCTGCTGCAAAGCCTGGTTTTGCGTGGCCTCCCGGAGTCGGAAACACTAAAGGTAGGCAGTTAGAGCTCGCGCTAAGAAATGCTTTCCTTCAGCGGTAAAGAGAACAAAGGAGAGTTCTTTCGGGCTTCAAGCCCTGCCAGAGGGGAGGGCAAGAGAGGGGAGAGGTCGCAGCTCCAGTGAACCCGGGAGGCTGGGGTCAAAGCCTCGGCGGCTGGCGGGGCTGGTCGGGCCCTGTCTCCTGAGAGCCTCCAGGTGGAGGTGGGAGAAGGGTCATGGGTGTGGAGGCCAGGCCGGGGCTACACCTGCAGCAATTCTGTGGGTGGAGGAACTGTCCTGAGAGCCCCAGGGCCCAGCCTGCAAGGCCTCAGCCCCGGAAGCACAGGGCCCGCAGGAGAACTCTGTGTCCAATTCCTTATGGCTTCTAGGAAATGACAATTTTGAATAAAAAGAAAACCATCACTTCGAAGCTACTTGTTGAGCATTGTGTATTGTCATATGTGTATTGATACATATTGATCTCTGACAGGTATCCAACAGTGCCTGGATTCTGGATTCTAGAGCCGTTTCTCAATTTACTCACTTCATACATATGAGTATATTTCCATCCTCTGAAGGTCTCAAGTTACTATCATATTTCCTGTCACCTTATACTTGTTTGCTCTGTTATATTGGGTATACGGGGGACACAATTTGTCCTGAGAATGGATAAAAGTCGTGGTATCGTTGGACTCTATCTCAGGACTTAAAATAGACTATTTTGATATAGATATAAGATATGGTTTCATATTTCTAGATTCATGTGTTACACACCAGTTCAAACAATTATGAACTTCATTAATTAGAATAGTGTTGCTTTCAAAATAGTCATTTGTTTGGGGTTGAATTCTGTCCCCCTAGAAAAGATGTGCCGAAATCCCAATCTCTGGCACCTGTGAATGTGACCGTCTTAGGAAACGGGTTATTGTAGGTGTTGCTAGTTAAGATGAGGCTGTACCGGAGGAGGGTGGCCCTAATCCAATCTGACTGGTGTCCTTGTAAGAAGAGGAGAGAGATACCGAGAGAGACACAGGAAGAGGAAGCCCACGTGATGGTGGAGGCGGAGATGGGAGTGATGCAGCTACAAGCCAAAGATTGCAGGACAAACAGCAGATGCTAGAAGAGGCTAGAAGAATCCCCCCATAGCTTTCAGAGAGAGCACGGCCCTGCTGACAACTTGATTTCAGCCTTCTGGCCTCCAGAGCTGGGAGAGAAAAAAAATTCCTCTTGCTTTAAGCTACCCGGTTTGTGGTACTTTGTGACAGAAGCCACAGGCAACCATACAAACCTCTAAGAAAGGGATAGGATTACCTCACTTTTCCCAGACTTATCTGATCAGAGAGCGTCTTTGTCTTCGATGGCATATCTTGAGAGCACTTGGCCAGCCCAGTGTGGCCATCCCTGCCTGCTGGGATGGCCTTTCTTCTTCGTTTGATTCCTGCATCCCTTAAGAGCAGTGTGGTACCCAGGGTAACGGCCCCCCAAGGATGTCCACGCTTAATCCTGGAACCTGTGACTATGTAAGTTATGTAGCAAAGGGCACTTAAGGTGGCAGGTGGAACTAAGCCTGCTGATCTGCTGACTTTAAAATAGGGAGATTGTCCAGGTGGGCCTAGGGCAGTCATGAGGGTTCTTAAAAGTGAGAGAAAGACTCAGAGAGAGACAGAAAGATGGCAGCAGGGGACGGACTCAGCTCACGATGCTGGCTTTGAGGATGAAGGAAGGGGCCACAAGCCAAGGAACGTGGGTACCGTCTAGAAGTTTGAAAAGGCAAGGAAATGGATCATTCCCAAGGGCCCCCGGAAAGGAATGCTGCCCTATTGACAACTTGATCTTGGCCCAGTGAGGTAGGTTCATGTTGTGCTTCTGATGTGTAGTACGGTAAGACGATATATTTGTGCTGCTTTGAACCACTGAGTTTGTGGCAATTTGTCATATCAGCAATAGAAGACGAATACAAGCTGCTAGTCAAAGAGTTCTTGTTCTTTAGAAAATGTGTCCTTTGATCTGGAAAGTTAAATTTAAGATTTTTTAGAATCTTGTTCCAGAATATTCTTTATATCTGCCTGAATTTGTCTCATCTTAGACTCAAGAAAAGACTATCTACGTGAGTGTTTGTAACAAGACAAGCACAATATGGTGTAAAACCATTTTTCCCCTGGTGGTTTTGCCCTTTTCCTGGAAAAGATTTTATAGACTAGCAAAGTGCCATTGTGGTTCTGTTTCAGATCAACTTTCATGTTCATGTTGCTATTTTCAGGAGCTTGAGATCATTTAAATCATTTAATGTGATTGGAAGTGTAATGATGAAAACCTGGTGTAGGCTCCTTCTAATTTGTCATAAATTTGCTGCATTATCAGGTTAGAACATCAGCTCTGTTTCTTCCCCGTTTCCCAGCTCCCTTGTCTCTGCTCCCAGTTCTGTTATTTGAGCTTCTGGGTTTCCAGGTGTCTGTGAACTTCAGCGTTTCTCTCTACCAATGATAGGACCCATGTGCTTCTTTTCAACAGTCACTGTGTATGGATTTGATACACGGTCAGGATCCCACCTTATCAGTAGGCCCGGATGCATCCTCAAGTCATTGAAATGTATCTCACAGAGCTGAGTTTGACAGGCCAAATAAAAATGTTAGATTTTTCAGGTAAGTGTTGGAAAGCTGTAACAACTATCTCTCATCTTCCTGCATGGAGACAGTGAAGACCAGAAGCAGGTCCCCTTGCCCTAAATGCAAAAAGAATTTCTCAGAAAAGTGAAGGGAGTGAGAAAGATGCTGTGAATTGAGATACTTCTTAATCTTTTTCTCTCCCTCCTTCCCTCCCTCCTTCCCTCCCTCCCTCCCTCCTTCCTTCCTACCTTCCTTCCTTCCTCTCTCTCTTTCATTTTTATGCACTGAGATACTCCTCATGGCAACAGAGAGGAGTCACTTCTTGGGGTCTGCAGGCCAAGTCCATGGCAGCCCAGCTCCTAAAAATGAGGATTTCTGTTCTCACAAAATTCACGAGGCTTTGGCATCAGAGGTTCAGTGTATTTTAACAGGAAAGTAAAGATTCAAGAAACTCATCAGCGAAGTTGCTTGTCCTCTGGCCCATTGCCATGCTGCTCTTGGTCTTGGCTTTCCTGCCTGGTGTGAAACTCCCCACAGGGCAGAGTGTTTCCAGATAGACTGTCAGCAAGGGGCCCGACAGGCATGCGGTCGAGGGCATTGAGAAAAGATTGGGGAAACAGACACATGCACGCACGTGCACACACAACATACAACACACGCATGCCCGATACACACAGACACACAACACACATGCATACTTGTATAACTGCTTGCACACGTATGCACATATACAACACACGCGATGCATACATGCACGCACACGCACAACACACCCACACTTGGCTCCACTGGATGGAGGGGTAGCTACACTGAATAACTGAAAAGCTGAAGCACAACACTTATTCCACAGATGAAAAGTACAGTGGTTCCCCCCTTACCTGCGGGTTTGCTTGCTGCAGTTTCAGGTACCCGAGGTTAACCTTGGTCTGAAAATATTAAATGGAAATAAATAATTATCCGTTTTATATTGCAGAAATAAGCAATTCATCAGTTTAAAATTGCAGGCCATCCTGAGGAGTGAGATAAAGCCTCTCTTTGTCCCGCCCAGGATCCCCAAGCACTGCCCTGGTCTGCTCCTGACCTTCAACCATCAGCATCGTCATGGCTCAACGATCCAGGGTCGCCCAAAGTAGATCCTCCTGCTGAAGTTCCATCAGAAGGTCAACGGCAGCTTAACGCTAGATCACTATGTCTACGTCATCCACTACATCTCATCACAGAAGCACTGTGTCATTTCACGCCATCACTCGGAAGGTGAGTACAGCACAATCAGATATTTTGACAGAGAGAGAAAAAGAGAGAGAGACCACATTCACTTAACTTTTATTACAGAATATTGTTATCACTGTTTTATTATTAGTTATTGGTGTTCATCTCTTACTGCGCCTAATGTATAAATTAAACTTTGTCGTAGGTCTGCGTGTATAGGATAAAACAGAGTATCTATAGGGTTTTGGTACCCCCCGTGTTTCAGGCATCCATCGGGGGTCTTGGAATGTTCCTCCGTGGATAAGGGGGTCGCTGTAGAGTGACTGCAGCTCTCTCCCCAGGGGAATCAGGCAGGTCAGGTGTATAAGACATGTTTACTTAGCAGCCTCGTCTGTGACCTTGGTCCTGGCTTCCCCACGCCCGCGGTAGATGTGGGGAGACATCCCTCGGGGAAGCCTGGTGTCTGAGGGCAGGGGACCCTCTCTCCCCGGGCAGGAGGCGCCGTGGCTGCTGGATTAGCCAATGATTTTGGGGTCTGCAGGGTGACAAATTAGGAGGGGTGTGCTCAAAGGTTATTCAAACATTTCAAATAAAGCATATTTGAGCGTGGAAAGGCCAGGGAGCGTTAATCAAATGTCAGCACCAAGACACTTTGTGGGCTATTTCTGGAGTGTTTGCAGAGTGGGCCTGGCTGGGGCTCTGCAGGACGCATGTGTCCCCGAGGGAGGACACAGGCAGAGCCCTGAGCCCATGGCCCGAGCACGTGGGGTCCCCGGATGTGGCGCAGGGTCGGGATACTCTGAAACAGACACAGAGGACACGCACGTGTGTGGCCCACCAAGGCCGGGGTCTGTTCCGGTCTGCCCCTCTTGGGAAGTTCGATTGAAAGAGGGAAATATTCTGCATAAGAATGATCGGCACAGAGAAATGACTGACGTGATCACATGTCGGTGATGGGCACCAATCATGGAAAGGAAACATCCTCCTACAGCCTTCACGCCACGGACCGCGGCCCCAGAAGCGCCTTCCCTGCCGCATCCGTCCTGCGTCTTCCGCATCTCCCTCCCAGCCTCCTTCCCAGGAATCCGAGCCCGCGATGCCACTCTCTCCCCAGCTCCGATCAAAACAGCTCCGATCAAAACCGCAGCCCCAGTCACAAACTCAAGAGTCTTTTGACAGCAGCAATTAAGCAACTTAATTAATGAGTGAATAAAAATGATAATATTTACTGAATGGAACATCCTGTTTTGCTTTTTTATTCAAACTCTGCACCTGAAGAATGCCACCCAGGAAGTTCCCGGCACCCCTGTTGCTGTGGAGGCTTACAGCTCTGTCTCCCTCTGTCTCCGTCTGTCTCTCTCTCTCTCCCTCTTCTCTCTCTGCTCCTCTCTCTCTCTCTCCTGCCTCCTTTTGTTTGAGCCCCATCCACACCCCAAGGGAACAGACCCAGCGGAAGATGATCATTCAAGACTGATCCCTTTCCTGTTTCCTGTTTCCAAGGGGAGTAAACTCCTACTATCTCGGTCAGAGTCTCTATTCACCCCTAAAAAACCTCATTCAAACACGAAGGACAATTTCATGATACTTTTCTGAGGCTGAACTTTACATCAAAGTGGTGATTAATTACTGATAAGGGTGTAATAAGACACTAAAGCACTTTGTAATTAACCAGCTTAGGAATGACATCCTCCAACCCTCCATGAGTGACACGCTCACAAGCGCTCTCGCGCGCACAGACACACACACTCACAGAGAACTTTTTGAAAAATTCTTTATTTCGCTATTAATCTCAGCAGTGCCCTCAATGCATTACATTCTTTAAAAGCCACATATATTTTCCTCAATGAAATATATAAGCCATCTCGAGTGTAAGAAAAGCCCCATACATAATTATTTCATCGTGACAGACAGTGAGTTTTTTAGCTATTATTTTTGACGGTGCTGTCATGGATGCCAGGTGTATACAGCGGTGGGAACCAGCCAGCGCTGGGAAACCCACCTGGAGAGCAGGTTCCTTTCTTCTCTCAGAAAAGGTTCCCCGAGTTTGACAGGTCCACCATTCTGGTTAAGCTTAATTAGTCAAGAGAGAAAAATGACTGACTTCAGAGTGTTAGGTTTGGGGCTCCCCCTCTTCTTCCCCTTTCCACTCAAAATGTGACATTCTTTGGAGAAGACGCAGCTCCAAGTGGGATGTGTGTTTCGCGTTTTTAGACCCTCTCGCCAATTCCTCCACGGGACACGCTTTTCCCAAGAGCCATCTTGTGTCTCCCTGGCCGCTTAGAATATTCCAGCTTGCCCGTGGAGCCTCTACATGAGCAGAACTGATGTGCTGGCTCCGAGAGAAAAGCGGGTTTATTTCAGGATGAAACTGGCTAAAACGGCAGCCACCAGGATTTGAGTTGGCTGGAAGAGGACGCCATCCCAATAGTGGGGTCACACGGCCCCCATTTCTCTGTCTCTCTGTGTCCACGCTGTTGCCAGCGCCCTTCCACACCAACGCTGGCCGTGGCCATGGAACTTGTCCTGGCCGATGGGACAGAGTCCACACAAGCTGAGCTGAGAAACGTGCTTTTTTTGTGTGTTTCCACTTTCTTTCTTGGACACTTGCTCGTCTCACGAGGACACCGGCTTGTTGGAGGGTGCGGGACGTACAAAGGGGCTAAGCTGCCCCAGCCAAGGCCACGCCCACCGGCCAGTCCCCAGCGACCCATCCGCTGGTGGCAGGTGAGTGAGTCCAGCCAGGGTCAACAAAATGGCACGGCTGAGTCATAAACTTGTGACAAATGATAGGTTAGAATTTAAACATGAAGCCTCCGAGTTTTGGGGTGGCTTCTGATGCCCTAGAGGCTTGCTGGTACCCAGGGCTCTTCAACACAAAGGTTTACACCTCCCATCAGACGGTAGCCACTGCTAGGGTTCTCTCTCTCTCCCTGTGGCCCAGCAGATGGTTGGCACCTACTCACCAGCAGGTGTCGGCTGTGTGAAAGACAATTATGGAAATTGCAGGATGGGGAGGTGAGGGGCCAGGCTAGCAGGGAGGGGTGAAGAGGGGCAGAGAGGGGCAGACTCTCCCTGGAGACCACTGCAGAGGTTTCTCTGTGGCTATAAAGTGTAGTCACTCTTCAACTAACCAAACCTCCTACATCTGTTTCTATTCAACTAGTTAAACTTGACAAGAAGACAGGATGAGTCCCGGTGGGGAATCCGTCGTGGTGAGCACCGAAGAGAGCAGGGCGCCAGGCGAGACCTGGCGGGTGAAAGGCCGCCGGTCTCTCTGCAGAGCCTATGGGGGGCAAAAGACTGGAGGGGGCAGAGGGCTGTTTAGGGTCTGGTTCCCGCCCGCCCCCAACCCCAGGGAGACGGACCAGCATCGTGGCTACGAGCTTCGGTTTAAAATCAGACCCACCTTAATTCACATCCTGCCTTTGTCAGCTCAGTGACTCTCCGAGCTCTGCCCCCTTAGCTGGCAGAGGGTCCCTGTAAGGATTAAATTGGGGAACAGGGTGACTGGTCACACACTACCCCCCGGAACAGCAAGGATTCCATGGACAGCAGCCAGTCCCATTTTTGTTATTGATGTTGTGCCCGCGTCCAGAGAAACTCCTGAGTTCTGGGGTGGGTTAGGGGTCCCAGCCAGGAAAGAAAGATGCATCTCAGGGGCACATCAGTGCTTACAGAAGAGCTCGAAAAGGGACGATTTGAATTGTTGAGAGATCACTGCAGGGTCAAGACCCCCTTGGGTTTCCTTGCTGCCGTTACCTGGGCTGTCACCACTGCATCAGGCAATCCTAATAGGAATGTCCTCAGCGCCTTCAGTTAGTGAGTTTATAAATCACAAGATTTTAAAAGGAAAAAGTGACAAGAAACAAGCAGAGTGGGCGCTGACCATTCTGGAAGGGCAGCCTGGGGTATCGATAGAGCCCTGACAATAGAGTTCCTAGGCCTTGGAGTCCCGGCCAGCTGCCACTGGATACTGTCCTCGGACGAAACACCCAGCTTCTGTGACATCACAGTACCTCACCTGCAACTGGGCATAATTACAGCCGCTTCTCTCTCCGTCTCTCTCTGGAGTAAGGTGCGCAGCACATATGGCGCTGCTCATAAAGATGGTTTGAAATCTGTTCAATGCTGAGCAAATGTGTGGAGCCAATAATAATAAGGCTTTAGCGACTCCCACTTGCTGAGTGTTTACTACCTGCCGGTCACTGTCTCTCCACGGTGTGTCATCTCCTCCCTCGGTCTTCACAACGATCTTGTACAACGCGTTCACTTATTATCCCAATGTTGCAGTGACTTTTAATGTCATGATGTTATCCATCATGTGCTGCATTCCATGCCACTGTGTTTGGCTGTCCACGCCCCCAAACACGGGGTCATAAGAACGTTAACCCTGTGACTTGGGCTCTCTCAACAGCTTGGGTTGCTATGTGTCGTGTCTGGGATCAGCTCGGGGCGATGCGCCTTTGCCGAGATTGAAGGGTGCCCACTGGCTGCAAAACTGGTGATGGGATGGTCGGGCATGACCCCCCCCCCCCACCCAAAGAAAAGTGCGCTGGCGTAACGGAATCCTGATAGACGGTTCCCTCCTGCAGATGGAGCACATGTTACAAGAAGGGGGCAAATCCACACCAGCCACTTGGATTTGGCGAGGCCGTAGGCAGACGTCCAGAACTTTCCACCAGCGCAGGGGCTGGGCCTCCTTGTCTCTGTGTAGAGTTAGCTTTGCTGGGCTCGTGCAGACAGGACTCAAGGCGATTTCCTTCTCTGAATGTCCCTTTGATTGCTCTTTGTCATTGTTGCCACCTCAACTGTCACTTGAGCTGAACATCAACAAGAGGAGAACTGCGTGATCCACGCCACATTCTTTTCCCCTGCTATGATTACACGCAGGTCAGGATTTCCCCCTCTTGTTTCCCTGATACTCTAAACCTCTTTTTTGGTCCATCCTAAATACGACAGCTGGACATCTGACACTGTTTCAGCTGTGGGACACACTGCTTGTACACCCTGGGCAGTACCGATTCTGTCACTGCTGGCAGCCCCATGTCCCAGGTCCAGACCCGTCCAGACAAGCTTGGATCTCCTCCATGACACCCCTGTCCCGACTTAGACACTGAGACACATGCACACGTGCCGCCCCAGGTGCTCGGCGACAGGCTTCGAGAGGTCCCAGGCTGAGCTCCTGCTAGGCACCTTCACCTAGTCTGTGCTTCAAGTTACACAGGAAATGGGAGAATTCAATACAGTTCTCGACTCCCAGCCACCTGCTAGCTAATGAGTGACATCATTTAACACTGTTTTGAAAAGAGAGATTTAAAGCTGTTTTGAAAACTGAAGGAAAAATACAAATGTTTGAGTGTTAACCATTTTGCCCAAACACGAAAATGTTAATGTCTTTTTATTATGACAGTTCTACAGGAACCGAGCTTCAGAATGCCTAGGGTTGTCAATGAAAATCTGAGCACTGAGTTTGGTAAACATTATGGCAGTAGAGACGCAGCTGAAAAATCAAATTTAAAGAAAAGAAATGAGAGGTGTTCGAGTTTCTTCAGATTTCCCCAAATTCACTCAATATTCCACTTTCTTTTTTAGTCTTTTAACTAAAATTTTTTAAAAGGCCTCAAATTCTCTCCATATCCTATAATTGTTATTTATTGTTTTCTCTGACTATAAAATATATGCTTTCAGGAGGAAATTTGGAAAATACAGAGATGTGAAGGGTACAATAAAAATCACCCCAAATACCAAACCTTAGGAACAATTGTATACATATCCATATTATTTTGAAGCATACATATTATACTCCAAATGCTTAAAAACAAAATTTGGACAGCACTTTAAACAGAAAGTTGTATTCTGATTTTGTCTCTTAATATTATAGTTTTCAAAATAGGGGTTTTATTACTTTTATTTGTCTTTATTACACAAGCTTATAGATTCTTTATAAGAAAACCAAAAATACAGAAAATAAAGATAAGGAAATAAAAATCAGTAAAACTTCCTTCACTTAGAAAAGACTACTGTTATCTATTTGGTTTTTTTGTTTCTATTTTTATACACTTTGAATAAAAATAGTATTAGATATGTGTGTAAGTATATGTATATAAATATCATTATATATTTATATAAATTATATATGATAATATATCTTATACAAGATTATTTAGCTTATATATTATAATTATATATAAATTTATATTTATGTAAGTTTATGTGATTATATATAATGCATATAAATATATACACATATACACTATATACATAGTTTACATAATGATTTACTTTTACAATAAATAGTATTATATAACTATAGTGAATAATATTCCATATGATCATTTTTATTAGCTGCATGGTGCTCTACAGTTAAGTAACCTAACAAATGATCTATTATCAGACAGTTAGATTGTCATTAGTCTTCTATGATTTTTAATGAAGCTACAAACATAACTTGTGGCTAAATATTCATGGAGACCCCCTAATAATTCATTTCTGAAATAATACATAGAAGTAGAATTTTAGGATCAAAGAATGAAAACATGATTTTGTTACGTTCAGCTGATATTCCGTTATATGGCTCTACCATAATTTACTTAATAATTTTCCCATCTTTTGACATTTCATACATGGCAATGAACATCCTTGAAATTTTTGTACTGATTATAGGTTGTTAGGATAGCTTTCTTGAAGAGGATATAGGGTCAAAGGACATGAAGTAATTAAAGGTTAAAATGGAAATTGCCAGATTGCTTATCTCTAGAATCGGGGTCTGAAGGAATAGAAATACACTATTTTGGTATTTTTCCTTTTTTTCTGTCTTAGTGAGACATACTAGCTACTAAAGTAACCTAATACTAATCCTAATAATTGTATGGGATGTAATGAATGGTTTGGAAAGTACATGATAAAACTGTGTGTGTGCGCTGGTGATATAAAGTCTTGCAAGAAGGGAGAAGAGAAATAAACATGGGAGTACAATGGAAGAGGATGAGATGATAAAAGTAGCATTGCTCACAGACACTCCAGTTGGTTGTAATGTGGATCGACCTGTACTTGGACTGCAGACCACTGGGATTAGCATCTTCAGATGATACTCCCTGGGAACCACACACAAACTGACTTGAGCAATTTCACGTGAAAATTTGGGTGCAAAAGAAGCAGAAGCAAAATGAAAGTTTCTGTCTTGGCATAGAGTATCTGAACTGTTAGTAACGGAGCTTAGGAATCTTGTTTACTTCCGGAATTTAGATCATCCACTTACATAGCTTACTTGGATTGAGAGTGTGAACAGTCAGAGGAATGATCTAGAGATTCTGCATGATAGTCAAGTTATCAGTAGTAAAAGTTTAGAATTTTAATGAAAGAACAGGTCTCACAAGAGGTAACAGGCTAATGAAAACCAAACTGATAATCTCGTAATGCAGAATTTTCTTCTTCTCGCCCCAGATGTAGCTTCCTCAACACCGGTCAGCCAATTGCAGGAACAATGCACGTGGCAGGCACTGTTCTAGGATGTGGGCTAGATTTTGGAAATACTGAGAATCGAAAGCGAGGTGCTTGCCCTCATGGTCGCGGTTCAGTAGGCAGATGGACGTGTACACTGATGATTGCGCTACCATATAGCAGGTGTAGTGGAGGCTATACATAGGCTTTTAGCTCCTTTTTTTATGCCATTCCCTCACAGTAACTTTGACAACTGGAAAAATCTTATGCAAGGGCAAACAATACAGCTCGTTGAAGGCATTTGGAGTTTCCCAAGGTTCCTTCTGTGGGCTGTCTCTGAGGAGACATTACAGCCCTGCATCCCCAGCAAGGACCTATACCATGGCTTTCAGAAGAAAGTGCTTAGGGAAAATGAGAGAACTCAGGAGCTTGGCATAGACTTTCAGACTCTGCAAAGGAAAGGACAGACACTGTCCTTGCCTCTCTCTACGACATGGGTTGGGTGGGGCTGGCGGTCATGGTACAAGACAAAGGAACTCCGTCCTTCGCCCAGGTGGCCTCACCATGGCAGAAACGTCACATCCTGCCCTTGTCATCACACCTCACCGTCCACAATTACTCATCATCTCTACACAGACAGCCCTGGAGGAGATCATCAATTGCCATTGCAATTCAGCAGATACACTTCATAAATTTTAATTACATTCCCACTGAAAATGAATGGTCAGAAAATATAAAACATCTGCCATCCAGATCATTTACATTTTTCATACAATAAATCATCAACAACATCCAAAACCATGGCTTAAATCATGGGAGCATGTTAGGTCATGAAGAAGGAACGCCATCCATCGTGAAATAACTGCTTGGATCCCAGCCCTTCTTCAGAGTGTGGGAAGCAGGGCAAAAAGACTGGGGGGCACCCAACAACTTATAGATGTGGTGGAGAGCATTTTGGCCTAGTCCTCTTAGCTGTGAGTTCCCAGGTCTTATCTAGAACCTGCTAATTGATCTCTTTACTATATTGTGTCCATAGTTAAACAGGAGCTTGTTTAAGTAAAAGAATATTTAGCCAATTATGACTAGGAAAACCAGGTATTTATCACTCAAGTGGCCTGTTTATTTACCCTGCAGGTAGTATAAAGAGGCAGCTTCATTTTCAAAAATCAATTTTTATTAACATTATATTCATAAAACTCCCATTTGCCTCTAAGCATTTTCCATGTCATAAAGCATAAGGTAGGAGCATTCCATAGAGATGGGCCTCCTTGGCAAAGCTTGGCAGGCACGGGCCCTACTGCTAAGGAGAAATAGTGACTCAGCTATGGTGTCCTGAATTACCCAGGCCACAGCCAGAAAACAACCTGTAATGGACCCCCAGGAAGCAGATGAAATGTCCTAAGGGAAGGTCTATACAGCTGCCTGATATGTTACCAAACCCATTTATTTTTCAATTCATTTGTGAGTTTTTCTTTCTCTGTCTCTTTTCCAAACATTTGCACCTCTATAGAATGAGAACAGCGATTGGGAGCAATCCCACTTCTTTCAGTAGAGAAGGCTCTTTTCCTGGATTTGGCGGAACTGCTCCCTGATACGGAACATCAGTGAGATTGTGTCCAATAAAGAAAATGCCCATCGAGCAAGGGGCTCAAAGGTTGATTCAGAGGTGGGTGTGGTGGGAAGCCACTGGTTCTGTGATTCCTGTCATTAAATATGCCAGGAAAAACGAAAGACTGTTACCTTTTTAAAAGTCAGAGAGACGTTGGAGTATTATTTCGAGGTCTTTATGGTTCAGGACACTGGGGCCCACAGAGGTCAAATGACCCGCTCAGTCACCAGTTCTCCATCTTCACAAGCTGGGTCTCCTGAGAGCTGGTCGAGCACTTATCTGCTCATATTCTCCTTCTGGGTTTATCGAGCATGGCTGTAGACTCTTCTGACCCAAATGTGTGCCTTTAAGACAAAGTATTCACTTGTGTGGTACAGAGTTGAACTGGGAAATATAAAAAGGGTGATGTAAGATATGGTCCACCTCTCAATAAGACAAGCCCCAAACCCGAGTGTCTGTGGAATGGTATATGAGCGTGTGATGGGAAGAGTGAAATGGAAAGTGTGATAAGATTGGTAGGTGTTATTTTGAGTTTCGAGGCCTTGGGCTCCTTCTCTCCCTGCCTAAGGTGCCCCTTTGGCCTTGATTCAACACGAGGATGCCACAAGCATCCTTCATTGTCTCTTTGACCACTTTGGACCACACATTCCAAAATTTAACAGACAATTCTCTTCCTGTCTCCCCAAATTCGGACTCTGTTTCCAGATTCTGGTTGGTGTTTCTTCCTCTCCAGGGCATGTCTCCTTTGACATGGTCTCAGGACACCCCACAGTTGTATGGGCCTTGCTCAGACTCTGACAAGGTGTGCCTGGGACCCACTTATAAACATACTGGACCCAGCCCCTTCCCACAGGGTGTACTTGGAACTCAGAGCTGATTTTGACATGATCTTTTACAAGTTGCTTTTGTATCTCCCTCTAAAGGGAACTGAGATGCCTAGTAATTTCAAACAATACAAATGACTTAATATACCTGTAAACTTGATAAAATCATTAGAAGACATCGTTCAAAGTTAATGGACATTTAAAAAAATCTCTAGTAGAGGTCATTGTTTTCATAGGCATTTTTCAAAAATAAAATCTTAAAGTTTACTGAACAATTTTTTTTTTTGCTCTATTCTATTTTGAGTGAGGCTGTTCTGGCGGACTAACATCCTCTTTACAGATTCAATTGGATATGGTTCTCCAGTGTTTCTTGGCTCTAATTATAGTAGAATGTGCCTGCAAGGTGTCCAACAGCTGCCACGTCCTTGTGAAAGGTAGCTGCTTTTGAAAGTTAGTCTGGGGTTAGATCTCCTCAGCAAAAGTGAACTAGAAGTTGCCATATTTGTCTAGATAATTAAGAATGCGATGTGGTAAAAGTGGGTCTGAATTTCAGATGGGCACTTTCTTTCCTGCTTGGACATAATTGAAAAAAATGCAATTGGTTTGGCATTAGCATATTTCCACCTCCCAGAAAAAAAAAATGTTTTTCATTGTAACCATATCTGACAGGTCTAGAATTCTCTAGAAGACTGAGGATCCTATTTGCCTAACAGGGAAATATTCAGCACACCTGTAGAATTTAATATTGAAGGTGGATAATATTGTTCTTCCCATTGAGTTTGGTAGATGTTTCTGACAGTGTGGGATTATGAATCTTTATTTTTCTCATAATTTTCTAAAATCATAATAAAAGACAAAACTAAAGAAATCTTTTTGGATAAAGTTTTCCGTATTTTTCATCTTCTCCCAAAGCATCATTTTTGGGAAATCCTGAAGAAAATTTATTTAACTTTAATAGGTATAAAAGACTAAACTGTTAAAACTCTCTAAGCAAATTAGATATATTTTGGCTAAATGAAAAATATTAATATTTCAACTTTCCTGGTCTCAACTTTAATGAAAAAAGGTCTTCTGAGAAATCTGAAGGAAAAAATAATAAAGATGAATGACAGGTGCACAGTGGGACTGGTCCAGCCATGGGGACTAGTGACCCTTCTTTTCCTCTCCTGTGGACCGTAAACACAGAGCATCCAGTTGAATAGGTAGTTCTGAGATTGTTGCTTTGTTTATAGTTTATAAAAACAAACAAAGCCACCAAAACACATTCACTCATGAGCATTCAGCCAGTGCTACATCCACCTTCACATCAAAAAAGAATGTTCCCAAAGTGCCTCTGAGAAACTCTTCCGTAGTGAGAAGTGGTCTGGGAGCCCTGTCACCCTATAAGTAAGCTCATCTGAGGACCGAGAGCTGGATCAGAAAAGAGTAAGACAAACATTTAGGTGGTTATTTTAACACATTTTAAAAACCCATTATGCGATTAATTGTTGACAAATGCCCATAGTAAAATGGAAAAAGAAGAAAAATGAATGAATCAGGTGAGATTTACTTATATTTTAATATCAGTAATAATTTGCATTATGTTTGATGAGTAAAATTATCAATACAGATGCTGCTAATTCCGTAGCCCACCAAGCCTTCGTAAAGGACACGTAAGAACAACAGGGGCCCCATAGGTTCATGCAGTACTCCCTGTGTCAGGCTCAGCTGTGCTAAGGCTTAAATGTTGTTACATTTAACCTCTTCTGAAGCTTGACTTGACTATCAGATCAGGAAACAATTGTCAAAGGCTTAAAGAACCTATGAATGGGGTCATCCGGGCACGTCACTCTTCTGTTTACAACCTACGATGGAGTTCTAATGCCTTCAAGTAAAATATAACTACGTGAACATGTTATAAGCAATTTATGATGACGTCCTCTTCCATGTGTCCATGATAATGAAAAATCAAGCCTACTTATTTGTCTTCCTACCATGTACCTCTGTGTTTATTACTTCCTAAATTCCTTGATGATTACTTTTTTTAAAACTATGAAACTGATCAAATTGGTGACCAGCTGTGTTATCCTTCGGTTAGCCTACTTTATCATGATGATAAAGATTTGGTCTGATTTTGCAAATACCCATGCTGCCACAAACCGAGCCACTGATGTTTTGATTCAATGACTCAGCTTCTTTCACTTTAAGAATCTTGCTCAGTCACTGTCCTAAAACTATCTTCCAACCGTGAGAGTCAGCCAGCTTTGTAACACCGTCTTACAGATCCAGTTCAACTTTTATTGGTCATAATTTGTCTCTCTGAATTTATATGGCTTTCAAACCTTCAAAGTTAGTGATGCTTTCAGCCAGGAGACATCTGTTTACAGAGCAGAGTGGGTGGTTTTGGAAGCCTTGCCATGTTAGAACACCAGGCTGGGGAGACACATGCAAATGCTCATTGAATCTGCATTTCCTACTGGGAATGCAGTCCTTAAGACTTTGAACCCTTTGCCAATAGGAAAAATTAACACCCCTTAACATTGAACCTGCCCCAGTACTGGGATCTCTGTCCTGATGGCTTCCAATTATTGTCAGTTTATTTTTTCCTGATGTCATGAGCTATGTGCTTCTGACACATTCCTGCCTTGGCCAGAAAATACACTGCCCTTTCTGGTCGTTGCTTTAAACCATAATGAAGACAATAGTCATGTATTCACACCCAACCATGGTGTGGTGAGCTGAATTCATCCTCTGAGCCCAACTATGTGGGGAAAAATGATGCTCATGTTCAGGAAACAAGTTTTGTGTGTCCCCTTGGTCTCACCTCTAAATGCCCTTGAACATACTAGTTTGGACAAATAAGTCAGAAATAGACATCTTCCCTCTCCCTACTTCTGCCCCTACTTTGTCCACCTTCATGGTGCTTCCAAATATAGATTACACAAACAAACGTCACAAACCCAAAAAACCAAAGACAAAAAAAAAAAAAAAAAAAGCAGAAAACAAACCACTGCTACCCACAAAAATTAATTTTGTTTTCCATGAATGATTCCTTTAGAATTGATTAATTTTATATTCTCCAACAAATCTGTAAAGGTAATACACAAATATACAAACACACTGATATTCCTGAGTTTGAGGAAATATCATAGCTAGCTAAAGTACTGATTTAAAACTCTAAAGTAATCCTGGTACCCCAAGCTGAAGGATACCTCAGTCAATGATTTGCTATATCTCTTAAAATTTTGACAAGATGTGTGCATGAGTACATGATGTTTGTATTTGGAGCACTTCTCACTTACCTTTTCTCCCTCTTGGTCCCCCAGAATCACGAGTACAGAAAAGTAGCTGGCTGTGTGCCTCCACGGTTCATCTTGTTTGGAGGACATACTCGCTAAAGCAAGATGAGCCAGTGTTGGTCAACCTCAGCATCTTTTGGGTCTGATGAAACAGGCTAATCATGGATCCACAGAGAAAATGTTAATTTTGACCGGGAGCCCTGCCATTCTGTGACTTTATTAGAAATAAAGAGACGTACGGTTAGCCTGAGGATGTCTCTTTTCTTTAAGAAAACAAAAATGCCATTGATAGGACGTCTCTAAAAGGCTACTTCTTATTCACTTCATGTTCTTCCAATGTTCCTACACTATTCCATGTCAGGGGGAAGGAACTGGGATATGTTACTACAGGGTCATGGGTAGGGATGATACAGGATTTTAGAACATCTTTCACACGGTATTTATTACCAGTTATGTAAACCATTGATACTACAGAAGTCAAGCATTGATGCAAAAGATTGTTCCTAGATTCCTGCTGCCCCTACCCGCACAGGTGCCCCTGCCTGTCTTCCCTGGACCAGGGAATCCTGTCTTCTCTAGCTGCCCCCTCCTCTACTATTTTTCTTCTCCTTCAAGCTTATCAAAAGCATTTCTACCAAGATTTTTTCTTCTAATTTTGATTTGATAAAGTCAAATACTTGTTATCATTTCGCTTGCAACATTCTTTTTCTTAGACTCTTTGCCTTTGTATTCTTGTCGTTCTGTTGTCTGGATTGACACTTCTTATACCAGGACCCTGTTCTCATTCTACACTGGACTAGCCCTTTCAGGGGTCAAGGCTCAGTCAAACACAGCTATCTCAGATGGTCGGGGTTCATTACAAGGACTCAGAGGAATAGAGTGACTGCATAATATATTGTCCAAATCAGAACTCTTTGAGAATGAAGAAAGGCACTCTTAACTACCTGTCATGAAGCAGATGTACTGAGACTGTCCTGGCCACACCGACACAGGTCTTTCCTCTTTCCTCCTTCTCCTCTTCAGCCTCTTTTGGCTCCTCCTCCATCTCCTTTTTCCTATCCATCTTCCAAATCACCAGTCAATAAGTTTCTTTACAAATTTTGGGTACCAGACCAATCCAATGTTGGGCTCACTTGCTAAACTTTTAGATAATTTCACAATGGAGAGGAATAGGTTCTAGGTTGTTTAGGCTATGGATTAAACTGTGGAGACAGAAACACAAAATAACGGTGGCCTACACATAGAGACGTGTTCCTCTTTACCATAAAGGTCTAAGCTCGTTCTGGTTGGCAAAGTTATAAGAAGGTCAAGCTTCTCCTATCTCACTGCTTCCCTCTCTGGGATGTTGTTCTCTGCACATGGCCCGGGGGTGCAGGGAGAGCGGGGGTCTGAGGGTGTTCTCTTCTCTCATGTGGTCTACTACCATTCACATCCCTTCCGTACAATCACTTCACTTTCATTCATATCCCATTGGCCAGTACATGGCCATCTAGCTTCCACTAGCTGCAAGGAAGTCTGGGGACTGTAGTTTTTCCTCTGCAAAGCCATACGTATAACTAAAAATTGGTCATTCTATTAATAAGAGAGAGCAGGGGCAAACAAGTACTTGGGGTGATCCACGGTTTCTGCCACACTTAGCAATATGACGCTGGAGGATTTATGCACATTGAAACATAAAATTCTTGCCGCTGTTGTCTTTTAGTAATGACACTGTGCATTTTGTAGTCTTCAATTTACTGTATCATGATATATGTTATAGCATCTATAAAAGCATTGTTACTTTAACTCAAAAGTTCCAATTAAGAATTATGCAAATCTCCATCTAATTGTGAAAATATTATTTTAGTAGATTACATGAAAAGCTTATCAGATATACCATTCATTTCCTTACCTTTTTATTTAACTTAACTACAGAATCTCAAGTTTTTCAAGTCTAATACTTTTTGAAGCTCTTTTCATTTTGTACATCTTGCATTATAATTTATAGTATAAAGCCACCTTTCTCAAAGTCTACAATTTCCTTAGTCTGAATTTTTCTTCTTTCTAACCTTTCTAAACCTTCCTTCATATCAAGGAGATGACAAAGCTCATTACGACCATTAAGATTCAGATGCAATTAAGTTTTATTCTGCTTTAAGTGATAGGTGCATGATTCCTTCTTCGAATGGGATCATTTTCTACAGGCCCACAACTTGTATACCCTCATTAATTTGCAAGGCTGTTTTAGAAAAAATAAGTTCTCGACTCTGAATGAGGCGCCTCTCCAACTTTGACCAAATCATTGCATTAACGTTCTTCAGATTATAACATCCCTTTAAAAAAATCCCTTGCCATTGTCCCCAGAGGAGCCCATAAAAATGCTTGTGTGCTTTGTTTGCGGCCACTTAAGTAATAGGAGAGCTCCCCCTACTGATTGGCATCGGGGAATTAAGGAGGAGGGGCCCATCCCAGGGCCTCGGCTCCAGGTAACTTCGCGAAAGCTCACGCGCAGACCAAGAAGAAATGGCTTGCTTGACACTGGCTTTTGAAATACTTAAAAACATCAGCATTTGTCAGGTAGAAAGATTTTCATTCCCAAGTTCCAACAGGTTATTATTATTCCAAGCAACGGAGAGTTAAAAAAGGTTGAACAACTGTAATAATGGTGGTGTCTGGATGTGGGGAGTGATTAGGTTTTACTGATTGTTTGTATAAAACTCTCTCACCTGACTTTGTTTTGGATTTGTTTAAGAGATGTGTGCTAATTAGACCATGCAAATCACTTTGTTTTCTGAAAATTAATTAAGCTTTCTGGCCTTCCCATGTTACAGGAGCAGGTCACCACCCACACGGTTCCTCTGGGTTACCTGGGAGGCGAGCCTGTCTCACACTGAACTGTCAGAAAATTCCATCATGGGAAGAGTGGAGTTTAGTAATGCGGCGTTTGAAAGCTTGTTCAAGTTGTAAAATGTTGGATTCTATTTTTATTAAAATCACTTAAACTTTCAACATTGTGAAAAGATTTATTTAACATACAACTCACAAGCCCTTTTGAATGCATATTTTAGGGGGAAAATACAGCAGAGGATGTTTCTAAAACTAAAGTTATTGTCCTGAAGGGACGAAACAGATGAGTTAACTGTTGAAATCCTGTTGTTTCATTAGACTGTCCGTAAAAACATTTAACATTGTATATTTGTAGTGTTATGAGGAAGCTATATATCCATCTCCTTCAAATATACAGATATAAATACTCTTTATTATTTGGGAATATTGTATAGAATCTACATAAAGCTGTAGAGGCTGCAGAGAAATGTTTTATTGGAAGAACCCCCAAGTAGAGAAACTAAACTCAGCAGCTGGAGAAGCATATTATGCAGTAAGCTTGATAAAAACACCACATCTGTGGGAGGGAGGGCCATTTTTTAGACAATCCTGTTTTGTATCTGAATGGGTTTTTTTTTAAACTGCTTCACTGAGATATAATTCACGTACAATAAAATTCTCCCATTTAAAATGTACAGTTCAGTGTGTTTAGCTTATTTACAGGGTTCTGTAGCAATCACCACAACCTAATCTTTAAAAATTATTTAATTAATTAATTTATTTTTGGCTGCGTTGGGTCTTCGTGGCCACGCGCTGGCTTTCTCTAGTTGCGGCGAGTGGGGGCTACTCTTCGTTGCAGTACGCGGACTTCTCATTGCGGTGGCTTCTCTTGTTGCCGAGCAAGGGCTCTAGGCGTGCAGGCTTCAGTAGTTGTGGCTCGTGGGCTCAGTAGTTGTGGCTCGCGGGCTCTAGAGCGCAGGCTCACTAGTTGTGGCACACGGGCGTAGTTGCTCCGCAGCATGTGGGATCTTCCCAGACCAGGGCTCGAACCCGTGTCCCCTGCATTGGCAGGTGGATTCTGAACCACTGAGCCACCAGGGAAGCCCACTACAACCTAATTTTTAGAACATTTTTCATCATCTCCAGAGGAAACCCTGTATCCATTAGGGGTCACTCCCTGTTACCTTCCAATCCCCTCAAACCCCGACTCAGCCCCAGACAGACACAGATCTACTTCTGTCTCTATGGATTTGCCTATTCTGGATATTTCATATAAATGGAGTCATATAATATTTGATCTTTTGTGACTGGCTTCTTTCATAGCATAATGTTTGAGGTTTATTCCTGTGGTAGTATGTATAGGTACTCCATTCCTTTTTTTTTGTATTGCCATTACATGGGCATACCGCAGTTTGTTTATGCCTTTAACAGTTGATGGACATTTGGGTTGCTTCCATCATTTGGCTATGATGAATAACAACTGTTATAAACATTCGTATATGAGTCTTTGGACACACATTCTCATTTTACAGGTAGTTACTAGGGTTAGAATTTCTGGGACACTTGGTATCTTTATATTTCACATTTTGAGGTACTGCCAAACTGTTTTCCAATGTGACTATACCATTTTACATTCCCTTCAGCAAAGTGCGTTTCAATTTCTCCACATCCTTGCCAACAATTGTTATTGGCTGTTGTTTTGATTTTAACCATTCTAATGGATGTGTAATGGTCTCTTATTGTGGTTTTGACTTGTGTTTCCCTAATAAGTAATGACAGTGAATATGTTTTTCATGTTCCTTTTCCACCATTTGTATATCTTCTTTGGAGAAATGTTTGTTCAAATCCTTTGCTCATTTTAAAGTTGGATTATTATTGTTATTATTATGTTGTAAGGGTTTTTTGTTTGTTTGTTTTTGTTTTTGTTTTTTAGTATGGTCTGGATACAATGAAATTGAAAAGAGGAAATCAATAGAGGAAATTTTAATGAAACCCTCAAACCTGGTTTTTTTGAAAAGATCAATGAAATTGATAAACATTTAGCTAGGCTTACTAAGAAAAAAAGAGAGAGAACTAAAATTACTAATAACAGAAATGAAAGAAGATACATCACTTCATATCCCATAGTCATTAGAAAGACAAAGAATACTAAGAACAACTCTAGCTTACAAGTTGATAACCTAGATGAAACGGACCAATTCCTTGAGAGACAAATTCTGCCAAAACTCACAGAAGGAGAAATAGACTATCTGAATAGGCCTATATCTATTAAAGACATTAATTCAATAATTAATAACCTTCCAAAAGAAAAATTGCCAAGCCTAGATGGGTTCACTGATAATTTCTACCAATTCTCTGCAGTCTCTTTCAGAAGATGCAAGCAGAGGAAATATTTCCTAACTCATTTGATAAGGCCAATTGAGGCCAACATTACCCTAATACCAAAACCAGACAAAGACATTACAAGAAAACAACAGACCAGTATCTCTCATGAACATAGATGCAAACACCCCGTAAAAGTTATTAGCAAATTGGATGCAACAATGTATAAAAAGATTTATACACAATGACCAAGTGGGATTATTTTAGGATTTAATTATTCAACACTTAAAAATCAATTAATGTAATCAATCTCATCAATAGGCTAAAGAAGAAAAATTGCATGATCATATCAATAGGTACAGAAAAGAATTTGACAAAGTCTAACACTCATTCATGATAAAAAAAACTCTGCAAACTAGAAATACAAGGGAACTTCCTTAACTTGGTAAAGAACATCCACAAAAAACTTGCAGCTAACTTCATATTTAATAATTAACTAGAAGCTTTCCTGCTAAGACCAGCGGTAAGGCTCAACATTGTACTGGAAGTCCTAGCTAAAGCAATATATATATGTGAGAAATAAAACTATCTTTGTTTATAGATGACATGATCATCTACATAGTAAATTTGAAGGAATCAACAAGAAAACTCCATGAACTAATAAATGATTATAGCGTGGTTACATAGTACAATGTTAATATACAAAAGTCAGTTGCTTTCCTATTTCCAGCAATGAACAAGTGAAATTTGAAATTTAAAACACAATGTCATTTACATTAGCAACCCCCAAAATGACATTTAGGTGCCAATCTAATACAATATGTACAAGATCTACATGAGGAAAACTACAAAACTCTGGTGAAAAAAGTAAAAAAGAACAAAATAAATGGAGAAATATTCTATGTTCATGGATAGGAAAATTCAATATCGTCAAGTTGTCAGTTCTTCCCAAATTGATCTATAGATTCAATGCAATCACAATCAAAATCCCAGCAAGTTATTTTGTGGATATTGACAAACTGATTCTAAAGTTTGTATAGAGAGGCAAAAGACACAGAGTAACCAACTCAGTATTGAAGGAGAAGAACAAAGTTGGAAGACTGATGCTACCTGACTTTAATATTTACTATAAAGCTACAGTAATCAAGACAGTGTGGTACTGGTGAAAGAATAGACAATAGATCAATGGAATAGAATAGCGAGCCCAGAAATATACCCACATAAATATAGTCCACTGATATTTGACAAAGCAACAAAGGTAACACAATGAATACAGGATAGTTGTTTCAACACATGGTGCTAGAACAATTGGATATCAACATGCAAAACAATAAATCTAGACCCAAAGCTTGCATCCTTCAGAAAAATTAACTCAAAATTGATCATAGACTTAAATGTACAATGAAAAGCTATCAAACCCCTAAAAGATAACACAGGAGAAAACCTAGATGAGCTTGGGTGTGATAATGATTTTTTTAGATACAGTACCAAAGGCATAATCTGTGAAAGAAAGAATTGATAAACCGGGGTTCACTGAAATTAAAAACTTGGAGAAAAAGTTTGTAAATGATAATCTAAGTTACTGTTATTCAAAATATACCAAGAACTCTTAAAACTCTACAAAATGAAGATGAACACCTCAATTAAAAATGGGCAAAAGATCTAAACCGTCACCTCACCAAAGATATACAGATGGCCAACAAGCATATGAAAAGATGTTCTACATCATATGTCATTAGGGAATTGCAAATTAAAACAACAATAAGATGCCACTACATATCTCCTAAAATGGCCAAAATCCAAGATACTAACACCACCAAATGCTGGGAAGGATGTAGACACCTGGAACTCTCATTCCTTGCTGGAAAGAATACAGAATGTTACAGCCACCTTATAACACAGTTCAGCAGTTTCTTACAAAACTAAACATACTCTTGCCATACGACCCAGCAATCATGCTCGTTGGTATTTACTTAAAGGAGTTGAAAGCTTATGCCCACACAAAAACCTTCACAGAGATATTTATAGCAGTTTCATTCCTAATTGCCAAAACTTGGAAGCAACCAAGATGTCCTTCAGTAGGTGAATGAATAAATATACTGTGGTCCATCCAGACAATGGAATATTATTCAACATTAAAAAGAAATGATCTAGGAAGCCATGAAAAGACACGGAGGAACCTTAAATACGTAGTACGAAGATGAAAAGATCCAACTCGAAGAGGCTACATATTATATAATTTCGATACACGACATTCTGGAAAAGACAAAGCTACAGAGAAAGTAAAAAGATCAGTGGTGCCAGGGGTCAGCAGGCAGTGAGAGGTGAATGGATGGAGCCCAGAGGATTTTCAGGGCAGTGAAGCTTCCTGTATGATGCTGCAATGATGGATACGTGCCATTTTACCTTTGTCCAAACCCATGGAAGGTGCAACACCAAGAGTGAATCCCAACGTGAACTATGAACTTTGGGTGATTTTGATGGGTCAGTGTAGGTTCATTGACGGTAATGAGTGTCCCACTGTGGTGGGCGGTGTTGATAATGGGGGCAGGCTGTGCATGTGTGGGGATGGGGGGGTCTATAGACATCTCTGTTCCTTCCTCTCAATTCTGTTGTGAACCTAAAACTGCTCTAAAAAAAACTCTATTAAAAGGAATTAAAGCCAATATATGATAGTTGAAAAAATGTGATTTTGTATGTAAAGTACTTAGAATAGTGATGAGTACCCAGTAAATGCTAGCTATTATTATTACATCAGTCTCCCCTCAGAGTTCCAACGAAACTGGAAGTTGAGTCCATTTTCTCCCCAACCCTGGGCAGAGAGAATTTGAACAAAGAATTAAGACGAAAACTCAGATTTCGTAGCCATAAACCTATTCTTTCTTCCTACATCTCCCCTCCACATCCTTTTCCACAATACATCAACTTAGACATACTCTTTCTTCTGTTATCTCTCCTACTTAATCAACCATTTCCCTGGATTCAGCCCACTGGAAATCATTCCCGTCAAAATTAATGACAATATGTTTTAGCCATTTGAATGAACTCACATTTTCGTGAGTTTTTTTCTTTTTGTCTGAGGACGTTAAAGTCTTATTAGCTATTTAACAGTGGACTGAATTATCAGAAGTGAATCTACATTCATAAGGGCCCGGTGACAGAGTTTAAGTAGGGGTTGTTGACATTCACAAAACCCGCACTGACTTCTGTTCCTGTCGTTACGAACAGCAATAGTACAGACATCTTGGTGAACATTCTCAGGATTCAGCTTCTACAACCAATAATAACCTCTAAGTAGTTAATAAGACTGTCTAAAGGGCCCACTGGCATTGATAGTTCTAGCCTTGGGATTCCAAACTCGTCCTGTCCTGAGATGGGATAGGTACAGAATAGGCAAAGAGGCCGAATTTTATCATTTATAAGGAATATTTGGTTTACATGTAGTTGAAATGTAGAATCTGGTTAAAATGACAATACACAACAACTAGAACAATAATGAATATTAACTTAAAAAAGGGTACCATGCTAGCCAGATGTTCCTTTTTGTGCTGCATGTTGTGTAATTCTAACAACCTTTTAAAAAGAAACATCCTGACCCTCATTTTACCGATAAATAAATGGAAGCAAAGGAAGTGACAGCTTGACCAGGTCCCACTGCTGTTTAAGTGGGTTGGGTCCAGATGACAACCCAGGACTTCTTGAGTCCAGAGCATCATGGCATGGCTGTGCTGCAGAAGGACAGATGTTCAGGGACTGCGGTCCTGGGGATGCCAAAATTTCCTCGGATGGAGATCTGGAGGAATGTGGGATCCTAGCCCTTAACTGAGAGTGAGGTAGGGGAGAGCCCATTGCAAGGGCAGAGAGCTGAGAGGTGCTGGCTGCACACAGGGAGGACCCAGGGCTGCCAGCCCTGTTCTTCCAAGGTTAGGACGCTGACCTGCACATCCCACTCTCCAAGGTCCACATCCAGGCAGGAACAAACATGGCGGGTCTCCCTTCATGCCCAGGGACCAGGAACCCCTGCCGGCAGCAGCGTCTTGCACAGCGATAGACCTGTGGGGGAGGCTGACTGATCCATCATTTTGGTATAGTCTAAATTATCGATTCTCCTCGATCTTTATTTCAGCTTTTATTTTATGTCACTATTGGTTTCCGTCACTACCCTGTTGATGGTTTCACACTTGGGTTCTTCATGGAGTTTACACTCTCGTGGGGCAAGAAAGACAAATATGTGAACAAATCCAAGAGATGCTTTCAGTTAATGACAAGAATGACATTTCAGCCCTACGTACATCCACATCACCTGTTCTGTGTTCTCACTTCTACTTCTGTGTTGGAGTTAGCTGGGCAAAAGAGGGTCCCCCTTTTCGGAAGATTTTCCTTCAGTGTTATATGGGCTGTAACTTCCTTTACTCCCCCAGCCTTTCTGTTGCTGTCGTTGTTGTTGGTTTTGTGACAAATTATTTTTGCATAAGAGTTTGACGAGTCTTCAGGAAATGTGTCACAATTCCTAGTTTGCTATTCCTAGTAATATGCTCTTTCTGAAATCCCAACCTGGGCTATAGGTAAGGAGGTTTTAATTGCTGGTTACTTCATTATTGTCATAATGACCCAGAAGATAGTCTCAATAAGCATAAGAATTTAGTGATGTCACCTTTTGCACGTGGTACCTTGCTTTCTTGGCCAGGTAAAAATGTATTTGAAGTGCTTTTGTATAAACCATTGGTTAAAATAAAACACTTTAATAATTTGTTAAGATAAATTCAACATTATATTTCTTAAATTTTCTAAGGAAGTTTTTTTTGAATCAACATCAAGTTCGACGTACCTGAAACCAAATGGATCCCTTTCTATAATGTATAGATAGGCTATAAATTCTTTGAGGACAAGGATCACATTTGAATCATGTCTTTGTCCCTAATATTTAGCATAATGCTAAATGTTTAATAGCATTTGCTTAGTAATTTCTGAGTGACTGAATTATTTTAGCTGTAAAAATGCAGGTATGAATTGTATAACGCTGGTGTATGCATTATTTTCCCTATTAATCAATGTAGTAAGGATATAAACTGGTTTAAAAAAAAGTCAATTTGGCATTTAATCGTTAAAAAATACATATTTATCTAAAATTAAATTGACAAATTCTTTAACAAAACGGTCCTTAGATCTCTTTAGAATAAATGGTCTTTATCTTGACATTGAGTGGATCTCACTGTCGTCTAGCATATCAAATTTACTTTCCCGACTTTAAATGACTCATTGTCTACCATGTTGCTTATCATTCTCTCTCTCTCTGTCTCTCTATTGTTTATATCTATCATTTATCTATCTATCTATCTATCTATCTATCTATCTATCTATCTATCTATCGATCGATCTATCTATCTATCTAATCAAACTATGACTTCAATATTATTTTGGTAGAGAAATCTTCCAGAATACTATCTTGGAAAATTTTAGAATCATGAAATTTTGAAATGAGCATTCTATAATCTCATTTTAAACAAAAACAATATGATGAATCATATATTCCAAATAAAAACAGACTGGAATTTCCAAACCAGATATTAAAATATTTATTAACATGCACTCTGTGTCTGCCTACATGTCAAAATGAATTATGTTTTCATTAGACACTGCTCTTAGTTCTTGCTCAATTCTTTTTGACTTGGGTCCAAAGGGGTTCATACAGTTATCACTGGGAAAAGTGGTCCAAGAGAGGGGAAGAAGTTTTCATTATTTGGAGATTTTGTGTATCTAAATAGTGAGGGATAGTTCTAGTGGGGAGAGAAGCAGTAAATGTAGTGAAATTTACAATGGCTTAATTTTTTTACTCCCTTATTTATTTATGCCAAATAAATAATTATTTATGTGGAAAAATGGGGACAGGGTCAAGACTACGTTCTATTAGTTCCTTTTTTAATTATTATTTTAAGCACAAGGGTCATTATAGAGACTAGCATTTACCAGAGTATTGTTTTGGAACATTAGTCCTGCAAATAAATTTGATGGTTTAAAATGCACATTAATAATAAACTTGTCTAAGTTTGTTCAAGTCAGCACTTCTCAAACCTGTTTGACCAGAGACCACATTTTTTTCACCACACCCCTGACATCCTACAGATCTAGTGTGCCAGGAACACACTTTGTAGAAAGCAGGGATGCAGCTGTTGTGTGCCAGGCTCAGATTCTCTTCCTTGATAATGCACAGTTTCCCTTGTGTGTGCACAACACACCCACATATACGCACATCCATCACACAAGGATAGATTTGAGTCATATTTTAAATATTCCTTGGTCAACAATTTTCTCTAGCTCTTATTTCTGGAATCCTCCTACAAATGTCCTCAATTTTGCACAGTTGTACCCTACTGACACCTTTGCCCCTGTTTGCTTAATTCCTATTTACCCCATTAGGGAGGAAAGGATCTGCCACCTTAAATAGAAAGATGGCCAAATACATAACACCCGAGACAGAACAGATGAAATAAAGCAGACGTTTATTCATTAAACATACATGCAGCCCCAGAAGAGGACATTGCATGTCATGCAGGCCTACAAGGGTGGTGCACTAGGGAGCAAAGAGAACCAGTGGGGGCAGTAAGAAGCAGGTCTGTAGTAATAAAAGGGAGAGGTGGCCCTGGCCCCTGTGGGAGGATGTGATCGGCTTGTTTGAATAATTCTGTGGGCTGGCAGGGAAGGGAAGCCTGTTAGCTGAGGAGCAGGAGGGGCACAGCTGGTTCATCTGATAGGGGGACCGGCTGGTGGAAGGCCTTTCCTGCTGTGGGAGGTGGTTCATCTCTGGTAAGAGCAGGGGGGCTCCTGGTTGAGTTGTGGGGTCCTATGAGATGCAAAGATGTCAAGGCAGCACCTGAGATGTTAGGCCTCGCATATAGCCTCCCCCACGTGGCTCCAGGGATGTGCTTGGTGCGCTGCGGATGTGGTACAAGCAACACGCCTCTCCTTCCTGCTCCAGGGCAGAATGCCTCAGGCTGTGTCAGCTTTCTGGGTGCCAGATCACAGCATTGATTCACTTGGTGTTCAGAGGCAGCCAGACTTCTACCCAACACCGTGTTCTTGTGATACCCCTGGTGCTGTGCCTTGCTATCCCAATTGATGGAGGCTATTATGCTTGATTCATTACATGCCATTGATCTTTGAAATTTTGATTAATGACAGGGAAACCGGAAAAGTTCAGTGTTTGGCTTTGGTTCAAATGAGCACCCAGAAGTTCAGATGCTTAATTCAAACTGTCTAAACCTCTTGGATAAGCAAACATGGTTATGCAAAATGAGTCTGAAAAGTCTCCTGGAAACACCCCTCTGTTGGAAATTTGTGGTATTTCCTGCTTCTACTTAGACCACGGACTCTAAACCCTACGAAGACATTACTTCTTTCTTTCATTTGTTCTGCTCATTTACTTCTGGCCAGAGCCCAGGTTTCTAGGTTTTTGTGGGACAGGTAGCAAATCATGGTGAGAAAGTTCAGGATGGCATTGTTTGACTGTCGTAGTTCCACCAGGAGTAGGTACATTTTTCATGTACCTGGGCACACAGAGAGAGGCAGGCACATCAACTCCCAGGGTCACAGTAAAGAGTTATCTATTTATCCCTGGCAAACTGACTTTTTTTTTTTTTTTCCCAGATTCATGAGAATGTGCTAGTACAGTGTGAATATGCAGGTGTCATCAAGACAAAGCAAGAGGTTGTTGATAACTGACAGTGGGAGAAATTCCCCCCAAAATGCACAGTTAACTCTTCTCAGGTCTCCTTTGCTTAATTCAGGCAGGCAAGCCTGAGAAACAGATTGTCTAAGGGCTGTGCTCTAAAGGTCAAAAAGGATGCACTCTCTCAGGTTCAGAGGAAAAATCATTAGAAAAAAAAGGCTCCTGAATGAGAACACTCAAGAACCTTCTCTACCCCTAAACACTCCCTGCCGCCCCGATGTTCAAACCAAAGGTTCATTAGCCAGAGTTCCCTAGTTTATCCAGGTTTTTGAGTTTCACATGCTGACTGTTTTAGAAGGTACCAGAGTAGATGTGGCAAAATATCCTTCCACAGGTTTGTTTGCACTAAGTGACCTATTTCAATTCCTTTGAGACCAAACGATAGTAATAATGTCTGCATGATAATGAGAAATTCTAATAAGATTCGGAACATCCTGAATTATTTAGAAAATAAATAAAAATTTCTGACCTTGGATATTTGCATGTGTTTCAAGTATGTTGCAAATCCCGGGAAGCATTAAAACAAGCATCGACCATGACCCTGCAACTCAGAATTCTGGGTGAGTCTTCACCCTGCTCCTCACTCTTTGCCATAGACTGTTCACCCAGATGTTAATAATGCCTTCTTTGTACCCGGAGGAGGATAGAACTGGTAATAATTTATACTTTCCCAAATTGCAAACCTGTCAATTTTGAGTGAAACAAAACCCAAAGTCTCCAGCTTCTGCTGAGTAAAAAAGGAGAACCCACTTGAACACCAAATATTATCACGTTATTTATAATATTGCTACATTATGCCCATGTCATGCTTCAAATTTGTTATCTGAGCAATAAAACATATAGTAGCTTTGGACTTTAGCTACATGTTCCCTTAGAAGGGAATACACAGACTGATTACTGGACAACCAATTAGCAAACTCTGAGTGATTCTAGAGAGTTACGGACAATCAATAGAAGATTTTATTAAGTGGTTTTATGTAATAATTTAATTTTGAAATTAAAGTTAATGCTTAAGGGTTATATATTTCCATTTTATTATTTTTATAAACACAAAAATTTGAAATTTTCTTTTCCTATTTTATATTAAAGTATAATAATTATTTTTTAATTATAAATGCTTAGAAGGCTAATACACTAGCAAACATGTAAAGAGACATTTCTGTGCCACATTTCAGTGGGTACTGTTCTATTACATTGATATTGTATTTGATTTATTTATTAGACTTTTATAATTTGTTTTTTTCTCAGGGTCTTTCTAAGGAGAAATTTATGAAAGTAAATGGACCCTTACTGGATTGGCACCTAGCCATCTTCTCGACAAAATTATACCCTATTAGGGAACGATTATGGCCTATGAATGGTAAACATTGATATTCTCTAAAACTCTTAACTTTCTCTTTCTGGACCTGAGTCCTTAAGATCAATTGGTGGCACTTGAGGAATTGTGACCTTTCTCGCCTTCTCTTAGAACCATTGTTTCCTTACATAACATGACCTGAAGGTGACCTCCTGGTCGCCCTTGTAGGTCTGGCCACATGAGTTCAGGAGGTCCCCAGGTGGTCACAAAAAGCTTGTTTTGTCTTGTACAAATGCAGGAATCTTTGTTCAGCCAATTGCCCTTTGGCATGCACTCTCATGCTTACCTTTCTGGGTACTGACCCTGCAAGCAGCAGACACTGAGGCAGGAAAAGGGGAAACTAGAAAAGCACATGGGAAAATGACTTTCTGGTTTAAGGAAATGTTACCAAATGCCAACAGCTTTTTTTAATTGACCGCAGTTCTCTTCAACCATGACTGCAGGACGGACTGTGGCAGAAAAGGCTTCCGGGAGCAGAAAGATGGTACAAATGGGCTGTTCCTCCGCCCCCGTCTTGTTCTTCTTTCCTTCTCCACCTTCCACCTCCCACTTCCCATCCTACCTGCCACCATTTAAATTTGTCTTTCTTAACACTTCCAGAGTCTTTGCTAAAACTTGAATCCTGACTGTCATCCCAAGGCTCAAACAATGTGTTTAATCAATCATTGGTTCTATGACTGAGACTGTGTTTGGATTAAGATCAATAGGAGATGAATGAGCAGCTCTATAAGCCTCATGGCACTTGGAGACCCGCCAAGTACTCATTTCTCTGATTATGTAGGTCTATGTCTCTTCCTCAACTTACCTGTACTGCTTCCCAAAAGGTGTGCTAGGAATGAAAACAAGGGAGCTCTTCTTGGTGGGTCCCGGGTGGGGCAGCCACTGGATAGTTTTGTCCCCCCGTGTGGTGGATCCCCATGAGCTGTCGTCTGTGAATCTAATGAAGAATCTGGTCCATGCTGTGCATTTCTTATCTGACATTAGTCACACCTACCTTCCACAATGAGTCCGTTCCACATAATTTAACATTAAAAGATTTGGGGCACTAGAAGAAGGCCTTGTCTTGATGCGCTCCCCTAATCTTCATATATCCTCCCAGAATTTCCCCTTTCTTTGAACAAATTTATGGAAGTTCCTTTCTCCAGCATCAGTGTGACAGTGAACTCTGCCACAGAACGATTTGCATAGGAATTAATACACTCAAACCTTGAAACAAAGCTGAGGGAGCTTAAAATATCACTTCAGTACCTGCTGAATATCACACGTATATAATTAAAAACCAAACATTTCTTTTTTCATATCACTGATAGAACAAAACAGCACAGTGTAGATTTAGTTTGTTAGAAACCAAAAAAAAACAGAGAAAAAAAAAAAAAAGGTCATACACCATCATCATGTTCTATGCGTTCTATTCTGCTATGAAAACTTTATATATAGTAAATATAGAATACAACCTGGTTTGAAATAGAAGCTATTCCCAAAAACCACCTGGGCCACATCCCAGCAGCCAGGAATGTTTCCCTCCCAAGCTGGTGACTCTCCACCTTCAAGGAAGAAACGTCATTAACATATTTGAGAGTATATTTTAATGTACAATGATCTCGACCAGGCAGCTCTTGGATAAAGGATAATAAGATTGCTTTGGAGGATCAGATTTAGAAAAATGAACTCATGTAATTTTAAATAAGAAATAAAGTAGAGGATGTGGAGAAAAGGGAACCCTCCTGCAGTGTTGGTGGGAATGTAAATTGATACAGCCACTATGGAGAACAGTATGGAGGTTCCTGAAAAAACTAAAAATAGAACTACCATACGACCCAGCAATCCCACTACTGGGCATATACCCTGAGAAAACCATAATTCAAAAAGAGTCATGTAGCACAATGTTCATTGCAGCTCTATTTACAATAGCCAGGACATGGAAGCAACCTAAGTGTCCATCGACAGATGAATGGATAAAGAAGATGTGGCACAGATATACAATGGAATATTACTCAGCCATAAAAAGAAACGAAATTGAGTTATTTGTAGTTAGTTGGATGGACCTAGAGACTGTCATACAGAGTGAAGTAAGTCCAAAAGAGAAAAACAAATACCATATGCTAACACATATATATGGAATCTAAAAAAAAAAAAAAAAAAGGTCATGAAGAACCTAGGGGCAAGACGGGAATAAAGACGCAGACCTACTAGAGAATGGACTTGAGGATACAGGGTGGGGAAGGGTAAGCTGGGACGAAGTGAGAGAGTGGCATGGACATATATACACTACCAAACGTAAAATAGATAGCTAGTGGGAATCAGCCGCATAGCACAGGGAGATCAGCTCTGTGCTTTGTGACCACCTAGAGGGGTGGGATAGGGAGGGTGGGCGGGAGATGCAAGAGGGAGGGGATATGGGGATATATGTATATGTATAACTGATTCACTTTGTCCTAAAGCAGAAACTAACACACCATTGTAAAGCAATTATACTCCAATAAAGATGTTAAAAAAAAAAAGGTGACTGTAGGTTGTGTTTTATAATACAAATGCAATAAAAGTATATCATAAAAATTGTGCAGTTTTCTGGTTTCTCTGAGTGTAAAGTTTTCTCTTGGTATGAGGGCCATTTCAGATACTGCATTTGACCCTTTCAGTCTGCCAGCAAAAGCCCTTCTGTACCCACTTGGAGCATCCTCTTAACGAATCAGAGCTTCTCAAGGCTGAAAGGGATTGTAAAAGCCATCAGTCCACCCAGCTCAGTGTCCAAATGCACAGAGTGATGTGCCAAGTTTAGATAATGCAGCTGAGATTGTTTATATGTTACAAGTTGTCTGAATTAATAGGTTATAAAAAGAATTAATAAGACATAAATGCTTCACTCAGATCCCTCCCTTACCTAAGAAATAGTGAAGCTTGAATAGTTGTAAATTCTCTCAAAAATAAATTACGTTACAAATGTGAATTTGAATGGCATGACTGATTTATGGCTACTGCTGATCTAGAGTTTTTTCTGTATTGCTTGGTTGGTCCATCTGGCTATTTTTCAGATTCAGAGTTTTATCTTACTTTGGTCTGTGTGAGTTACTTTATTCCTGGAAAATCAAATATAACATTTTAATCAAAAAGAAAGGAAAACTGTATCATGTGACTTCTATACAAATAAAGGAGAAAAGCATATTCATCAACATAAAAGTCAATACTGAGATAAAATTGGAACTTCCTGGCATTCATGCATTTTAAAATGAAAAGAGAAGCCTTTTAGAAAAAAAAAGCTTTATGAAATAAATACATTTGTGGATATTAAAGAAATAATGAAACTTTACCAGTGAGTTGGGGAAAATTTAGGATTACAAACAAAAATATTTTTTTGTTAAACTAAGATTAAGAAGGAAGACTGTGACATTATTTACCTTTCCAGGTCTTTCAAACACTAACCAAATTTTATATCAATACTCATTTGCATAAGTTCGATATTATGTTATATCCTATTTTAACTTAATTTGTGCGTGTGTGTTTTGTGAGTAAAATGTGGATACTGCCAAAATTGCACTAACGTTGATTCATTTAGTGGCTTTGGAAGTTTGAGATTTACAAAGTTGTTTGCTACTTTAAAATCAAATGTAAATCTGCCCTTGTTGTGTGCAGTCTGTTCCTTTGGAGACGGTTTTCCAAGTAGGGTTGTAGTCATTCAGAAAAGGAGGTATGAAATGTCAGAGTTGAGTGTTTGCAGCTACAGAATTTCATAAAATGTTGGTCTGAAGTTTTGAATTGATAAGATCAGTGAGCACATTTTTAACCAAATGATTCGTCTGCTCTTGGATAACCGATTCCTAAAAACTTGGCCTTGATGTTAAGTTGCTTTATAGTCAGGGGAATAGAAAAAAAAAAAAAGGTTAACACTTATAATTCTCTATGAAAATTCAATGCAAGTCATTTTGAAACAAAAATGTGGAAGAAAGAGTTAAGATGAAATGAGAAGATGTTGTATAACATTTCATAAACATCCCAGGTGTTTACTCTCACAAGTGGCTTTCTGGTCAATGGATTTACAGTCTGACCGATGTGTAGATTTCAGATGTCTCTGTTGGGAGCTTCGTGAAGTGACACTGATGTCTGTTCTTTAAGAGAAGGTCACGGTGCCTGAGGGGGACTCCGTTTGCATCTACACCCAGGGCTGTGGGCTGCTGCTCGGCTTAAGTGCTCAGGACAGCGCAGTACGCTGCCAATTATATAGAGCAATTTACATGCTGACACCTCTCGAAAACGTACTGTCAGGAGTTTTCAATTAAAACCTACTTCCTCCCTGAAAAAGGCATAAGAAGAAGGAGGAGGAAGAGAAAGAAGAGGAGGGGGAGAAGCGGAAGCATTTTTGCTCGGTGCATAAAAATAGCTTTGATTACGAGTCTTTTCATGCAGATCTAAAATGCCAACTCTCTGGAAGGTGAAGGGGTGAATAAGAAACCTCATGGAATTGTGGTCCCCGGAATTAAACAAACACCGCAAAACCGTGTGATTACAAAAGGTGCTTATCTTGCTTTCTTGAAACCATGCTTCCTTGAATATACTCTGCAGATCTCTTTGGATATCATATTCTTTACGCAGCTATAGTAGCTCTTTCTTGTCTTGTATTTGAGTCATTCCATCAAGGATTTAGTTGGGGATAAGACCTTTGGGAGCATCGAGAAGTCCAATGTTCTGTGACTCAAAATGGGGTCCATGAACTACAGCATCAACATCACCTGGGAGCCTGTTAACAACGGAGATTGGCAGTCCCACTTCAGCCCTACAGAATCAGAACGTGTATTTTAATAGGATTCCTGGGTGATTCATGAGCACAGTAATGTTTGGGAAGCACCGATCTCTCTTCCCGTCTCTTCCCAATCAGATTGGCTCATAGATTGGCATTAATGGGTGAGTTTAATAGAGAAACCAAGTCGTCTGACTGGAGCATTTAAGACGCACAAGTCCGATTTCCAAGCCATGACGTTGTTTTGTTATTTATGTGGAGCCATAAAACACAATAGGATTTTTAAAGTCTATTTATATGCATAAAGCTGGCATACATATTCACAAATCAAGGCATTTGTTTTCATTATCCTTGCATGATAGCCAGTAACCCATAAATTTTCAATCCTGTCATTGCAACCTCTGAAAATCCTAAAACTGGGCATAATGAAGTTTTTGGGTGATTGAAATTAGTACCCTAATAACTTATAATAATTACTTTTATCTCTGGCTCTTGGATTATAACTGATCTGATCGTACCCATAATTGGTAAGAACATCATGTCTGTACAGCTACACCTCAGCATCAAATCAGAGCCTCTACCATCCGCTGGATTATTTCAACTCTCTTGACAATAAATCCCAGTTTCTGTGTCTGTGTCAAGTAGCAATTTGTATGATTCATAAAGGTGATTTGACTGAGACCTAGCCAAGAAGATGAGCAATTCACTGGTGGGAATGTAGACGCTTTGTTATTGAAAAGGTTACATTGGGCAATTTAAATCTTATTTAAGGAAAGAGAGAAGATATCTACTGAATTGCAAGACCAACCAAGATTCCTACTGATGGATGACTTGAAAGAAAGGATGAACTGAGTTGCAGGATTAGGAATTCAAAGCTGTGAGCACCTGCTTACATTAAATAAAATGTCTGTGTGTTCCCAGAAGTTCCATACCTCCCCTCGGATGCAGACGCTAGTGGGAGCTGCGATGGCCGTTTGTCTTTCCACTTGCCAAATTTTTGTTCTCTGAGATAGTTTAGACCAAAGTCTAAATAAAATTTTAAAAAGGCTATCTAATTAAAAATGTAAACTATTTCTATATTTTTCTTTCTCTTTGCTAAATTTCCTCAATAGGGTACCAAAATGATTGGATGATAATTTCTTGCAGAGTGGAGAAAAAGTAATTGGGCCTGAAACTTTTTCTTTCCTGCTGGTAGCCGAGCGACCCTTTTAGGAAGCGAAGGTTGTAGGATCAGAGGGAAAAAGGTGAACTAGGTTTGTCTTCGTATTGCTTTTTCAGGGTTGAGCACATAGCTGGCATTCAGTAATTACTTATTAACTGGATTACACCTCTTAGCCTAATTCCTACTGTTGATAAACAGCCACGAGGGTCCCCTGGAGGGAGAAGGGGGTGCTATGCAGCGCCTGATTGTGTACAATGTTCCCCTACCTGAGTCCAAATGCTGGCATTGTTGTGGGAAAAGGGAGCAGGTTTTTATAACCTATAGGTTTTTATAACCTGTTAATTCAGACAACTTGTAATATAATAACTAATTATAAGTTATTAGGGTAATAATTTCAATCACCCAAAAAGCTCATTATGCCCAATTTTAGGATTTTCAAAAGTTGCAATGACAGGATTGATAATTTATGGGTTACTGGCTATCATGCAAGTGTTGTGGGAATAGGGGGCGGCTCCTTACATTCTCTAAAATACAATTTTTCTCATCTATTAAAGGGAGTTACCCCTATATCACAGGGTGATTCTAAGCCTTTAAAATTGTATCTAAAAGTGCGTAATACTTTGCCCAGGATGCAGTAAGACTCAATATACAGCCGTCACTTCATCATTTCAGAGCGTTGCAAAGGAAAAGTACCGTCTTTGTCTTTCCCTTTTCGGTCCTTGACGTGGTGGGAAGGGAGAGGAGGGGTAGGGTTGAGGAAACCCGAGGGGGAGCGTGTCAGCACCACTGCTCTGAGGGTGGACCCCCGTCTTGATCGCTTGTGTGTTCCTGGTAAGCGTGGACCAGCAAGGGAACCTGTTTGTGAACATGTGACTCTCCTTTTTCAACCCCAGGAGCCATGCCAGCACCACCTTCCAACAAGGCTGACTTTCCATAGTCAAATCCTGGCATCCTATTGATGCAATGAAGAGTAAAGGGTGTCCTCGCAAGGTTGCTGGGTATTCAAAAATCTCAGGAATGCTCACTCTGCTGTACAGCAGAGATAGGGACAACGTTGTAAATCAACTATACTTCGATAAAAAGCTAAATTAAATTTTAAAAAATCTCAGGAATGGACCAGTAATGCTGTTCCACAATTCAATCTCATCTTTTGGCATAGTAAAGAAAACTGGTACATTCTCAAGTCCTTCAATTTTCTCAACTGGCTAAAATGAAGACATTCATTTCAAAGGAGATAATTAGATGGATTTTTTTTTTTTTTTTTAAAGCAAGCTTTGAGGAAAGAGAGGGAAAGGAAAGGGAACATGTTTACTATAGTTGGAAGAGCATATGACCTTTGTTTCATCACCCTGAAAGGCAGAAGTCATCTATCAACTATTGGGAATGTCATTCGGTGTGCAGTCCTGTTCTCTCGCTTATTTTAGGAGTTGGCCCTGTGAGGCACAATTATCTGGAGCTTGAACTTCAGGGATTATATGTGCGATTCTTAGAATGGCCTATGGTATATCAGGAAACTTTTATGTATCACCCCATCATCAAACGTTTTCGAATTGTTAGATAATTTTAGCCCCATGTTTGTTAGCTGCACTTGGGAAGCCATGCCTATATTCTCACGGAGCTTGCGGAATGGAAACAAAGCTGCTTGAGATGATTATGTTGACGTATGTCTGTTAGTGTGTGGCTCCATCGACATATGAATCTTATAGAGTCACCTGGTAATATTCCAGCAAAATCATTACAATTCATCCTAGGTTGTCTTTTTCCTCTTACTATTTCAAGATGAAAGTTTTCAATACTAATGCTGCAAAGTGGGTATTATGTTGACTTATGCTAATCGATTTCATGGATGCTGTCATATTACATTGTTCAGCAAAGACACTGGTGAAGTTGCCTTGTGTCCACCGTTATCTTGCAAACAGCCCAGTGGTGTCAGAACGCAACATCCAGGGACACTCTGCCTTGTTGTGGGATAGCTTCTGTCCGGAGAGGTTTGCTAGGAATACTGGGAAGGGAGGCAGAGAGGGCTGTGTCTGTGCTGTTATATGTCCTCTTAAAGAGAAAACAGTGTAAAAAAGGGCCGATGTATTGTGTGCGGGAGCATGTGTGGATTTATAGTGGCTTCATTGCCACGTATTATTTTCATGGCAGCACTTCTGTAAACGGTGTGTCAGTCCCTCCTTGAGGAGCTTCTGGCTTTAGGATTTTACCACCAGCCCATAAACCGGGGAAACTCCACTGTTAGAGCTAAGGGTTCCAGAGGCAGTTTTCAAAGGTAAGTTTATTTGAAAATTCTGCAAGGGAGATTGATTTGGCGATTTTCAATGCTGCTTCTGCAAACCTTCTCGGGCGGTGTTCCCACCGTTCCCACCCCCGCCCTGAACAACTGAAGCCACTTTATAGGGAGCTCAAGAATTGTTGGACAGAGGTGGGTTTCCCCGTAATAAAGGCACTGCCAATGGGGTCGGTCCGCAGGAACGGGGTGGGCAGGCAAGGTGGGTCTCTACGGCCCTACTGCTGGTGGGCAAACCCACTTCATGGTCAGCATCTCCATGAAGTGCCCAGGGTCCCAGGGTCCCTGGGTCCCCCTTGCTCTTCTGGGACACCCCCCTCACCAGGGCAATGCATTCTGTCCCTACTCACTCTGCCTGTGTGCTCCCTGACCTGGGATCTCTTTGGGTCATTGGCTGTCTAATCTAATACGGTCATGCAAAAGAAGACTAATGATGGCTGAGAACTTGACATGTTGTCACTCCAAGATTTCAGGGGTCCCTCGAGTGCTTGCTGATGCCCTTAGAGCTGTGGTAAGATCTAGGAGACAGGAGCTATGGTACAGCTCTTTGTGAAGCTGCAGCACCCTTCCCCTGGATCACGTGGGTGGCTGATGACCGAATCCTCCCTGCCTGTCTCAGTGAACTTGAAACTTGATCACCTCAACAGCCATGGAAGAGCCATATTATGCACAGTCTTGTAGCAGGAACTGAGAATCCAGGGAGAAAGGGGAACAGCCCTTGTCTCCCAGGAGCTAAGATCCAGAAGGTCACTACATTTTATTGTAATTACTGGTTAATGTGTGTGCGTGTGTGTTGTGTGAAGGCTTGAGTTGGCTTGTATTTATCTCCGTGTCACAGAAACCTCTATCCAGAGCTTTTGGAAAAGTAGATACTCCGTATGAGTTTAATAAAAACCAATAATCGTGTAAAGAAGACTGTGGTAAGTGTGAAGCTTAAGTCATAAGTTTCTTGCATCTGCAAAACATGCAACAGTATCTAAGAGGAGGGACTTTGTAATAATGGCTGAATAGATATCAAAGGGCAAAATGATGTGATTTCATGGGAAACTCAGGTCCATGATAATTAAGAACCAATCACTAAGAAGGAGCTCTTCTTGGGACCCTGTTTTCCATATTAATACTTAAAAATCATTTTCACACAAGATCTGTTAAAGTAGATGAGTGATGCTTTGGTCTTCCCATGTGTTGTGAAGTGTCCCCTCCGAGTCGAGATTTGAGCTCCGTCACTTCTCACCTAAAGCAACCAGAGATTAAAGATCTGTTCCTCACTTGCTCCTGGGGCTCTCTTTCTGGTCACCCCATTAATTTAACAGGAGAGTTTCTTTCTACCCACAGCCAAAGGGACCCTGGTTCCCCGGGAGTGGAGGATGCAGACGCCGAGACCCATGACCTCTTGCACAGGAGAAGATGGTATAGACTCAGGGATCTCCACCTTCTACCCCTGGAAGAGAGAGCAGCACTTGGCCGTTCCTCTGACTCCTGTTTGTTGAACAGGTGAACTGAGTTTAATCAAAAGAATGCCTTGGCCATTTACTAGCGGTGGTTTTGCCTTGCCAAAAAAAAAAAAGAGAAGTAACTACCATGTCACTGCTGGTAATCCATGAGGGAAAAACAAAGGATGGATAGTGAGGGGTCCTCCCCCCGACCCCTGCTTTCCCCCCCTCCCCTCCATTGTGTTGGCCCCTCCCGTGTTTGGACTCTAAGCTAGAATAATCACCATGTGAGGTACCAACTGAAAATTAAACACACACCTTTTCTTTTGACATCCATGATTTATTATCCTAAAGAGCTTATATATGTAGGGATTGGGGAGGGGGAGATGGAGGGGGAGGTCTGGTATTTACTTCACGAATAGTGTTATTCAAAGACCAGGAAAGAAATCCAATGTTTGCTGCGGCTTAAATGACAGTATTTATTATGTACTCACAAAAGGGTAGAAAAAGCGACTGTTGATTATTTTGACATTAAATTGCTTGCAATACATGAGGGATTAATTATGACATGGCACACTTCATCCTGCCACCTGAATTAGCTGGAGTTTTAAAGAAGGGTCTGTATTTACATCATTTGTCACATGGGGAGAATACGGATGTCTCTGTGCTCTTTTCTGTACCAGGTTTGATCAGGAATCCAGTGGCCTCACTGAACACAGGCACTTCTCAATCAGATCGAACAAAAATCTATCGCTGGTCTTTATGGAGAATCCTCTTGTATGGAACCAGCGTTTCCAAACTCTGACCAAGCTTTCCCTGACTTGACTTTAACTGACAGTCCCATGGAGAGAAGTTTCCATCATTTGGGAGCAAGGTGATGAAGGCTCCTTCTCAGGGACCAGTCTCCCCAAACACATGTTGGGGTATAGAATGCGATGCACCGTTGGTCCCCAAGTAGAAGACTGATGAGTTTTGTTGGTAGAGGGGCTGACGTTTAGGTACAAGCACCTCTGGGAGAGGAAGGGAGGAGAAGGCACTGGGTCTTAGTAGCGGGAGGCCAAAGCCAACGCCCAGGGTGCCTGCGTGCTGTTGGCGACCAGAACAACTCTCCCTTTCATCTTGTTGCTTTAACAGACTAGGCGATGTTCTAGCCCACAGGCAATGAATGCAGCTCTTAGCCCCAAATCCCTGGACTTATTACCCACAGTTCTCAAGCTTGAAAGTAGAGCAACCTCAAAGACCTGGCACATCCTTTTAAGCGTAGAGAGCCAGAACACCCAAATCATACCAGAAAGAGGAAAGAACCGCCATGAGTAATGGAGCAAACATGTTGGTGTTCCCTTTTCCATCCTTGAATCTACATCTCCCGCAAGAATGAAAATACCCAGAAAGCTGAGGGCACGGGCACCACAGCCCCAAGAGTGGTCGAGAGAGGAGAAAAGGGATGGTCTCAGGACTTGCTTTGTTATGATCAGGACCTGATGCTTTCCGATCACAGGGTTCTGTGGGTTATTCTAGCTAGAGTCCTGGTGACTATCCCCTTAGTTAATTGAAAGAGCATCGTTATCAAAAAAAAAAAAAAACCCAAACTGTCAAATTCCTACACTGCTGACTATAAAGAATCAACATGATGAGGGGCTCAGTTTGTAGCTGTGGTTTGAAATATGTCTTTACAGCTTTTTGAGCACTTTATGTTTGAAAAATGCTTTCCCATCACTCTGAGTAGGTTTTCTTTGTGACAGCTCAGCAAGGTCACCTGGGATGGCCTCTGACGGATAGATGACGACACCTGGGTGAAGGTCACGTGATGGGCACACAGCGAGACCTGGGGGACGGTTCTACAGTCTCTGTGACCCCAAGTGTGTGGGACGCCATTGAGCCCAGGTCGTCTCTGAGAGGGCTCAGGGTGAGGTGCTTGGAAAGGCAGAGTGTGCTTCCCATTGACTCCGTGTTCATTTCTATATTAGAGTGCACAGCGTCTCTATGAGTCAGGTTATTGAGTGTTCTGCTCTCAGAAGCCAAGGTGTGAGGGAGGAGAAGGCTGGAGGGACCCGTGCGGAGAAATCCAGCTCAGAGAAGGAATTACAGCTCCAGGATCGGACAAGTCACAGGACTCTGCCCAGGGCAAAAGTCCTTTGTAACAGATGAGCTGAGGCTCAAAGTAACACTGGGGGAATCCAATGTGATTTGTCCGCTTCACCCGCGGGAACTGTACATTTTGTGAAAAACGTACTTACTGCGAATGTGTGATGTCATTTATGTAACAAGAAAGAAGGTTCATCTTTTGTTGATGAACTCTTACTGCTTGGAGGAAAATACTAGAATATCTTACCCTGGGATCCAAAATAACTGTGATCCTTGAAAGGATTTCCCTACCCTGTTTCTGTTCATCTGTGGTATTTCCACATCTAGCATAAAAGAAAAATCCAATAGCATTGAAGTTAAATAATACATTTTTCCCTCCCAGAACCAATAAATCTGTTTAAAGATGCATTGCTACTTTTCTTGAGGGATAATTTAGACTATGTATCAAAAAAGGAAAATCAATAGTTTTTTCTATTACAAATAATTGCCTGTTTGACTCTTTTCCACTTTTTCTTTTTTATTTATTTTGGTTTCAAAATATTTCTACTGAGACTGCCTCATTTTTGTTTGTTTGTTTGTTTTTTATTTATTTATTTATTTATTTATGGCTGTGTTGGGTCTTCGTTTCTGTGCGAGGGCTTTCTCTAGTTGCGGCAAGCGGGGGCCACTCTTCATCGCGGTGCGCGGGCCTCTCACTATCGCGGCCTCTCTTGTTGCGGAGCACAGGCTCCAGACGCGCAGGCGCAGTAGTTGTGGCTCACGGGCCCAGTTGCTCCGCGGCATGTGGATCTTCCCAGACCAGGGCTCGAACCCGTGTCCCCTGCATTGGCAGGCAGATTCTCAACCACTGCGCCACCAGGGAAGCCCGAGACTGGCTCATGTTTTAAGTCTAGACCAGCATGAGTTTCTATGAGACAATGTCTGCCAGTGGATGAGACCCTGCTCTCTCCTGGGTTTGGTGAGGTTCCCACACAGAGCATCAGGGGAAAGGCCAGCAGACCCAGGGGCTCTTGGGAAGAGCTTTGAGTTTAGTTGTAAACGAACAGAGCGTGCTCTTGGGGGTGCACACACCCCCTTGGGCACGCAGCACAGAGTGCTTCACCCACCTGGCTGATTACCTGTGACCCCATAAGCATGAGCAGCATTTATCCTTTGTACCCAGGTTTGAAATTGTCAACTAGAAAATTGCTTCTTGTGTAAACTTTGGCCTGGCCGGCACAATCCAGGGTCCCTCTTTAAGTAACTAGACATGACCAGATGTTACCTGAGAATATCCAGTGCGCAATACCAGTAGCCAAAAGAATATCTGGTTTGCAGTACCTACTGGTGTTCTTTATTTTCAGACATTTTTATTAGAGAAAAGGGATGACTTGACAGGAGCCAACAACACACGGGTTGAATGAGAGAGAGGTTTATTAGACTGACTTCAGCTATTCACCATTCAGCCACAGCAATAAAGTCTAAGGATCTGATGTCACGCACAGAAGGGAGGAGACAAACCTCGACCACAAATCTGCGATGCTCAGGTGAATAGGAGCGTCCAGAGGAGACCAAGGCCAGATCTACGGGGGCAGATGGAAAGGCTTTCTTGAGGAGGTGACAGCAGAGCTGAGCCCTACAAGGCAGATGCACGTTGGTTAAGTGGAAGAAAGTTGAGGGGAGCACGGTGAGGCCACCTCACAAAAGTGCTGAATGGCAAAGGCAAGGAGTGTAAAGCAGCAGGGCTCCTGGGGAGGTGGGGGGCAGCAACCCAGTGCTACAGGCTGGGTTACTGTTGGAAACCATCCCCCCCTTCCCTCCCGCATTGCGGGCACAGTGTACTTCCCCACATCATGGATGCTGGGTTTGGTCCTGTGACTTGCTCTGGTCAATAAATATCAGCCATGAAAGGAGCAGGCACCAAGCGGTGACTGTGCCTTCAGTCTGGGCCCCAGAACACACACAAATGGAGCAGATTTAAACCCAAACTACAGTCTGCAGCCCACATGCCAACTAAGCCCATTTTAACCCACTGGAGCCAATTCAGACTCATCCTGCAGACCCAGGCACATGGGGATGGTTGTTACGTGACATTATTAAGGCAATAGCTGACACTTGCATTCAGCAAGGCTGAAACATGGGGTGTAGATCAGGAGACACAGGGCCAGAGGTGTAAGCAGGGCTCCTCGTGGACAGTCTTGTGTTATATTAAGGTGTTTAGCCTTTACCACTGACATATTCAGGGAGACAGGGATCTGGTTTGCATTTTAGGAAGAGAATTATGGCAACAGTGTGGCAATCGGCCTTGTGGATGTGTGACTCAGCAGCTGTGTGATAATTAATTATGAGAGCTGACATCTACTGGACCCTTCCTATCTACCAGGAACCACGCTAAGTACTTTACCTCTTTCATCTTATTTAATCCTCAAAGCAACCCTACAAGCGCTCAGATCACTTCTGTTCTACAAATGACGTATCTGTTTGCTAGATACCCTGAACTCTTAACTGTGAAATCGATCTGTTTATTGCAAAGTTAAGGTAAAAACAGGTCTGAATTATGGCAGTGTGGTGGGAGGGGAGGGGAGTATGATCCAAGAAATTACAAGAAACAGCAGCCAGATATGCTCAGTGATTACATGTGGGATGTGAAGGAAGACTCTAGCATTTCCAGTTTAGGGAACAGAGCAGAAGATGGGGATTTGCACCAAAGAAGAGAATGAGGAAGGGAAATAGGGTGTGTGAAGATGGCTTTGGGACGACTTTCTGAAGGGACACAGTGAGCAGCTGACAGTACAGGTGTGGAGGCCAAGAGAGGGGCTGAACTGAAGGTGTGGTGCTGAAAGCACCAGCGCATCACTCTTGGGAGGGGCATGTGCCCTGAGAGAGGCGGCAGGATGGGGAGAGAAGACAACCAAGACCAGACCCCGGGGACACCGGTGTGAGAGGCAAGGGCAGAGACAGAGAAGGCAGACAAAGACGATCTGACCTTGACGCCTCAGTGCGGCTCCCTCGACATTGATAATGACATTGATAGTGAAGGCTGTGCCTGCGTGGAGGGCAGGGGGCATGGGAAATCTCTGCGCCTTTCTCGTAATTTTGCCGAGAACCTAAAACCTCTCTATTATCTATTAAAAACAAACAAACACATATATAAATAAACTTTTAAAAATACGATCTGAGATGCAGGGGGAGACCCAAGAGAGCACAGTTCCTCCGCCAGGCAACAGGCAAAGAGCAGCAAAGATGCTTTTTAGGGGGCACAGTTGGGGTTGCCGGTTGCTGTTGGCTTGGAGAAGAGTCTAGCAACGTGTAGGGAGAGAAAATTGAGTGCAGGGGGTTAGGGGAATGACTGGGGGAAGGGGAAGGCCAAAAGAAGGAGAAAAAATATTGATAGGTTTGATTCCATCCACATTTTTAAAAATCACTTGCATAAACAAGAAATGGAAAAACAAATGAGAAGCTGGCAAAGGTATTCCTAACAAACTAGAATTAATAGTAATAATGCATAAAGAGTTTTTTCTTTTAATGAGCAAATAAGGACACTAGAGACAGTTTAGATGGAAGGCGAGAAAACACAACAGGACAGACTGTTTTCATAAAGGAAGACGCACCAATGGCAAATGCAAATGCAATAACATAGTTGGCCTCAAACTAAAATGCAAACATTTTCGCTCATTGGGTTGGCTATGAATTAGCAAGAATAGGGGGATGCGGATCCTCTCCCACACTGCTCTTTGTAGTACATGTTGATTCAACCATCTTTTGAAAACAATTCAGCAGTTATGCTTCAAGAGCCTCCAAGTATGTGTGTGTCACTTGGTGCAGTGTTTTGAAATCTGTGTTAATCCCACATCAGTAAAGAACGTACATGAGAGCTGGTGGTCCAAGAAGCTCTCACAGAACAAGAAAATCTAAACCCCTGGACTGAGCACCAGTGAGGATATGACCACGTACCTTTTGGCATGTCCAGAAAGTGGGATACCAAGAGGCCATTTAAAAATCATGTTTTTGACATGGGAAGAGGTTCATGATTTACCATTAAGGAGAAACTACAGAATAGAAAAATGTGATCCTAGTTTTATTTTTTTTAAGTGCACATATGAAAAAAATGCACATATGAATGATGAGTTATTGCCAAGTTGTAGGATTACATACGATTTTTATTTCCTTCTGTATGCTTGCCTAGATCTTCCAAATATTCTGCAGGGAATGTGTATTATTTTTGTATTTAGAAAAAGGAAAACAATAAATGGTATTATTTTCCAAAAAAATAACAATGAATAGTTGATGGGGAAGGATTCCAAGTCGCGTGGTTCTGTGAAGGGAAGGGTTAAGATGGATCTGAGCGAAGATGACGAGGCAGAGGGAGGGTTTTAAAGAATGGCCGAATGTCCCAGGTTCAAAGGCTTTAAGAAAACAGGCAGTAGGGAGGAAAAATGAAGAGTCCAGGAAATAATTCATGGCACAACATTTAAGATGGTTAAAGAGTGTATAGAATCAGGAGCACAGCGAAGGGTTAGCCTGAACAGGAGAAAGGGTGGTTCTTCCTCTGAGAGGACAAAGGTGTGGGAAGTGCCAACAGACATTTGTTCGATTGTTCGTTTGTAGACAAGTGGCAGCTGGGGCATGTTCTGGGTGGTGGCAGAAGTGGCTACCGGGTGAGGGTGGTCCAGTTTGACCCACTGTCGTCATCACAGAACCGGGAGCCCGGGGGTTCATACTACATCTGCTTACATTGAGATGGCCACGGCCGGCTGCAAGGCAGGTTGGGAGATGTAATTGTCACGTGCCCAGAAAAGTTCCCTGTTCCATGACTGAGGGAAGTGCAGAGAATGGAGGCTGAGGGCCAATGAGCAGATTTGAAAAATGGTTCAGCTGTGAAGCCCGTAGGATTTGCTGGTGGGTTTGATATTGGAGTTTGAATTACAAACAGGATGAAGAACAAAATAGGTGTTTTAGGGGATGTGGAATGATATACGGCCGGGGATCCAGAAAGAGATCTGAGTGTATATTTTCCCAGCAGAGAATCAATTCTTTATAAGGAATGACACTGATGTGCTCATGATTGTCGCCATAATAGGGTAGCAACACTAGATCCCTAGGGTCACAACCCGTGACAGACCTGTTGCTTTCAGTCCAGCCTACAACCAGGGCTGTGCCCACAGGCATGGGTCTGGGGGACCCTGCTGACAGGTCAGGCACAAAGCCACAATCATGACCTCCACTGTTGTTCTAATGAATCCCCGAATTGGTTCAATTTCTCGAAACAAAGGGCACATCACTTCACAGGTGTGGACACAGTTCGTACCTGAGTTCTAAAAACTCCTTGCCTGATGGTTTTTTTTTAATTAAATTAAATTTAATTTAACTTAATTTAATTTTATTCTATTCTATTTTATTTTTATTGAAGTATAGTTGATTTACAATGTTTAAGGTATACGGCAAAGTGATTCTATATATACTTATTCTTTTTCAGATTCTTTTCCATTATAGGTTATTACAAGATATTGAATATAGTGCTATGGGGTAGGACTTGGCTGTTTATCTATTTTATATGTAGTAGTGTGTATCTGTTAATCCCAAACCCCTAACTTATTCCTACCCACACTTTCCCCTTTGGTAACCATAAGTTTGTTTTCTTTTTCTTTTCTTTTTCTTTTTGGCCATGCTGCACAGCTTGTGGGATCCCAGTTCCCCGACCAGGGTTTGAACCCAGCCCATGGCAGTTAAAGCACCGAATCCTAACAACTAGACCAGCAGGGAACTCCCATAAGTTTGCTTTCTATGTCTGTGAATCTGTTTCTTTTTATAAGTAAGTCCATTTGTATCATATTTTAAATTCCACATATAAGTGATATCATATGACATTTGTCTTTCTCTGTCTGACTTACTTCATTTAGGGTGATAATCTCTAGGTCTATCCATGTTGCTGCAGATGGCATCATTTCATTTTTTTTATGGCTGAGTAATATTCCATTGTATATATGGACCACATCTTCTTTATCCATTCATCTGCAGATGGACATTTAGGTTGCTTCCATGTCCTGGCTACTGTACTGATGGTTCTTTTCTACTGGAAGACTTAGAGGGAGAAGCTACAGGAGTGCCATCGTTTGCCCGCAGCCCTTCCTGCCCTGGTTAAAAGTGAGTCACACACTCACATGTCCTTAGGTGCTTTCCTTTCTCAGAATTACCTGGTGATGGATGGGGGCTCAGGTCTGGTTTTGGCAGCCCCGGGGCAAAGACGGTGCACCCAGGTGCCATGACTACAGAGGGAGAAGCTCCCCCAAGGCCGTGCCAACACATTCAGGATGAAACCGGGGCCACTTAGGGGGGTGACGGGCTGCGTGTGTCCCTCCCCTCACAACGCAGAGGGTTGCCCCAATTCCATCCCTGTCCTCTCTTTCAGGACCACAGTGACCTGCTAACAGGATGAGTGACATGAGGGACATTCATTCTGAGATGCGCTGAGACATAAAAGCAAATCCTGGACCCTCCTTGGAAACATGACCACTGTCTCATTTTCCCCAAATGTTCACTTTTAAAAAGTGACGATTCGTGACGAACTTTAGCATTTGGGAATCAACGCTGAGATTTTTAAAATTTTCCTAGAAAAGCAATGGATTCGTATGGTAGCACAAGGCCTATCCACATCAGAAATCAGGTTTAGATATCCCAGCAGGCAAGTGGGAGGACTTCTGAACATTCCTTGTTTTGGGGGGGGTGAAGCTGAACACCTAAGTCTGTGCTGTGGGACATTCCAAGTAGGAGCCCAATGACGTGGAGATGTGTCCTCGCCCCAGTCACGGAACGAAGGTGATAATCCCCAGAATTATCACATGAGCAGGTCACAAACACTAAAGGACACAGATACTCATTTTCAGGGTCTGCACAAAAGTCCTGATGAGAAAAGCCTCCTGGAAATGGAATACACTTTATTCTGGCCGAAACACCTAATACTTCCCGTCTACCTCATGGGAATATACGTTTTACAAGAGAGATGAATATTATCTCACAATCTGCCACAATACCTAATATCTATCACATTTCAAAATGAATACAATTAGTGCATAAATCTCAGCATTGGCAATTTTCCTCTCTCTCTGGAAAAGTTTTTTTAATTGAAAGCATTTTAAGGGTTGAGAGAAAATGCACCATTTATTTCTGTTAGATACTCTAAGTGTATTTGGTTACTTGGGAATAAAATAGTTCCTCCTTCAAAGGAAAAAAAAAATCCTTTAGGCTTATGTGTCAATTGTATTTGGTAGAACGATGAACTGGAGTTTCAGTGGCTAGAATTTACAGAATGAATGATAGCACCATCTATAAAAGAAGATGCAGAATCAAATTCTCCAGTGACAGGAATTTCTTTTACAATTTTGAGAACAGAAGCATTCATGTAGAAGAAAATCTACATGGATGTGCTTTTCTATTCATATTGTTATAGCCTTTCAGTGCTAGAAATCTTGAAATACTAATAAAATAAATTTCACCGTTAGCCATTAACTTCCAATATGAGAGCAACATTTCTGTTAAAGATTTAACCTCTGTTTTCTTTGATAAGGTTGGGCTGTTAGTACAGAATTAACTAATTTAAGGTGAGGAAATTCAGCCCTTGCCATGATTCCAGCATCAGCTGTATTTTCTTTTAACTCAATTGAAACCATGTTGTGTTTTTTTTTTTTTTGAAAATTGCAAATTTTTCAAAACTGTAAAACTATAGAAGTTATTGAGGTTTTTTTTTTTTTCCTACAAGAAAATCATATTTGGGATACACAGAGCACTGTCCCTAAGCTAGACACTTCCATCTCAATTTCAGGTGACAAATGAACTCACCATTTTACCTGCTACTGTGGTTTTGGTAGTTACTCTTGAAAGTACTATAAATTCTTTGCTCTCCCAGAGTTGATAAACAATCAATCCACATTATACTGGGGCCAACAGAAGCTATGTTGATTCATAATAACTGCTCCTGTGGTCCTGGGGTGTTTAAGTGGAAAAGAAGAGAGAGCAGTTTGCTTCTGGGGGAGGTGGCTGTGTTTAGAGTCTCAGACACCTGCGAACCATCTCAGGAGCTGGACGCTCACGGGGTCAAGGGCAGATGTCGTGAGGATGAAGACAAGGCAAATTCAAATCACTTCTTTCCTTCTCATCCTTTCCTGTCTCTTTTGGTCATACTTTTCATTGACCCTTAACAACAAAACTATTTTCAGAGGAATCATTGAAGGATTTCTGTCTAAATATGATCATCAAAATCCTGGAATATCTCTGAGACTTAGAGGATGGAAGATTTTCCATCAGACAGAACGGTGTAGAAATTCTGTTTCCCAGATTGGTCTGCTAACATTTATTAGCAACTTTGGCATGTTTCTTTATTTTTCTGACTTTAAGTTTCTCCAGCTATGAAGGGGAAGTTATAAAATCTACTTCTCAGAGATCTTTGGAGAGTCAACGAAATGCTATGGAATGTACCAGATACCAGCAGGATTATTTTTGGAACTTTGTGGAATAATTCAAAAGTGCAGCAGGAAGAAAAAGAATAGATATTCCTGTTATTTGAAGTCCTCCATAAATCAAACATTAACACTACAGTAGAAATATTTTTTGGTAAACAAATTAAAAAAGTGAAAGAAGTTTAAATGAAGATCAAAAATATAATAAAGGATGCATTATAAAAGAAGAGGAAGGGGATGTTATCCAACAAACACGGTTGGAAATATTTGCAATTCAGGGGAAACAAAGTCACATCCCCTCCCCTCCCCCCCCCACAAGCCATGCTTGAAAAAAATTCTGATAAATTAAGGATTAAAGTAAAAAAGGAAACCATAAAAATATAAAACTATATATATTAACTCTTTAACTGGTTCCAAGATAGGGCAGGACTTGCTGTCATACAATTAAAGGCTACAATCAAACAAAATGACTGATAAATTTGACTGTATAAAGGTTAAGTTTTTTTTACATCAAAAATCATAATCCAAACTAAATGCAGATGACAAATGAAGACAAGATCTGCAACAAACGTGAAACTAAAGAGTTAACGTCCTGAGCACGTGGACGCTCGGACGCCCCGTGGCTGCCAGCCTCTTGCCCCGCTGGCTCGGCGCCCCCCGGCTCTGCCCAGGCCCGCGCCGGGGCCTCGGGGCCAACGAAGGACCCCCGCTGTACGGCTGCCGGGACCTGCACGCCTGGACTGCCGCAGCCCGCGCACGCAGCCGGCCCAGTCTGAACTTCCGCTGCCTCAACCAGATCCTGAATGTCAAAAAGCAGAGTGTCTGTTGGATGAATTTGAGGACAACGGGAACTTTGGGTGACGCTGGCCCTCTGGACGATACCACCTATGAAAGACCGGCCGAGGAGACGGTGGACTCCTTAGCAGAGTTTTTTGAACACCTTGCAGACAAACCTCACACATTTGAAGACTATGATGTCTCCTTTGGGAGTGGTGTTTTAGCAATTAAACTGGGTGGAGATCTAGGAACCTAAGTGATCAACAAGCAAACCCCAAACAAGCAAATCTGGTTATCTTCACCATCCAGTGGCCCCAAGTGTTACAACTGGCCTGGGAGAAAGTGGGTATCCTCCCACAATGGTGTGTCCCTCCACGAGCTGCTGGCCACAGAGCTGACTCAAGCCTTAAAACCCGAAATGGGGGCTTCCCCGGTGGCACAGTGGTTAAGAATCCGCCTGCCAATGCAGGGGACACGGGTTCGAGCCCTGGTCCAGGAAGATCCCACATGCCACGGAGCAACTAAGCCCATGTGCATAACTACTGAGCCTGCGCTCTAGAGCCCGTGAGCCACAACTACTGAAGCCCGTGAACCACAGCTACTGAAGCACCTAGAGCCCGTGCTCTACAACAGGGAAGCCACCACAATGAGAAGTCCACGCACCACAACGAAGAGTAGCCCCTGTTTGATGCAACTAGAGAAAGCCCTCACGCAGCAATGAAGACCCAACACAGCCAAAAATAAATAAAGTTAAATCTTAAAAAAACCCCAAAAAAACCCCCACAGAAATCCCAAACTGGACTTATCTTCTCTGGCCTACCCTGGAAAAGGCACTTGCTGCTCAGCCTAATGCTAAAGACATTAAACAAAGACACCAGCTTTGTTCTGAAGCTGAATGGCTAGCTTTTTCCATTCATGCTTTTGAGGACAGTTGCGTGGTGTGTAACGGCTCTGTGAAAAGACCGTGTCGCCTCCCGCCCTGCCCCTGAGTTCAGATTTTTAACTTCTTTAGCTTTCTTTGGATTTATTGTCTGATTTCCCCTCTCACGTGATAGCCCTTAGCTTTTGTAATGTCTGTATGCCCATACCTTTATATATAACCTCACAACAAAGAAAAAGAAGAAGAAGGACAAATTCCAGGAGGAGAAACGAATTGGCTTCACCATTCATTCTTTGAAAGACTTACTACAAAAACTGCATGAAGAGCGTCTGGCCAACCTTGCCATCCTGTCTCAAAATGAGACTCATTAAAGGGAAACCTAAAACGTTCCTACTCCCCTTGAAAGTGTAAACACTTCTAAGCCCTTTGGTATTGAAGCATCAGTGGCAACTCGGGAATTCTCAAACCGAAGACCATTTTCCCTTTGTGCTTTGTGACTGCCAGGGTGTGGCCCGCATGGGGTGACACAGGGGGATGTGGTGCCGTGTCTTCCATATGTGCATTTACATGTGTGTGTACATATGTATTTTTTAAATTTAAGGGTCAGTATAGAATAAGCTATTGCAACACTGGTCTGAGAATGCAAAAAATCTCCCAAAAGCCATCTCTGTATGCTCCTGGATCTAGTACAATAAATGAGGTCATGGAGCTGAGGAAGTGCTTGGTAGATTGTGAAAGGCCACGTAAATGAAACGATGCTGGTGTTAATGAAAGGAACGCCGGTCTTACACTTGGCCCAGCCCAAAAGTCGTTGTCTGTCTCTGGGCAAGTTTCTCCAACTCCCTAGACCTCTGTTTTCCCCTGTTAACAGAGAGGGTTAACCTAGATAGAATATAGTCGATTCCCAATTTAGACATTTAGTGTTCCTGTCAGGCAACTTAACAGGCCTGCTTTAATTCCCTCCAGTAGAGGAGATGACAGTGAACAGTTTTTTTTAAGCTATAGAGTAAGGATATGGTTTTGGGTTTTGCTTTACTTGAATTTCAGTTGAATTCATGTTCAAATAATCACCCTTTATTGTGCCGTTACTGGGCTAAGCCTGGGCTGTAGGCTGAACGTTAAGGTGTTGGTCCTCACCCCCAATCACAGCCCTCATAAATGCGATTAGTGCCCTGAGAAGAGAGACCCCAGAGAGCTCCCTCATCCCTTTCACCACGTGAGGACACAGCGTGAAGACGGCTGTCTATGAACCAGGAAGCAGGCCTTCACCAGACAACCAGTCTGCCGGGGCCTTGATCTTGGACTTCCCAGTCTCCAGAACTATGAGCAATAAATTTCTGTTTATAAGTCAAAAAAAAAAAAAGAGTTAACATCCTAACTCTGTAGATAGCAGTCCACAGTGAAAACATGATTTTTCCTTTTTTTTTTTTAAAGAGACATAAACATGTTTAACTGAGGAAGAAAATAGAAATTTATCAATATGTAAAAAAATCCACCTTTTTAGTATACAAAAATGAAAATTAATAGGACATGCCATTTGAACTCATCAAATTGGCAAAGATAAGATGTTATAAGTTCTCAGCGCACTTGCCGGGGGGATGGGCACTGCCCCACGTTGCTGCGAGGGGCAGGTTGCCGCTGCTCACCTGCAGATCTCGCTTGCTTGTGTGGTCAGAACCCTGATAAAGTGCACACCTGTGGATCCGGTAATCCCCCTTCTCAGGTACCCACTTCCTTTAGGTCTCCTGGCCGCCCCATCAGGAGTAACTCTCTGTTCCATCTGCTGACATACAACTTCCAGCCCTGTGGAAAGCACCTTCCACCAGCAACTGTTCCTTAAAGACCCCAGAAAACCTGCACAAGACCAAGTAAGAGCCACAGTTACAGTTACCATGGAGACCATAAAGCCTTCGCCGTCTCCTGTGCTCAAGGGGCGTCTGGAGCTCTGCTCGCCACTCTTGGGCCTCACCTGCTGATGCGTCATCCACACCAGGCTTACGGTCTCCGTGGGCTTCCAGCTCTGACCCTGAGGGGCACAGTGGCATCTGTCTCTGGTGGCCCCTCTGTGTCTGGCATCTCCTGGAAGCCGTCCTGGAAACAGTTTTCTCTTTTGACCACTGCCTTTCTCTTCTTGGAGGTCAGGGTCAAGTTCATGGGGTCAGGCAGACAGGCATCCTTCCCAGCCCCATGGACTCCATTCCCAGAAATGTAACAGGGAAAACCCCTTCCTCCCTCTCATCCTCCACCCCGATCTCCTCCAGCAAACTGCTCTGGGGCCCTTGTCCACCTGGTCAGCAGGCTTGCCCACCTGAATCTCAGTCCAAGCTCAGACCCTGACGCCTGCCACGCAGGCCCCTGATGGTTGGTTACAATGTCAGAAACAACAGATAAACCAAACGGCTGCCGCCATGGCACACGTGTATCTGTGTTTCTAATGCTGCATTTCCTTCTCTCTCCATCCTTCTGCATCTCCTTGCTCCCAGCTGTAGCTCTAGGGCTGAGCTGAGGGCCTGGCACATAATGAACGCTTACTAACCATCTGTTGACTAACCAGTGCATCCATGAGAAGGAGTGTGACACAGCATTAGGAGGGTGTTTTCAAATGATGTTTAATAATGCTCAAAGTGAAATAACGTTTTAAAAGCAGAATAAATGGAAGCAACCTAAGTGTCCATCAACAGAGGAATGCATAAAGAAGATGTGGCACATATATGCAATGGAATATTACTCAGCCATAAAAAGAAACGAAATTGAGCTATTTGTAGTGAGGTGGATGGACCTAGAGTCTGTCATACAGAGTGAAGTAAGTCAGAAGGTGAAAAATAAATACCGTATGCTAACACATATATATGGAATCTAAAAAAAAAAAAAAAATTGGTTCTGAAGAACCTAAGGGCAGGACAAGAATAAAGATGCAGATGTAGAGAATGGACTTGAGGACACGGGGAGGGGGAAGGGTAAGTTGCGATGAAGTAAGAGAATGGCATGGACGTATATACACTACCAAATGTAAAATAGATAGCTAGTGGGAAGCAGCTGCATAGCACAGGGAGGTCAGGTCGGTGCTTTGTGACCACCTAGAGGGGTGGGATAGGGAGGATGGGAGGGAGACGCAAGAGGGAGGAGATATGGGGATATATGTATATGTATAACTGATTCACTTTGTTATAAAGCAGAAACGAACACACCATTGTAAAGCAATTATACCCCAATAAAGATGTTAAAAAAATTATTAGTAAAAGCAGAATAAAAACTATGTCCAGTGTTACACTAATTTCACGAAGAAAACCAAAAATTGGTACGTGGAATAAGGACTAGAAGAAAACATACCGAAACGTTAAAAGTAATTATGTGCAGTCAATGAAATTACAGGTTTTTAAACTGTATTGTTTGTAATTTTCTGGTTTTCTTATTTAACAAGATGTATTACATTTACAGTTAGAGAGAGTTCCATGGGTATCTATATAAAGCATATCTATTTGTCAATAGAGTTTAAGGCATGTAGCTATGGTCACAGGTAAGTGGCAAACAAAGATTAGGTTATTCTTCGAGAGTTTTCTTTCTTCTCCAAAGAAGTGCCTTGTTCTCACTGAGTCAGCTTCAGTGCCTCTAGACTATTTGCCGAATCGGACCACAGTGGGCTTGTTGCGCTGTCTTTCATCTGCCTAAATGCACCTGATTTGTAAAGATAATCTTACATTCCTCCCAGGTCAACACTATTAAATGATATTTTAATATGAAAGTCGTTGTATTTGTGCCTCAGTTCATTTCATGTTGTTCTCCAGTGCCTGGTACAATGCCGGATACTCGGAAGCTGGCATGAGGAAACCCTTTCTTGTCTTCCAGAGTTCACAATATGGGCAAAAGCACACATTAGAAATAGGCTTGTATATCAAAAGGGAGACATAATTGAGCTTACGATTCCTCCACCTCAGTGGCCTCTTTACATGATGTTTCCATGTCCATTATCTTATTATTTTTTGAGTTTTCCATAAAGTTATCCACACAATGTACATATCATTGTGATTTCATTCTCATCATAAACTGTTATATATTAATTTTGCATAAAATACTCCACACATGATTTGTCATTCTAAGACTTCTTTTCCCCTGATCTCTCAGACGGTTTTTCTTTGCTCCCTTTGTAATAAACCCCATGATGCTGACATCTGAAATGGGGGGAGGTCTCCCCCTCTTCATCATTCTTCTTATTGAATCATTTTTTATTTCTTACTTTTTGAACTAGAATCTGTTCACCTTCCAAATGCCTCTGCCAATTTTTCTGGCTTCTGAAAAATTAATTTCAGCTGTTAGCATCATGTAAACAGAAAGGGTGTCTCTCCCACCTTGCACATCTTGACTCTCCCTTCTGGCACATAAATCCTGTCAATGCCATTGACTGCTTTCCTCCCTCTCTCACTAGAGTCCCAACTCTTTATCTCCGTATGCAGTTGCTTCTTTCCACCTGCAGCCCTAGAGATGGAGAGGAAAAGGTTACGAGCTAAGAGCCCACGGGCTGGTTAAGTCATCTTCTGCTAACTAGCTGTATAACCTCAACCACAGGTAGGCGGAATAAGAAACCTCAGGCTGCAAACCTTTCCTCCGATAAAGGAAAGGCTTGCCGCCTATGGAGAGACTGTAACATGTTCCCTGTCTACTGGTCCCCCCTTTATTCTTAGCTACCTGTGTACCCACTGCATTCTTTGTTCATCCACTCACTTGCTCAGCCCCTCTGAAAACATCTCTTGAACCAGGGATTATGGAGGGCACAGATACAGCAGAGAAGGCAGGCTGTACACATAGGCAAGCACAGCCCACGATGACAAATGCTGTAATGGAGTTGTCCTCAACAGGCTGTGGGGCACAGGATGGAAGAAGGAGGTAATGGCTGAGCTGGATGGGGACTTAGAGGGATGGGTAGGAGTTCACCATCAGAGAGTAGAAATGTGTCCTGGTCAAGGAAAGTGTATGTACAAGTCATACATGAGGGAAGTAGCACAGAACAATCAGAGGTACCCACAGGGTAAGAGGCAAACTCATGACCCCACCCACTTCCGGAACACCAGACCCCCCCTTGCTAGAGTGCGTGCCCCATGAGCAAACAGGGCTCAGTGGGTCTCCCGTCCCTCACGATGGTCTGGGGTTCCCTGGTTCTCACCTCCTTTACCTGGAATGCCACTCCCTTTCTTCTCAGATTCCCACTTATCCCTCAAAATGCAACCAAACATCAGCAGTGCACCGTCCCACCTCCCCAGCTGGGCAGCCAACCCACATCTGACTCTCCTGTTTCTGCCTGTTCATTTGCCTGGGAGCCTGAAGAGGGTCCTTATTTCACTGGCCCTTGGAGAGGGGTCAGTAAGTGCTGTTGAGTCTCTAGCAGGTGTGATGGCCCCTGCGTGGAGGGAAGTGGACGGACCTGGAAAGGGCTGCACACGTCGGCCATGGGACGGGGCCACCTGCCAGGGGAGAGGGTTCTGACCAGCTCGTCCCACCTGCCTGTCTGTCCCTCAGATGCCCCCCTGGTCAGCCCACTCCCTTTGATGCAAAGCTTCCGTTTCCATGGACACATCCACTTCCTTTTCTGGCCTCACCTGCTGCTTTATTTTCCCGGAGCTGCTGTAACAAAGCACCACAGACTGGGTGGCTTGAACGACAGAAACGTGTTTCCTCACATTTCTGGAGGCCAGGAGGCCAAGATCAAGGTGTCGGTGGGTAGTTTCTTCTGAGGTCCCTCCCCTAGGGTTGCAGACAGCTGTCTTCCCCCGTGTCCTCACATGGTCCCTCCTCTCTGTGCGTCCACGCCCTAATCTCCTCTTCTTATAAGAACATATTCAGACTGGATTAGGGCCCACCTGTATGACCTCATTTGACCTTGATTACCTCTTTCAAGACCGTCTCTCCAAACGCACATCCTGAGGTCCTGAAAGTTAGGGCTTCTAGGTATGGATTTGGCAGGGGGACAAAATTCAGCCTATCAGACCTGCCATTAGTTGGTTTTGCCTGTGCTTTTTCAGTTGTCCCTGTTCCCTGCTTTGTCCCTTTGAGGACGTCAGAGAAAATCATTTCTTTTAGAGTTGAGCCTCCTTGAATCTCACCTGCTAGTTTATGACGACGGCCCGTGCTCGACCACCGCCATGCTGCTTTTGTTTAATTCTTTTTTTTTCAGTCTGCAGTCTCTATTTTCTCCTCACATCTCAGAATCTCTGTCTCACTGTTTCCTCTCCTTTTACGGCCCCCGGTGACTTCCTTTCATTTATTTATCTTGGCAGGTGTTACCAGCTTATTTCTTTTATTTCCCCTTTGCCTCTGGTACTTAACACCGGACCATCTGTGCCAATCTTACTTATTATTTATTCACCAAACGTTCCCCAGCTCCTACTATGTGTCAGTACGGCACCGGCAGGGCCCTGGCTCTTAAAGGTGAAGGAGTCCTCGCCACCGTCTTCCAGGGGCTGGAATTCCGCAGAGTGAGACCCAGGGCCGGGCCCGTGGGAGGTTGTGCTGAGCACAGCTCTGCGGTGCTCTTAGCATCTGGTCCTTGGAGCCCGTGCCTCAGTCTCACCCGGGGTGCTGAGGAAACACCCGCCTGGTGCATTAGCAGTGCGAGGAGCTCAACCAGGCATCGGCACTCTGTACACGCCCTGCAGGGGTGGCCGTGCGCAGCGAACATTAAATACGGCTCTGCTGCCGCAGCAAATGAGGGAACGATGGAGCGATCGTTGCTACAGTGGTGAGTGGTGTAAGGTGGTGAAGAGAGGCTGTGACTTGGAAGCGTGGCCTTGGAGGATGAGAGATGGCTCACCTGGGGGGACTCTGGGAGGAGAGACTCAGCAAGAACACGTGGGTGTGAAAATGCATGCAGGCTCTCAGACCAGTGCCGAGTCTAGAGCTAGAGAAGGCGTGGGGATGAGGCGGCCCTGGACTGGGCAGGCTGGGGGGACGCTGTGTGGTGTTAGCTGGGCGGCCAGTGGTCTCCCAGTTGAGGGGTGGCTGAGACGGGCATCAGGCATGTATTCCTGCGCAGGACTCAGACCCCGGCCTTCCTGCCCACGAGCCCCTCCCACCCACGATAGAATCGTCTGTGATACTTTTCAGAAAGCAGGACGCATGGCAAGTTCTGACTCAGTGGGTGTCTGTCCGTGAGCATCCTTCACAGATGATGCTGGCAAAGAGCTGCAGATGAGGACCACGAATGACACAAATCCCACCGGCCGCTCCCCCATCTCTACCTCTTTTATCCCAACTGACACACAAGATTGGCCCTCAAAGGGATCTGTCTATTGTCCTCTGTCCTCCACGAAAACTGACCCCATTCTTTCTCTCTCCCTTCTCTCGTTTCCTGCTGCAGCCATGAGGAAGTAGTGTGATGCAGTGAAAAGCACATGGATGCTTGAATCAGAGAGATTTGCGCGCAAATCCCTGCTCCCCTGCGAAGGAAAGTCACTCATCACCTTCCGGAGCCTCTGGTGCGAGGACAGTAACACATCTCAGAAAGTGACTGCTTCTCCCCCACTCTGCTCCCTCTGTCCCCAGTATTCTTCATCGTGTCCCCCTCCTTCCGTATTCCCAGCAAAACTGGCTCATAAGCCCCACCCTTCCCTGGCCATTCTGTCTTCACGCCCACCTTCCACGGGCCAGTTGCTGTTACTGCTGAAACCGCCTCAGTTCACCTCTAAGATCCACACGACACGATCTCAGGCCATACGCTTCTCCCTTCCTCGGCAAGCTTTCCACCCTCGGCTTCTCTGTGTGTTGCTGGCGTGAAGTTTGCAGCTCAGCCCCTGCACAGGAAACGCATGTGATCATCACCTGCCCAGGAGGGAGGTACAATAGCCAATATTTCTTCTTTTAACAGTGGAGAGACTGACTCAGTATATTCAGCGGATCTATCCAAGGTTGCACCATAAAATTCTCCCACTGTCTTCCCTAGTCTGGGCTTTCAGAGAAAATTTAGTGTTTTTCTGTCTGTCTTGTTTATGAATGGATTTCCAGAGCATTTGAGCCACTGGCATTGTTGCCAAAATGGAAATCGTGGTGGGGTGGGTGGGAGGGCTTGAGGGTATGTCTTTTCCTTTCTTGAAAAGAATACTCATGTAATGAGTAGTGCGTGAGAGCAGATGAGAGGCAGCGTTTTGTCAGGGTGGGGTCCGTTCACCCACAACTAAGTTAGTTAACTCCCCCAGCCCCTCCGTCCGCTACCTGGCTTCCTGGTGGTCCTTGCTGAGCCCCAAGAAGAGAGATGACCTCTCGGATGCACCGTTAGCCCACACACCTGACCCCGGCTCATTAGGAGAGAAAAGGACTCGCGAAGCGGGTGGGATTACCCTGTTGGAGGTGATGCATCTGGAGCTACACGTTTCAGAACATCTGGAGAGCGGAGAAAAAAATAACCCAGAAGCAAGGCATTGGGAAAAGTCAGCTGTTTATTGACTTTCCTATTTGGAAGCAAAAGACTAAGCAAAACAACTGGAGTTTGACTCTGAAAACCCACGGCTGGTGGCCGGGCGGTGGTGAAGGGGCCCTGCCTTGGGCTGGGATGGCCACCACCCAGGAGGCTGGGCGTCCCCCCACCGCTCTCCCTCCCCGTGCGAGCAATTGCAGAAAGATCCTGCCATAATGAACTCACTGCTATTGTCACACTAAACACCAACAGTACGGGTTATTTTAATGGACATATTGCTTTAAAGTGAGCGTTCACCATCTGTTCAGTCCCTCATTTTGAATGCAAGAAGAACATATTTCACAATTACATCTGTAAGTAATGATATAAGTAATTTAAATGCATGTATATGTTCACACAATGCAGTAGACAGCTGGGATATTTTCCCCTCACTCTTCATGTTTCAGGCACAAATCAAGGGAAAATATTCACTCGTTCCTTATAGAGTGCATTCTCCCATTGACACGAAGTGGTTTTTGCAGAAAACAAGGTTTCCTGCCCTCACTGTACCTAGGAGTTCAAGGCAAGCTCCATAAACTAGATCACAAAGTCTTTTTTTTACAATGCTTGCCTTGTCTCCGTCCAAATCCCCCCTGGCTTGAATGACAGCTTGGCAGATGCCAGGCATTAGATCCATCAGTTTCAATAGATGTTCATGAGGGGCCAGCGTTTCTTTCACTCCCTCCCCTGGAGACAAGGCTGCGGGATGTGTCTCCAAAAATAGGAGGGATCTGAGGGCGGTCGGCATGCCCGCTGCATGGGACGTCCAAGACGGGGTGGCACAGAGACCCTGCCGAGGACTGCAGGTTGCTGAGCGGAGGCTCAGCACAACCAAGGGAATGAGTGTTCGCTGGGCCTGGGGAGGTGGTGGGAGAGGGGCTGGGGAGAAGGATGCTGGTAGTTGGTGATTAGGAGACATGGTACCAGAGACAGAGAGATAGATGCCCCAAGGCTCAGGAAGGCCATCGCCACATCTCTGGGTCCAAGTTCAGAGGCAGGATCCAGAGAATGGCACCCCAGATGCCGAGTGATGTAATGTGACAAACACACAGGATTCTGGGGTGACTTCGATGGGGAATCTGCCAGATGGCAACTCTGATATCCACTTTTCTCTTTTGAAAACTCAGTCTTTGAATACCATGTTACAGATAACACAAACTGTGGTTGCTTTTTTGAAAAAAGATTTTTTTTTTTTAACCCATCACCAGCACAAACAAACATTATTTGCTTTTGTGATGTCCCACGACCCTGTAAGAAGATAGAATTGTTTAAAGGCTTTTGTCTTGTCCACATTCTAAGCAAGGAGAAGCTTATAAATCTCCCAGTGTGACATCATTGCTGTTTTATATCTATATACTCTATATTTATTGTGCCTGCTTTTTTTGGCATCTGTGACATAGCTGACAGAAGTGGATTTGCATGGGGACTTATGTTACCATTTGCAAAGACTCCCTATAGAGATGCTTCCTGAGCTTGCTGTAGTTTTGATTTTTTAACTGCTTGTCGGCAATGCATTTATTATTTTTTTTCTCAGACAAAGGTGCTAGCTTGAACTGATGGAAGGTTTATTTTTGGAACATTATTAGCAGCTTAAGAATTTGGAGATGTTGTGCAAAGGGATAAAACTATATGAAGAATTCTACGTAATACATTTTTATTGACTGTTCTTCACAAAGACCCAGGAGAATGGTCAACCTTATTGGCCTCAATTTAACAGATGTTATTGTGGATGGGTATTTAGATTTTAAAAAAGCTATTTACAGTCTTTGACTATTTAAAGGCTACTTGTTTTTCCCCAATATTCATTTATTTTGAAGAACTTTCAACTCTGATTTCATTCTTAATTTAGTGTATATTCTTAATTGGATCAAAATTGTCAATGAATTGCGTCTTCAAAGAAATCTAGTTTATTGTCTAATTACACAGTCCACCTAAATGGGTTAAAACAAAATAGAGTCTAGGAAGTGGAAATGCAATCATTGTTCAGTGTTCCTAAATCGAGCGGAAATTCAGTCCACAGTCAGGTTGTCATGAGTTTTCAACTCACAGTTGAAACTCACGATGATTAGAGAAATGCAGTAATAAAACGTTGCTAAATTTTCAGCCTGTAGGAGGGAGCTGGAAGAACGTGTATTTTGCACAAAGCTTAGTGATGTTTGACCGGCTGGTGAGGCCTTTAAAAGTGTAAACTTTTGCACCAGACTATGGGTTGGTTAAACTCTTCTGCCTCAGTTTCCTTAGCTGCAGAATGGGGAGAAACGAGAACACAGACCTCGCTCATACCAAGCACCCAAGAAAGTGCCTGCACGGAATGAGGGCAGCCTTCCTAAAACCTGGTCATCACTGGTAAGGGAGGTTTCACATATTTGTGGTGAGGAATCTTTGATGCTTCATGATGATTTCAAGACTGACATTTTAAGGAATTTGTATCAAATCCCGAAGTTTGCCCTCCAGCTCAGACACAAAGAGGAAAAAAGGCTATGACTCTGGTTTATCTGGGCTGCCATCGGTAACGGGTGTAGCAGACACTTCCTGCTGCAGGACATGGGAATTCCATCTGGTTGAATGAGCTGTTGAAACGCAAGGTCCGTACACCGCAGACCCACGGGAGGAAATCACGCGTTTGCATAGGATGGTTGTAAGGGCTGAGAGATTTGGACACCACGGCCAACATTCTGGAATTGTCACTCAGCATCACCAGCAAAAAAAAGGGCAAAAGCAATATAATCAAATTAAGGAAATGAATAAAGCCCCAGATGTGAACGGAGGTGGAGGAGAGACACAGAGCACATTTCCTCTCTATATTTTAGTCAAGGAAAAGGTTTTTAAGACCTCATGAAACGTGTCAGAAGGTCAGCACTCAAGTGAGGCCCAGGAAAATCTAACACTGAACACCTAGAAGGTTTTGTGGTGTGGCAGAGTATTCTTTCATATGAAACAGAGATCAAACATCACATTAGGCCTTCCTGCCGTCATGCTTTAGACTTCAAAAAAGGTACCAATGCTTTTAGCAAAGGGATACAAGTAGGAGTCTTGCTTCATTTAATGGTGACTAGTTTACCAGTCTGTGGAGCAGGTAAGCCCTCAACATCAACATAACTCAGAGCAAATGTTTGCCTTGTAGGGTAACTGATTTGTAAATGACACTACATGGGGTGTATTTCAGGTTCTAGGTGTGAGTTACATTCTCTCTCTATCGTTGAAGTGAGAGTTTTTTCCAGTTCTAAAACATAAAGAGAAGGTGAAAGAATTTTCTAAGCTGTTGGAAGAGCCAAATCCTAGAAATCCTTGCGACCTCTCCTGAAAACACATGGGATTTGTTGCTGGCTTTAGGCCATGCTGGTCGTGAGCAGATAAGAGTTTACCCGGACATTCTAGCTGTCTGGCCTTTTAAGCCAGTGACAACGGTGCACTTGGAGCAGGTGAAGTGTGAGTCCCTGAAGACAGCAGAGCAGCTGTGCTGCTTCCCCAGCTCCTTGCCTACCTACCGAGTGTGTCGGAGCTCGTGTCAAAGTCGGTGTGAATGATAGATGACCTGGGTGGGGGGGGGGACCTGCAGAAGAGCAGTGGCCTGGGCAAGGGCAAGGGCGAGGGCTCTTGGACTTGAATGCCTGGGGAAGGTTGGGGGAAAAACAAACCTGAAATAGATGTGGGGAGTTTGGGATTGAAAAGCACACTAATAAACAGATAAAAACCCTCACTAAGACCCAATAACCCAAAGCTGGGAAGGAGACAGGGTGCCGCGCAGGCAGTAGCAAGCCAGATGCAACTTTACTGCTACAGTGGGATTCTCACTGAGGGACCCCAGAGTCGAGCATGATTGTCTGAGTTTACTAATTAAGCAGCCATTAAGAACACCTACATTAAATAGTGGATTCCGTGTGGAAATCTGGAGCTGCCGCTATGGGCCAGCTTCTCATCTCCCGTGGACACATCCCTTAGTTTTCATATGGCAAACGGGAGAAGTCCACGGGGCAGGACGCACACAGACACAGAGTTACAACCTACATCACGCTCCGTGTTGGTGCTGGTTTCAACATGAATATTTAGGACCATGGAGGGCCATTTGAATGATCAGCCCAAGGATTTCAGTAAAGAGCTGTAAAGAGAATCTTGGTCAGTTCTCCCCCCATAGACATATATTCAGATTGAACATAATGACAATTTCACATACATAAAGGGAACAGACAATGGTGGTGACCTGATGGCATTCTTCTTCTGATGGGGACACCCTACTGGTGTCTTAACAATGAATGATTTTAATGATCCCTAAATATCTCTTGTGTCCCCAATTCTTAACTTATTTAACAATCACTCTTTTAGATATATTGCATTTCATAATTTGAATATTGGTGAAAGAAAGAAAAAAATGACGTCAATAAAGTTTAAAGAATATTTTTTCTTTTAATCAATGGAACAGTGCCATTTAGAACAGAAAACAACACAGATGAATTCAAGTGTCTGTGCTTTAGTTCAAGGTGAAAAAGAGACACTTTCAGATAATTTTCATGGTGCAAAAGAGATACTTTTAGATAATTTTGCCCTTATTTTAGACTTTGGTCAAAAAATAAGTTTTATAGTTCATTCATCATTCCAAAATGCAGGCGTCGAGTTCCTGCCAAACTGAAATCAATGTGAATGTGTGTTCAGGGTGGGGGAGGGCAGAGATCTAGAGAAAACAAATCTTTACAAAAATTCAGTGGAAATTGTTCTGAGATGGAATATTCCCGGGTAGTTTTGGGAGCTCTAAACGCAGGAATATAACTACTTAACCCAAATATGACAAAATAATATTAGCAGGAAATAGAAAAGGAACAGGTTGTTCCTGCCAAGGTGAGAAAAGCAAATAATTAAAAAAAAATTACTGGTAAAGAGGAGAGCGATTTCAGATAATTCACTTTCTGAGCAACAGAGGGGCAGATGGCATATGTTGCCAGCCCCAGGGCCCCGTGTTGAATTCCAGCTCTGCCCTAGAAGAAGGGTTTAGGGAAGTGGGCCTCTGAAGGCTTCCTAAATATTGTCTGCGAGTCCCCTTGGGGCTGCGCATACCCTGCCTGCTGTGGAGGTACTTGTTCTCTGACGGAAAGCTGGATATCAGAAGGCTGTAATCCGGTTTTGAACATGATATTAGTACATTCTAAAAAATATCTGCTAGCTGCTACTCCAGCTCCAAAACATCACCCAGACCCAAACAGCCTCAGAGAAAGGCGTCAAGCCTAGATATCCTTTAAACTTGACATTATCATTATACAGAACATGATATATAGACACACCAACGTACATAAAATATGTATGTGTTAACATTTTAAAGATATTTAAAAACTTGCACTATAATTTTTTTGTTGCAGGCATAATTGTGGATGGTTCCTGGAACACAGTTACGGAGCAAGCTTGCACGCGAAGGGCCGACCAGCACTGGCTGCTTCTTCTCTGTGCACATCACCTGTGGGCCCCGCCCAGCCAGTCAGTAATGCAGGCAGCATGGGTACAAGGACCTTTTACGGATAAGGAAACTGAAGCCCAGAGATCTAAAGGAACTCCCCCAAGTTGAGAGTTGAATCCAGATTTCTGTGCTCACGTTCTGATCAGATTTTGAGGTCGGCCTCTGTCTGATGTGTTTACCATGGAGATGTTTATCCCTAAGGGTAAGTCTTTAACCTATTGGTCTTGGCCAAGTAGCCAAACAAAGTAAACATTAAATATATTTTTTTCAAGGGGGGGGGTTATTATAATTTGGGCCTTTGAAGGATACACTTGAGTATTTATTACTATTATTATTATTTTTATTGGAGCATAGTTGATTTACAAGGTTGTGTCGCTTTCTGCTGTACAGCAAAGTGAATGAGTTATACATATATCTATATCCACTCTTTTTTAAATTCTTTTCCCATATAGGTCATTACAGAGCATTGAGTAGAGTTCTCTGTGCTACACAGTAGGTCCTTACTAGTTATTTATTTTATATATAGTAATGTGTGAGAATTTTTAAAATTGTCGTTACAGGGGACCCTGTACTATGTTCATATTGGCCAATAAATAAATAAATAAATAAAAAGTAACAATTTCAAAACAATGAGCAAAACAAACATTGGATAAAACACATTTCTGGCCTCCTGGGTTCCAATAATATATAACATATAATCATTTAAAGAATATAGGGTCTGCAAGGGCAGGTTCTGCTTCCTTTCTTCACGAATATACCCCTTTTCATAGAAAAGCACGTGGCACACGGCCAGCCCTCGCTAAGCACTTGGTGAAGGAAGTGGTGGGTGTGAGGTTCCTTGCTCTCACTACACTATGAGATGCATAAAGACATTTCCTATTTTCATTCAAAGGACTTCTCCCTCTAAGATGTGACCGGAGGGAATGGTTCCATCTTCTAATTTTTGACCTCTGAAAATCCAAATAGACCTGATGTTTCTTCTGCACCCAATTTAAACTCTTAAAAATATTTAATTTTAAGGCATCCCACTATTTTCCAGTCATCACTCATTGAGACCTGCACCCCCTTATTCTATTTTCGGGAGGGGTCTCAAGCAGGCTTGAAGGACCCCCAATAGGAATAATGGTCCCTGAGTCCTTCTCCAGGTCTCTGAGGTGGATGTAGGGGGCATGGAGGATGGGGTGAGTGGAAGGCCTGCCTAGAATAGAAATTGAATCTAGGATCAGGGTCTCCAACCTGGGACGTGTTATGGCACTGGACAGCAGAGAGGGAACAGGCCCAGGACAAGGGAAATGGCTGGGCTTTGGGGTTGCTTCTGAGCCAGGCTCCCAAGGAGACATAGGCGGCCCTGAGTTTCCCTTCTGTATAAGTCATCCCAGCCTGTCTGGGTCAGGAAGAAAAGTCAGTCAGGGAATAAGCTTTGTCCAAGGAACATTTAGCAAGAAGATGTCATGTTGTCATGTCCCCTCCAGACTGACCTTTGCGGTGAGAGCCTGGAAAAGCATGGAACTCTGGTAACAGTGTACCCATCTTGCACATCTTTCTTCAGATTTATCCCTAAGTATTTCATGTCTTTGATGTCATTGTAATTTTTTTTTTCATTTTAATTTCCAATATGTATTGCTTGTACATAAAAATGCAAGTGATTTTGGTATATTTATTTTGTATCTTACAATCTAGCTAAACTGACTTATTCTAGTAGTCTCTTTTTATCATTTTTCCCTTCTAGATTCTATAGAATTTTCTACATATACTATCATGTCATCTGCAAATAAAGACATTCTTTCCAATTTGGTTGCCTTCTATTTCTTTTCATTGCTTTCCAACTACAATTGCCAGTATAATATTGAGTAGAAGTGATGAGAGTGGATATTCTTCCCTTGTTACTGATCTTAAGGGGAAAGCATTCAGTCACTCCTGTTGTTAGGTCTAGGATTAGCTGTACTTTTTATATAGATGTCTTTATTAGTTTGAGGAAGTTCTCTTCTGTTCCTATTTTGTTTTATGCACCAGAATTTGGTCTCTCAATAAATATTTGTGTGTACTAGAAAGAATGTGTACTCTAGTCTTGTTAATACCAATTAAGTCAACTTAATTGATAGTATTGGTCAAGTCTTCTATATATTTACTAATTTTTTGTCTACTTGTCCTACCAATTCATGAGATAGTGGTGTTGAAATCTCCAGCTATAATTACAAATTTATCTATTTCTCCTTGAAGTTCTGTTAGTGCTTGTTTCATGTATTTGAAGCTATGTTGCTACATATATAAACATTTAGGATTGTTATTTCTTCCTGATGAATTGATCCCTTTATTATAAAATGACTATCCCTGAGAAATCTTTTTTCTGACATCTACTTGTATCTGAAATCTGATATTAATATAGTCACTTGAGGTTTTAAGAAATAATGTTGTTATGGTGTATCTTTCTCCATTTTAAAACTTTTATCCAATTTGTGTCTTTATATTTAAACTGTGCTACTTGTTGGCAGAATATAGTTTTTTTTTATATCCAATTTGACAATCTCTGTCTTTTCATTGGAGTGTTAAGATCATTTATATTTAATGTAATTATTGATATGTTTGAGCTTTAATCTACCAAGTTGCTATTTGTTTTCTATTATACCATCCATTCTTTTTTCCATTTTTGTCTTTTTCTGTCTTCTTTTGGACCATTCCAGCATTTTTATCATTTTATTTTATCTCTTTTATTGGCTTATTAGTTATAACACTTTGTTATGTTTTAGTGGTTGCTGTAGAGTTTATGGTATCTGTCTTTAACTTATAAAAGTCTATTTTTATTCCTTCACATATAGCATAAGAATCTTATAAAAGTATAGTTTTATTTCTCCCCTCCTGGCCTTGTGCTATTGCTGTCATATATTATTTGAACACATGTTATAAATCCCTGACTACATTATTATTTTTGCCTAAACAGTCAATTATCTTTTAAAGAGATCTAAATAATAAGAAAACTGTCTTTTATGTTTACCCACGTAGTTACCATTTCCAGTTGTCTTCATTTTTTGAGTTGATTAGTGACTCTCAACCAGAAAAATTTTGCTCTCTCCAGGGGACTATTGGCTATGTGTAGAGACTTTGGTGGTGACATCTGGGGTAGGGGGAGTATCCTAACATCTAGTGGGTAGAGGCAAGTGGGTAGAGGCAAGGGATTCTGCAAAACAGCCCACAGGGCACAGGAATCCCTCCACAACAGACTATTATCTAGCCCAAATATAAATAGTGCCACAGTTGAGCAATGCTAGGATATATCCAGATTTCCATCTGGAATTATTTTCCTTCTGCTTGAAGGACTCACTAACATTATTGTATGCAGTTGGACTGATGACGGATTCTTTCAGTTTATGCATGTCTGAAAAAGTTTTGGTTTCATCACTGTTTTTGAAAGCTATTTTCATTGGTACAGAGTGTAGGTTGACAGTTATTTATTTCTTTACTTTCCTCTTTAAAAAAATTTGTTTTGCTTTTCTATACTTTAAAGATGCTCTTCCACTACCTTCTGCCTGTATTGTTTCTGACAAGAAGTTACCTGTATTTCTTACCTTTGTTCCTTGTACATCTGTTGTCCCGCAGCACACCAATACTGTTTTCATTTTTAAAATAATTCTATTTTCTTTATGCATTTTATTTTGGACTTTTCTATTACTATGCCTTCAGGTTCACTCTTCTTTTCTTCTGCAATGTCTAATCTGCTGTTAATCCCATCCAATGCATTTTAATTTCAGACACTGTGGTTCTTATGCCTAGACGTTTTATTTGGGCTTGTAATGTAATCTCAATGTCTCTATTTAATATGCCCAGTCTTTACCTAGCTTCTTAAGCATATGTGAAAATAAGCATACCTAGCTTCTTAAGCATAATATCTTTATTCACTAATTGTTTTTATCATTTATGTTGTTTTGAGTAAGTTTTGATTGAATGAAATTTCATCTTAATATTGGCCACATTATCCTGCTGTTTTGCTTGATTGGTAACTTTTTTATTGGATACGATATATTGTGAATTTCACTCTGTTGGGTGCTGGATATTACTGCATCCCTATAAACATTCTTGAGCTTTGTTCTTAATGCAGTAAAGTTATGTGGAAATAATCTAGTTCCTGCCTTTTTTGCATTTTGTCTTTGTTAGGAAGGCTTAGATTAGCCTTTAGTCTACATTTTCCCCAATACTGATAAAAAATCCTTCTGAGAACTCTCCCAATGCACATCTGAAATCATGGATGCCAAGAGAAAGTAGAATAAAATTTTCCAACTGCTGAAAGAAGAGAACTGTGAAGCCAGAATCTTATATCCAGGGAAACCATCCTTTAGGAATGAGGGGAATATAAAGACATTCTCAGAGAATAGAAAAACCAAAAGAATTTGCTGCTAGCAAGGCTACCCTTAAATATTGATGAAAAGAAGTTCTTCAAACAGAAAGGAAATAAAAAAAGAAGGTCTTGGACAATGTATAAGGAGGAATGAGCAACAGAAAGCAGAAATATGGACATACACAATAGATTACCCTTTTCCTTAAAGTTTTAAAAATCTTATTTCATGGTTGAAACAAAAATTTTAAGACCATCTGTTACTCAACACAATGATATTTTAAAGTGTGCAAAGTTAAAGGGAACTTGGAGGTAAGATTTCCACACTTAAGGTGGTAAGATGTTGACACCAGTAGACTCTGGTAAGTCACATATGTATATTTTAATACCCAGAGCAACCCCTACAAAAACTAAACAAAGAGATAAAAAACAGTATAAATAAATCAATATAGATTTCTAAAAAATGTATAACTTATAGGAAGTCAAGAAAAGAAAAGAGAGGAACCAGAACCAGAGGAAATAAATAGAAAACAAATAATAAAATGGCAGAGTTAAGTTCTAACATATCAATAATTACTTTAACGTATATGGATTGACTATTGTAATCAAAAGTCAGAAATTGGTAGAGTGGCTATGGAGTGTTATTCAAAGCTGGTTCAGTTTTTGAAAACCAATCAAAGTATTCCACCATACTAATAAACTAAAGAAGAAAAATTGTGATTATTCAGTTGTCAATGGATGCAAAAAGAATATTTGACAAAATCTAATACCATTCATGATTTAGAAGATACCCTCAGCAAGCTAGGAGTAGAAGGGAATGTATGAAGAACATCTATAAAACCCCTACAGCTACCATAATACTTAATGGTAACTTCATGCTTTCCCCCTAAGATCAGAAACAAGGCAAGGATATTTGCTCTCACCACTCTCATTCTACCTAGTGCTGGCAGTACTCTCCATTGTGATAAGGGAAGAAAGTGAAATAAATGCATGCAGATTGGTAGAGAAGAAATTAAAGTGTCTCTATTTGGAGATGAAATGATTGCCTATGTAGAAAATCTCAAGGAATTTACGCATGCATGTAAACTTCTATAATAAGTGAATTCAGCAGGTTTGTAGGACACAAGATCAACACACATTTCTATATAATAGCAATAAACATGTGGAAACCTAAATTTAACACATAATACCAATTATAATTGCCCCAAAGACAATGAAATGCTGAAGTTTCCACTTAACAAAACATGTACAGGGTCTGTACGCTGCATATTAAAAAATGCTGATGAAAGAAATCAAAGAAGATCTCAATAAATGGAGAATTATACCATGTTGATGGATTAGTGGAGTCAACATAGTAAGATGTCATTTCTCCCCAAATTGATCCATAGGTTAATGCAATTCCTATTGAAATCTCAGCAAGATTCTTGAAGATATAGACAAAACTATTCTAAAATTTATGTGAAAAGACACAGGCTGTAGAATAGCAAAAATAATATTGACAAAGAAGAATAACATAAGAGGAATAACTAGCTGATATCAAGGCTTATGGTGAATGGATAGACACATAGATACATGGAACAGAATAGAGAACCCAGTACAAGAACCTCAAACATAAGCTCAACTTATTTTTGACAAGGTAAAAAAGCAATTCAGTGGAGGAACAATAGATTTTTCAAAAAATTACTTGAGCAATTGGACAACCATGGGCCAAATTTTTAAAAATAGACCTCAACCTAAGTCTCACACCCTATAAAAAAGTTAACTCAAAATGGATTATAGAATTAAATGTAATACATAAAATTATAGACCCTTTAGAAAAAAAAGAGACAATCTTTAGAATCTAGGTATAGGCAAAGAGTTCATAGACTTGACACTAAAAAGAAAAATTAATTGGACCTTATCAAAATTAAAAACTTTTCCTCTTCAAAAGCTCGTGTGAAGAAGAGAAAAAAGCTACAGGCTGTTCGAAAGTATTTGCAAACCACATATCCGACAAAGGACTAGTATCTAAAATTTATAAAGAACTTTCACAACTCAACAGTAAAAATGTAAACAACCCAATTAGAAAATGGACAAAAGACATGAATAGACATTTCACTGCAGAGGAGATACAAATGGCAAATAAGCATATTAAATGATGTTTAACATTATTAGCCATCAAGTAAATGAAAATTAAAGCCACAAGTAGCAATCACTGCAGGCCTGTGAGAAAGGCCAACATGAAAAATAGTGACGGCGTCAAACCTGGTGAGGCTGTGACTCACTCAGGCATCGGTGGTGGGAATGGAAACCACTTCGGCCGCTCCCGAAGGGGTTTACAGTATTTTTTAAGCTCCACATACAATTTCCATGCCAATCAACAGTTGAAAATCTCAGCAGTTGTCTCAGAGACATGAAAAGATGTTCACCTAAAGCCTGCACAAAAATATTCATATTCCCTTTTTTTCAAAAATAGCCCCAAACTGGAAACAGCCCAGATATCCTCCAACAAGTTTACGGTTAAACAAAAAGTAGACCATCCATACCATGGACTGTTACACCTCAATGAAATAAAAACTACTGATACACACAAGAACTTGATGATGTCCAGGTAACTATGTGGAAAAACCCCCAAACACCACAATTCAAAAGATTCCATACTGAATGATTCCACCTACATAACATTTTTTTAAAGTTCATTTTAATTATAATTTCTTATACATCTAATTCATGATAGTTAGCGTAGTGTGTATGTGTGTGTGTGTGTTTGAGTGTGTGTGTGTGTGTGTGTGTGTGTGTGTGTGTGTTTGGCCCCACTGCTTGGCTTGTGGGATCTTAGTTCCCTGACCAGAGATTGAACCCAGGCCCTTGGCAGTGAGACTGCAGAGTCCTAACCACTGGACCACCAGGGTATTCTCCTACATAACATTTTTAAAAGACAAAATTTTATAAAAGGATAACAGATTAGTGGTTCTAGCGGTTTGATATTGGGGAAGGGCTGGGAGGAAGGTGGAAATAGGCACCTATACATGTGGTAAAAGTGTATAGAACTTAACACACACAAAAAAATGAGTACAAGAAAAATTAGCTAAGTTTGTGGTCATTTGTTATGGAAGCAACAGAAAACTAACACAATGCTGCATGATTCTGCAAGAAGTTAAGAACAGGCAAAATGATCTGACAGAAATCAGAATAGTAGTTGCCTGTGTGGGTGGGCAGGGAGTGACCAGAATGTTTGGTGTGATGGACATTTTTTTTTTTTAATCTTAATAGAGCCTTGGGTTACACAGATGTATGCATTTGTCAAAACTTATCAAACTGTTCATATAAGATCTGTGCATTTCAGAAAACGTACATTATACTTGAGCAAGAAATAATGGTATCTGATTATGATTTGAAAATTGGATGAAATTTTCTGAATATTTTGTAAATGAAGCTAAATGAAGTCTGGAAGAATGATTTCTCTAGCTCATAATGGATATTAAGTTCAAATTTAAAGGCTTTCAGTCAATTGTTAATATTTGTGTAACAATTTCGTAGTACCAAACTATTACAAATATAAATGAGAAATAGATCATGGTAAAGACCAAATACCTGCTCTCATTGGCTTTGTGATCCTTCAACTTATTGGCTCTCGGTTTTTAGCAATTTACTTAGTTTCTCTGAGACTCAGTTTCTGCCTTGACAAACGGGATATTAGTGTGAACTTTGCAAATCTATTGTGAGGATACATGAGAATATATATATATATACTCAAAGCACTTAGTATATAGTAGGTGTTCAATAAGCTTGATGGCTCTTGCTTTTTCAAATTGCAGATATTTGTGATATGACATAAACATTGGTCGTAATCTAATGGAAATTTAGTGGGAAATAGTAGTGGGAAAAAACCCTCTTGATTTTGGGGTTATATTTGCTCTTCATTTTAAGATAGCACCTAATAGCTGGGATGGCTTATGGCCAGCTATACCTTTCCATAGCCCATGGGATGCCTACTCAATCCATTTTGGGAGTTTGAAGTAGCTATGAAACCAAAGTGTTGGTGAAAGCCAAAGTGACTTGCAGAAGTAAAGATGGGGTGGTTCAAATTCAGCATGTCACCCCTGCTGCGAACAACAGAATGGATGCTGGGACTCTGATAGGAGACAGTAGGAAGCCCACAGCTGTTGTCAAGCAACTTGGAAGTAACAGTTGGGAGGATTTCAGCCATAGCCTTTGATATGAGAAAAGAAGCAGCTGTATTTTGCTGCTTGAGACTCTGCCTGGGTGCAGAGTGGCTGGGTCCTCCTAAGCTTGGCCTGCAAAAATGACCTCTCAGCGTCCTCCCCGTGGAATTGGGCCAAGCGTGATCGGAAAGCCAGGCCACGAGGAACTACTACGTTCCCTATTTCTCTGCCATCACTTGGCTACGTCACGGTGTAGTCATCAAACGGAACCATGGCGTACTAATTTTAACCAATATTTTGTATTTTATTCCAACTGTGTAGAAGTGTGTCCTAATGTCTAAACCACCTGACTTATTTAGATGGGTTAGTCACGTCCCTCAAACAGGGCTGGTGCTTTCCTGAATATCTTGGAGTTTCAAAAAGTCCACCAGCCTCACGGAGGGACAGCTTTTCTCGTTGGAAATTCGTTTGCAAACTCCCTGCTTTGCTGAGCCTGCTCGGACAGTGAATAAATATGCTGAAATGGAGAATTAAAATAAAAGGATTGGGGTAGAGAATTTTTGCCCCTCTATGTGAAATTAGGACTATAAAAGAATAAACAATGGCTATTTCTTGTACCATTAATTATCTATAGAATGAAGCGTCTACAGCAGATGTGCCTGCAGGTCTAGCTCAACATCGGTTTCAAGACTTCAATCAGAGTGTGACTCACAGTTAGTGAAAGAAAAACTGTTCGGGCCATGCAGGAGGTGCATAAATATTATGTGTCACTTGCTATCATAATTAACTGCATGCTTCAGATATTTCTTTCATGTCTGCTTTCACAATAGGTAATATAATTTACCGTTAATAGGATTAAAATGTCTTTTTTTAAAAATAAAAAAGGTAAATACTTCAGTGGTTTAAACTGTTTGCTATTTGTTTTGTACTGATACATATTTTACCACAGGCAGTCTCTTTATACCCTGCAGAAGAAAATAATGAGGAAAATTGGAGATAATTTATGCGGTCCAGAAGCAAAACTTTTCATGATTATTATTTTTGCTTTCACTCAATAATAAAGCAGTCTCTTTCCGTGAGGCATCAGAGGGAAAACATCCTGACTTCTAGGCTGTTGTACAATTTTAAAGATCTAAGGTAAATTAAGAAAAAAACCCCCAAACCATCACTGCATGAAGACAGGAAATTTACCCTGGAGAATTAACGCTAGCGGATCAGAAACCCCCAAACAGAAGAGCGCCCACGTTCAGGCTACTTTTCGAAACTGATAATTGAGAGAAAGGGAGGTTTGCTTAGATTATTTTTTTAAAGGATGTTCCATTTTCTATCTCCCGTGGCGTACTCAACACACTGTCACGCAGGCTGACACAAACCAACGCGGGTTAGGAAACTCATTGCAACTCTGAACTTGTGCGATGTTCAAACAGGTCGGAAATGAAAACCCATAACCTGTGGCATGATATCTCCTGAGAAGCTAAGTTTTAATTTTATCCATAAAGAATGAGCCACTGTTGGACTAGGCAGATGTCTAAATAGAAGATGCCATGCATTGTGATGTATGTAAACACGGAGAACTCTTAGGAGGGGACCGCTGTGCTGGGGGAGGGGAAGAGTATCGCATTACAGATCTAGAGAGAACATTCTGGTGAGCTAGCCTGCTCTCCTCTTCCTGCAGAAGACTTTCTCAAGGTCACCCAGCCGCCACGTGGCAGAGCCAGGGGCAGATTTCCCATCTGCAGACACCCACGCTGGTGCTTTTCCTTTATCTGGTGCTGCGTCCAAGTGTCTCTCTGGAAGTGATCTCGTCTTTCCAGTCATTACAGCCAAGCGGAATTTGGCATCAACCACTGGATGTGCTCACTTCACTGCCGATCTATCTATTGACGTTTCATTAGGGAGCCATTTGTATTTGCCAAGGATGAATGAGTTCATTAGCACTGAGACTAATAAACTTTAAAAAGTTAATAATGTGAATATGTTTGATTTGGAATTATGCACACAGGCTTGCAGAGTCACCAAAAATGGCTAGCTTCACATGCCCAGCTTTCTCTATAATTTCACTGGTGTGACAGGCTTGGATTTTCTGAAATCTCAGCATAACACTCATTCTCCAGAAATACATATCACCTCCGCCCTCCATTTCTGCAGCAGTTTCTCCAATTAGCGCATGTCTTAAAACAAACAAAATTAACAACAAAAATAAATAATAGCAACAACAAGACAATGAATTTATCTCAACTGTGATTTTCTTTCCCCATTTTTTGGGTACATATTCTTATTGGTTTCTACCCCTTCTGTTTATTGATTCATTTAGTGAGGGAATGGGGCTAGAGGTGATGGGGTCTTCATCTAAATAGTCCTGTTGGTCTTTGCATGGTTAGGCACTTTATAATACTGACTTGGATTCACCAGGACTCTTCTTCTGAAAGATAAGCAGGGATATCTAAAAACATGGCACCCTTTCCCCACCTCCGGTGAGAATTCTGTACCATTTTGTAGTGGATATGACATTGGATTGATGATGTGCACTAAATATTCTGGATCTTCTGTGCTCTGCTGCCAGTACCTGGGTGGCAGGAGCAGCCCAGTGGGGAATCCAGGTGAAGCCCATGGCATTTGGTGTGGGGAGAAAAGAGGGGATTCTTGGGCCACAGGACTGTCTTCTTGTGGATCCCAAAGAGATAACACGTTTCATTTCCATAAACATAAATATTCCCTGCAACCAGTAATCTATTACAAAAAAGCTCTTTTTTTCCCCCCTCTAGAATTGTTCTACCCATGTCGCCCTCTATAAATAAAGGATCTGTGGATTTTCCTTCTAGAGCGGTTCTTGGGTATTGGGAAAACACATGCATTGATTGGAGATAATTTAATAGAATCCCCACATTTTTTCTTTTTTTAACATTCATCTTCCTCAACTGACTCACAGCTTCAACAGAAGGCAGACCTTGAAAGGAGAGATTAAGGAAACATAGGAGACACCCAACAGAGAAACGCAAATTATGATGGTTCAAGTGAAGATTATGCTGAGCAGGAGGCAAAGGGGATAGGCTGCCTGAAAATCTACAGGGTAATGGAGAGGGAGTAAGCTCCCCAAGACCAGGACAGTGGTACTGCTGGCCTTACAGGGTCTCCTGACACTGTCCCCATCACTTTTAACTGAGAGGTGGCTCTGTCTAGGGGCTATGAGCGTGGGCTCTGATGTCAAGTTGAGTCTGAGCTCTACCAGTTACTGGCTCTAGAACAAGAGGCAATTTCTGAACTTCTCAGAGACCGTGTGATGCTTTCTGAAGCAGGACTGAGACGGTGGTGGCCTGGCCAATGGTGGTGAGGTTGGAGCCAAGTGGATGGAGCCCAGATGTACATCCAAGGGGGAAGAAATCAGTCTGACTCCATGAATGACTGATTGCTCAGACCTGGAGGGGGAAAGGGAGAGTGGTTCAGAAGCAATTCCAAGGTTTGCGGCTTGGGCAACTGTGTGGAAATGCCATGTAATGGGATATGGAACCCTGGAAAAGAACGTTTCAGGAAGGAAATGGTTAGTTCCATTTGTGGACGTGTTGAATTTGTGGTACCTATGAGACTTCCAAGTGTAGGTAACCAGCGGGCAGATGGATAAATGCACATGAAGCCCAGTAGAGCGGTCTGAAGTAGAATTTATCAGCGTAGATTAAATGATGTAGAAAATGTCACTGTATTAACAGCTGTCCCCATAAGGCTCCTAAGCAAGGCACTGGGTTTATTTAGAAAGAATTCCTTGATAGGCCCCCGTGGGTTCCATGCTTAGAACTGGAGGAAAGTGGCTCTGGGCAGAGTGTCCTGCACAAGGTGGAGAAGACAGGACCCTTAGAGTCCTGACGTCATTACGGAAAGGACCGTATCTGAACACTGGTTATCCTGGGATTTGGAGAAAACACTCCCCGAGGGGCCATGCATCACACCCAGATTGTTTGCTGCCTAACTGAGGCACCAGAGAGACAGGGCCAGAGAAGAGCATGAGGGAGGAAGGAAGGAATGTTCAGAAACCTGGGGTGAGCTCCGGACCCCCAGGCTCTGTGAAATGGGGCCACAAATGCCAGGAGTCTATGGGGCCGGGGCTCCCCACCCATCTCCACTCTTGAGTCCCAACTATGTGCCGAGCCTTTGCTGGTGCTGAGGATAAAGCAGTGAGCAAAATGGACTGGCTTCCTGCCCTCATGGAACTGTCATCCTGATGGAAGGTATATCTACTGCTGTGTAACAAGTTACCAAAATCTTAGTTTCTCAAAGCAAAGCCTACTATTGTCTATGGTGTCCTTGGGTCAGGAGTCTGGATGCTGGTTAGCTGTGTTCTCTGCTCAGGGTCTCGCAGGCTGAAATCCAGGCGTTGGCTGAGCTGGTTCTCATCTGGGGCTCGGGGTCCTCTTCTAGGATCATGCAGGCTATGGGGAGAACTCACTTACTTGCAGTTGTTGGGCCCCTGGTGTCCCCATTGTCTTGCTGGCTGTTGGCCAGAGGCCACTCTCAGCTCTGTAGGCCATCCTAAGTCCCTGACACATCGTGGCCTCACCTCTCTCTTCAGAGCCCGCAAGGGACTCTCTTTCCAGTCAGGCCTGGCTGTCCCATCCCCTCTGTCGTATGACATAACCTAGTCATGGGAGGGACCATCCATCCCCCTACATTGAGAGGTCCCTCCCACCCAGGGAGGGAATCACACAGGTGTGTGTATACCTGTGGGGGGAATCCTGGGGGCCAGCTTAGAAAGGTGCCTACCACAGAAGGGTAAAAACAAGTAAATAAAGAGCAAAATGTAATATTTCAGGTAGTGTAGGAGGCCAAGGAGCAAACAAAGGAGGGAAAGAGCTATGGGAGCAGCAGCTTGGGCGGTGGCCTCCTAGAAGACTCCTGAATGAAGCGAGGAAGTGACTTTTTCTGGGGATAGCAACGCAGAGCCTTCCAGGAAGAAGAAGGAATGCAAAAGCAATGGAGTGGGGGCCACTTGCAGATGTAACTGAAGCTGATGACATCATCACTCAGGAAGCATGTAGGGGATGAGAAGCTTAGAAGGTCTCTAAGGTCAGAGAAGCTCTAAAATTAAAAGAATGTGGAGAGGACTAAGAGGCATGAGAACACTAGGTGGTGGTCCAGACAAGCAGAGAACACATGTGCTGGACATCTGGAGGCCACGGGAAGGTGTGTGTGGAGCAGGGGGCAGACAAGGCATCAATTGCAGAGCAGGCGTCCCATAGAATAAGACAGGAAAAATGCCTCTCAGTCCTGGGAGCATTCAAGCAATTTATTCTTCCCAAGAACACTGAACGGCAGGATAAGTTGGAACGTGTGACCAGAGGGTTGCAGGAACCTAACTAACTCTGTATTTCCTTTAGGAGCAATGGCTCAGTGTTTGCTAATTGTGTGTTCAACGTGACTTGGAGAACTCTGTGTAGATGTTGTAGGACCACCATGGATCATGAGTGTCAACTATATTTTGCTGTGTCCTCTATATTGTCTAATAGGTGTCCCATACAGGTGCTTAGGAAATAGTTTCCATCAAGTCACGGAAGCGTGGGCAAGCACTGGCCTCTACACGTGGCCCACAGGCCACGCACAATGTTGAGAAATGCAGATACGAATGGAAGTGGGAGAGAGCGGAGGACAGCGAGAGTGGCAGGTGCCAGCCCTGAGGACCAGCCTTCCGGTCTCCCCTCTGTCACTTATTCTGCTTGATCTCTGCCACAATAACCAAGCTTTCTGTGACTCTGTTTCCTTGTCTGTGGTACGGGGGGCATATGCACCCGAAGCTGAGGACATCATCCAGGAACTGAGACGCTCAGAAGAAGAACCTGCACCTCAGCTGGGGGATGAGGTTTAGGAGAGAAGAGGTACGTGCACACTTAGCTCAGGGCCTGCCACGTAGCAAGGATGAACAAAAGCTATTGCCATTTAGGCCAGGTTCTCAGAAGAAGGGAGGGACAGGGTCAGCAGAAAAAGGAAAGAGAGTTTCTGGGTTTCTTTAGGGGGAAAATTCAGTGTAACGATGTGGGAAGGAGACCAAGACTCAGAGCGGATGCCAGTGCAAGATGAAGATCACATAATTAGCTCGTGCTTCCCCTTCCGGGATCTCCTAGGATCCAGGAAACCACCAGGCAGATGGGGATGGAGCAACTCTTGAAACTTACTTTCAGTCATTAAAAAAATCATGGCCCCCAGCCTCCCTTTCCTTCAAGACAGTATGTAATAAAGGATCTTAAGCTCCACGGTTTCTGAGCCTCGAATATTGTCTTTCCTGCCTGGAAACATTATCTTACCTGGGAACTCAGAACCATCAACTTTATATCGATCTATTGCCAATGAAGAGAACAAGGGGCATCATTTCTTTCTGTGTTGACCAGCAGTTCTCCTCAAATAAAACCATTTCTTCTGCAATGGACTATGTGCTCAGCATATAATCAGGTTTTTTTCCTTTTAAAGAATAACTGTAATGTGATCAGAGATTGACAAAAACTTTTGTTTTACTGGGTCCCTTCCTTGTGGAAATGTAATTTAACAGGAGCTGCACAAATCTTTAGTAGAGATGTATAGCCGATATTATTACAGTATTAAAAAAACACATTTTTTCATATTGTCTGGGATCCTTTGTTGATTTAATTTCAGAAAACTGAACCATAGCTTAACTCCCCTATAGAAATGGCTAAGCCTTCAGAATCTACAAAGCTCAAACAGTTGTTACAAACAACTGGATTTCTATCACATTCACTCCATTTACCAAATCGGCGCTGCCAATGTTATTAAAATATTAGTGTTATAGTCGCAGTACTTACCAATCTTACGGTTAATACTTGTGCAAAGACTAAAAAAGCAATAATTTGAATCAGTGAGCTTGGGACGCAGTCAGCCAAGAAGCCTAGACCAGAAGGACTGACTGTCACTCTGACAACACTCTGTTGTTTCTGTTTTATGTGTCTGTTCTCTGCCTTACTGTATGCAGGTATGTGCGTTTGCATGTACACACGTGTGGGTGTGTGCCTGTGCATGCCTGTTTGCACGTGCACACCTGTGCATGCCCGTTTGCACGTGCACACCTGTGCATGCCCGTTTGCACGTGCACACCTGTGCATGCGTGTGCAGAGGTTACTGGAGTTGGCAGAGCCAGTAAGGCAGAAATTGGATGTTGGCAACCTTAGCATCACTGAATCACTGATTTTGCTGTTCTTCCCCTTCTATTTTTCAGTTCATTTGGGGCCTCTTATACAGTAAACACTGTTATAAGGTTTCAGACCTCAGTGCCTGACATGTTAATTTATAAATTGCCAGCGCTTTCCTAAGAATAACGTTTGCAGGCTTCATGCATGTAGTTGGGAGATAATTTGCATATTTCGTTTTTGCTGTTTAATAGGCTTGGGTCCTGGAGGAGTACTATAGGGCCTATCTCAAGGCAGGAAAGGGAAACCGAGATGGAAGGCTTACAAAACAGCATGGTAAATTGGCTTCAAGCCAGAAAATTTACTTGCCAGTGGGAAGAAGCTGGTTTCCTTTCAGGACAGCTTGGGATGAAACATCTTTTCTAAGAGTCTCAACTGGTTATAAAGTGAGACTACAGAGAAATCTATTTCCCTTAATCTCTGTGTACATCGTGGGTGTAGCATCATTGCCAAATGAATTGGCAGGGAAATTTGGGGGGAAATAAGGCCAATGGTTAGAGATAACCTAATGGGTGTTCTTTGCCTCCATCTTTTTCTACAACGTCAGACATGGCTTGGTTGTGGCCGAGCATTTCCATCCTTATCTACCTAAGTGTGGGATTCCCGTTTTGATATTTCTTCTGTGGTGTAGATATCCTGGCTGCTTACTGGCTGTGTTTTGTATTGTAAAATACAAATCTGATCCAAGCGCAGCCAAGTACAAAAGCAGTTTTGATGTAGTTTAGTTTAAGAGATTCCTCGTGAGTACTGACGTTAACCCCACCATTAAGAACACACAGACCTACCCCACTGGGAAGCACTTGGTCCAGAACAAGCTTTCTGCTCATTTTACAAACAGAATCCTGGTGATCAGAGACAGTTAACAAGCTGCTGGTCGCTTAAGTCTTGTCTACCCCGAAAAAGAGTTTTCAACCTTTGCCGTAAGAGTTGGGTGCAAATGGCCTCTTTCTCCCTCAGCCTGTTCATAGCCTCGGTTTAGAATGTGCGCTAGGAAATCCTGGTGGCAGTAAATATACTGTGATGATGAAAAGCGTAGCTGTGAGTCAGAAAGACTTGGATGTGAATCTTTGCTTCTTCTGCTCGGCTTACTCATCTATAAATGGAAACTCTCTGTGTTTCAAAGAATACTAATGTAGTTTAAATGGCATTTATAACAAGGATTCTGAGATTCCTCATGAAACCAAGACACAGGATGCTCTCAATTTTCAGAAGCAAATGGGAGCAGGACCTAGGATTTGGTTGAATCTGTCTTTTGTTGTGTTGGGCCTGCATTCTTCCTCACTCTATTTTACCTTTATCATCCCTTCTTAGCTCCACCGAACAGAAGATAGGATGGCTTCCCAAGCTTTACATATGTCAGTCCAGATACCTAAAGAGAGACAGATTTGACTCTCTCCAGCCAAAGTCAAACATGTTTCTGAGAAGAACTCATTGGTCAGATTCCAACTTGCCCTGATCCACTATAGCTGGTGTCTCGCCATGTTGTAATATGGCTTCTTCCACCACAACCAAGTGGATGGGGACCAGAGAGGCGATTCTTGATCCTGGGGTTCTGTACAAACTGTGTCAGAGCTGCCTGTGAGTTTTCAATGAGATTATAAATATAATGTCCGGATGTTTAAAACAGCTCAATGAATAGTGTCCATTATTTAAAACACTGGGTATCAGGAGGGAAAAGGAGAAGTGATCAATAACCAAGCATAGAGCCACATCTATGATTTTAAAACCTGCAGACAGATATCTTGAATCTTTAACTTGATCTTTATCTTCACTGTATCTTTAGTCTTTAACTGTATGATTTTGACCTATCTCATTTGCAGAGAAATTATAAAGAGGTAGATGTCAAGGTTGGCTGAAAATTAAATATTTTCCCGAGATTACCCAATCCCATTGTTAATAAATTTTCTGTCTGTGTCTGTATGTAAGAGCTTGTGGCTAAAACGTTCACTGATCACACGCAAGCCAGGGCAGAGTTGGTACATTCAACTCCATCCTTCCTCATCATCCCTCCCATTTTCTCTTCTGTCCATCTCCCTCTCCTGCCTGAAAATGGACAGGCCAGTGAGAAGAGGATTCGTTGTCTAAGGGGGTCCAAGGACATCTAACTAGGAATAATGGGATGGAATTCAGCAAGGGACAATTTATGCTGAATTATAAGAGAAATTTCCTAACAGCGAGATCTATTAGACAAGAGAATATGCTCCCCAGGGAAGTAAGTGCCATTGCTGGAGTCATTTAAACACTGGCTCAGGTCCATAAGTAAAAATAAATTTGGTTGTCTCATTTTATTCGCCATGTGTGTGGAAACTGCATCACCACTGAAAAGTTAGGTAGAAAAATGTCAAGTAATTAGCATAAGGGAGGTCTGGGAAACTGGGAAACTCTTTATCCCTCACTTTCTGAAGTACTATTTATTTATTTTTGTGTCCTTTGTAAAGTCCAACCAACTAATTTTAGGTTTTCAGCAGGTGTTTCAGAATGTCTCCAATACGTGGGCCAGAAGACTCTGTTTTCCCAGACCGCACCGCCACCCATGCTGCCTGAAAGGCAATTAGCTACCTGCCTTGGGGGCAATCATGCCTTTGAAGTGGAGCCCAGACCCCGGGTGGTGATGTCCCACCGGTAGCACTGTCACTCAGAGAGACACGGTCAGAACCTCGTGCCTGTCTCTCCGAAGACCGTGACCTGTGCCTCCCTTTTTCTGACATGGGTGTAGACATTGCATCCACAACTTTGGTTCAGAAAAAGTCCTTCATTATCATCCAGGTCATCATTCTTTATGAAGTGACACATACTTATCTTGGAAGCATTTGAACATCATGGGAAATGTTTTCCGAGCTTTTGCACGTTAGCAAAGCTCCGAGATAATTTAAGGTAGTCGTCCATTAACCAACTAAATTTACTGGGCACCCAAAAGGTAAAAGAACTTATCAGCACAAAGAAATGGAGACAGGTCTGTATTGTTCACTCATTGGGGGCCACGAAACAGTATTTGCAGCTTGCTAAACTTTTCACAAATTTTTACCTAAGAAATTAAAATATGCCCACGTAAACACATTCTTAAATATTGGAAAACTGCTTTGGTAGGATTTTTACCCATTTGTTACTTAGGATTCCTGAAAGTGTTAGAAACACAGTGAGATGGAGGAAAAAACAGCTATCTTTTTCATCCCATCAGAATGAAAAAAAAATCAATTACTCCAGAATTTTACTCTCGATATTTGTCCTTCTGGGCTAGGAGACAGGTTTGTAAACATGGTGCAGAAATCCATAATAACAGTGGGTTAAGCGGGACAGAAAGGTATTTCTCTCATGTCAGATTCCATGCTGATGTGGTGCCTCTAATTATGGAATTGTCAGGAGCAGAGGCTCTTCCTTGCTGCCCCTAGAGCGGCCTGCGTGGTCTCCCCTCCATGGCCCTGGTCTACATGGCCCACCCCTCCTGGCCACCACATCTCCCTTTAAGAACTGGAAAGGAGGACAGCCGGAAGGTCACACACTTTGCTTCCGCCACATGTCCTTAGTGAGAACTTCTAGCTGAAAGGTAAACTGGTAGCATAATGTTTATTCTGGATAACCGAATACCCAGCTAAAAATCCAGTTACTGTAAAATAAAGGGGCCCTGCCCAGTCCTCCATCAGCTTATAGAGGTGCCATTTTTTAGTGTTTGTTCTCTGGAGCCATCAGTTGGCGGGGTGGCTGAAACTACACTTTGCAATTCTTCTAATATAACTTAGAGGGGAGTGGTATCTTTTCTCCCTGAGGGCAAGTGGGTATTAAATCATTAATTGCCACTGTTTGTAACATGACATACAGTAGTTTTACACCAAAAAACCCTGGAATTCTTCATGCTTATGGATTGCCAGACCAATTCTTTCAGTCTTTTATAATTTTATTCTCAGATAAAAATATGTTATCCAGTTTCTTGGCCATTGGAGTGCAGCTTTCCTTCCCCTATTTTACCACTTCTGATTCAGGAGTGAGAGCTGAGATTTAACCAAGGACGTACAGATATAACAGGTAGTACAAATCTGGCTTTCTAATAGTGGGTCTGCAGCTGCCGGAACTGTAAATACATCTGTTTTCAAGCTGGTTGGAACAGCAAAGTATCCATTACGATGATTTGACATAAAGCCTAGCATCTCCTTCTGGGGCTGGCAGATCATTTACAAAAATCTCAGGTATCTGATGTTGTGAATTGGCTAGGCTGCAGTTAAATCAAACACTATTTAAAAATATAGTTTCCTGATTTTTTTGTTTTGTTTTGTTTAAACAAGTGTACAGAAGCCAACAATATCTTAACTACAGGGATAAGTAGTCGGTGTACTGGTGACATGGGTTCCTGATGGACTCACTGCAAAACACCCAACATTATTTTCCAGTAATCACATAGTAAGAGCCTGGTAATTCCATTAAGCACACTGGTAACTGTGGGGTAAGTTGCACGTAGGAAAACATGGTAAATGGCGTGAGTCATCGCTCTAGACTTCTCACAAAAAAGAATGCATTCCCCACACTTGTCGGTGACAGAAGAACAGATAAGAGGAAATGGTGGACTAAGGGCAGAGCAGAAGGTGCCTCAGAAGAGTGCTCGATGGCTCTCATCAACCCGTTAAAAATTTTAGTAAAGTACAGATTGATGGTGATGCATAGAAAAGACTGGCTTCCAAAAGACTGTAATTAAAGGATTGTTATTAATCCCCAAGGGCACTAGCTCCATGTTGGGGTCAATCTCAGAAGCAAGGAATCGTACAAAACTGGATTCAGATTGCCAGTTCCCACTTGGGAAATGGGGGTAATAACACCTAGAAGTTGCCATTAAGATTCAACAGATAAATGTGAAGGATCTGTCACATGGCAATTATTTCATGATCATTAATTCCCTTTCCTAATTTCCTTAGACTTGAGTTGAGGGGTGGATCACGTGACTAATATCGAGGGTTTTCCAATATCCCGGCACATACATAAAATTTTGGTTGGGTTTAGAAGTGGTTTAGCTCTGGTTAGGGTCAGAAGGAAATGCATAGATTTGTTCATTTGTTTGTTAATTTGTTTATTCATTCAGTGAATGTTCATTCCACTTTTAACACATGTGAACATATCCTAAACCTTGTTGACCATCAGCTAACATTAAACCATGATATCTTTAATGCCTACTGCCAAGGAAGTATCCACGGGTGTCACATAAGAATTGTTACGGTTTTGCCTGATCAAAGGGTAAACAGGACTGAATCCTTCCCACCAAAAGGCATTGAAAATATTGCTCCATTACCACAGTATTTGGATTCTGGGGGAAAACAAAGCAGGGAGAATAAGCAGAACCAAGTGCTGAGGGAGAGCTTCAGGGTTGACCAGATGGAGGGACGGGTGGTACAGTCAACAGAGATGGTACTTACAGGGAACTTTGAACGTCTGCAGATGCAGAGGCCACAGCCGTTGACAAACAGCAAGAAGGAAGAGGCAATGCAAGGCCAGAGTTGGGATTAGGGTACACTGATGGTATTGGCTGGAGTGGGACGATTAAGGATGGGAAACATTCTCCTGGTCCTAGTTACCTGGCTTGGGATTCTCACAATTACTCTATGGGGAGTATAATATTAGAATCTCACTGGATGTTTTTTTTTAATAGTTTGTTGGTTTCAATTATAATGAAATCTTATGCGTAAAAAATATATGTGGTTCTAGTTAATGCGGTGCACTAAGTGTTTATGAGAGAGGGGAAGAGGCTCGAGATCTGGGTGCTGTGAAATACCTAAATGCACCGGGTGGGAGGGAGAGGGTGCAGAAGAGAAGATGGAAGTGGTGAGTCAGGAGGAAGAGGAGTTGTGTGCGCAGGCTGAAGCCAGGGGAAGAGGAACGCTGCCTGGGTACCCGAGCAGGACCCCATGCGGCCTTCCCAGGACAGGCCCTCCCCCATAGCCTCTGCTTTAGCTCCTCTCTGAAGGACCTGGGTAATCATATTTGATGCACATTTCCTGGGTTGTTTTTCAGGTGTAACCCTGCCCAACCCCCAAGTCCCAACAAACGGAAGTTGTTAACTACTTGAGGACCGTGAGCACATTGCCCCAGGCCTCCCGGAGCCTAAGAACTGACAAGGTGAACCCCTGCGACACCAGCCTGGTACCTCACCATCAGCCAGTCAGAGAACGGTGCCCAAGCTGATCACGCACCCCACGACCCCCTCCCTCACCTGGCTTGTAAAAACGCTTTGCCGAGGGCTTCCCTGGTGGCGCAGTGGTTGAGAGTCTGCCTGCCAATGCAGGGGACGCGGGTTCGAGCCCTGGTCTGGGAAGATCCCACATGCCGCAGAGCGGCTGGGCCCGTGAGCCACAATTGCTGAGCCTGCGCGTCTGGAGCCTGTGCTCCGCAACAAGAGAGGCCGCGACAGTGAGAGGCCCGCGCACCGCGATGAAGAGTGGACCCCGCTTGCCACAACTAGAGAAAGCCCTCGCACAGAAAAGAAGACCCAACACAGCCATAAATAAATAAATAAATAAATAAATAAAATTAAAAAACGCTTTGCCGAAACCCTTCGGGGAGCTTGGGGCTTTTTACGGCAGGAGCCAGCTTGCAGAGCCCTGCAATAAACCTTTCTCTGCTCCAGACTCTGACGTTTCGGTTTGTTTGGCCTCTCTGTGCCTCGGGCACACGATTTTGCGTTAACACGTGGAGGACGGAGGCTGGGGGAACGGATCTGAGGACTAGGAGGTCAGTGATCGCTTCAACCCACTGTGTCGGTAGAGTGGTCAGAAAATATAGGAAGGGGAGAGAGAAAGAGAGACAGAGAAAGAGGAAAAGAGAGAGAGAGCGCGCAAGCACACTCTGACCGTTCACCTGGGGAGACTTGAAGGGTGTGGTGTGAGGGAGCCCTGGACCCAGAAAGAGCAAATTAGATGAAACGAGGGCCGGCCGGGAGTGGGTGGAAGAGGAGGGCTTCCCGGGGACCTCTGACGGGGAGGAGGAGAGACACCTTGCTCTTGGAGATGAGGATGGAGAGAAATGCAGAAGCATTCCGAGCTGGCGAGAAGGCGGGTCTAGCCCATTATCAGCACACCTGGTCTTTTCTGCAAAGTAGGAGGCAAAACTCTTTGACAGAAGTTCAGGTCCAGGGCTCAAGCCTGAGGAAAGCGTACACGATTCTGAGAAGTTACTGGAAGGGTTGATTGGAGGGGCTCGGAGCGTAGTCTCATGCTGACGGTCTGCAGTAGATCCCACGAAGGTGGATCCTGTGGGAGGCAGAGGGGGCTCTGGGGCAGGCCCGGCCCTGAAGGGAAGAGGAGCGGCCCTGGGGTGGGCATCACGGGTGGGGCTACGAGGTCAGGCTGATGCCAGAGGACTCGGCTCAGGAGCCAGTTTCCATCGTATGGTGTCAGTGGGTGAGGACAAAGGGTGTTAGAGAACAGTATTGCCTAATGTTTAAATCAAAATAACGGGGTGCTTTTCTATCTTTCACACTTTTTATGAATGTGGCTTGGCTCTCTTCCATCTTAGAGAACGCATCCTTTCCCGTGGGCTGCCTTCTTCTGGCTGGTCTGCCTCTGTCTGCCTGTCTCTCTTATCAATACGTGTTGATAATGTGCATTTTATAGGTCATTCGACAATGTATGTTGGTGCTTTTGGTCTCCAAGGTATTATACCTAAACGTGATGTGTTAACTATGCAGCTCGATTTTATTCCTGTGGAGAACACGTTCATTGTACGTTTCCCTGCAATTGAACGTTCTCAAAGCATATTTGTGACCCAGTGTGCTTCTTTATGTTGACATATTGTTCATTGGGTTTCGTTAGTTAGATGATATGTCACATCACATATGGAACATGAGGAAAAGTGACACTAATGACAATCTGGTGACATTCAGTCCTCTGCAATACATCAGGTTAAAAATAAAACAGGAAAAAAAGGGTCTTTCTTATTTTCAGTAAGGTCTTTTCTTTTCTTTTTTTTTTTCTCTTTTTCTTTCGACACCAGAAGGAACTGCTCTGTGTTTGGATCAGGTGGTAATTATTACTGGCAAGGTTTTGTGGGGAGCTAGTGATGCAGACATCAGCCCTCCCACCGCATTCGTAGGTGAAGGGGAGGAAGAGGAGGGCGTCTGCTGATGTGCTCATGGCATCTTAAGTCTCAAATTGTCCAAACCGTTCAATTATAACACTTCATCCTGTGTGTGTCAGCTTGTCTGGCACTCGGCTTAACAAGGGGTGTGGATCTAGCGACAGGTGAAGGCGTCCCCTGGAGCAGAGCACTTCACTTCCACCAAGGAGCAGAGGAGGGGGCAAGGGTGAATCCAAAATGGAACCACTAGCACACAATTCTTTAATTCATGGGCCGTGTTCTCTGGCATCAAGTGAAGAAAACTAACATAATTTTGAGACTTGATGGGGTCCCCCAGTCACAGAGGGCAAAAGGCTGGGAAGTAAAAGGACCCTGTCAGCAGTGATGGACCTCTGGAACCTCTTCCGTCCAGTCCCAGAGACCCCAGCCCCCCCTCCACATTCCCTCTGGGGACCCCACCAGGAAGAACTGCCCCTGGATGAAGACACCACCATCCTAAGCAGTGCTGGTTGAAGACAGGATGCCTGACTGACGGGAGATCGGAAAGTGAGTGAGAAGAATGATAGAACGCCACACTCTGAGTGTAAGTCAACCCCTTAATTTTCAGGCTCTGTTTTTTAAAAATGCAGAAATAAATCGAGCTCTTCATTTAAAAGGTAGGTATACTGTAATTTTCTACTTTTTTAAATCCACGTCCCTCATTCGGATACGATATTTACATTCATCACAGTGCAGCTTGGACAGCGTTTAAACAACCGGCTCTTGGATTTCTGAAGACCAGCTTGGAAGAAGTGGATTCCTCGTTCTGTTTTACGTCTCCCGCCCAATGCTAAGGAAAATCTCACAATAGTTCGCACACCTCCTCCTGCTCCTTTAGAGAGCTGTATTTTAGCATTTTTTCTTCCACTTTTTTCTCAGGAGACCAAGAAAAACAAATACCTTGGAGTTTTCTTAATTGGCCATGTGTGCCAGGAGTATCCACCTTGCAAGTTCTGTTGTAGGTGCCAACCTCTGTTTTCCTCTTTCCTTAGAGATTCGCTATTGGAATTAAGAGGGACAGGAATCAAATGATAACCTGTTGGTCTCTAGACCTTCTTGGAATTGGTGGATGTGCTGGGGCCCCTGTGGTTTGATGCTTTGGCTCTGTTTTTGAATTTCTATCATCACATGCAGCAGTAATTTGGGTGGAGTTTGTTCCGAATTATGCTTGTCTCCTTACATTTTTTTGTTGTTGTTTAACATCTGCTTCCTATTTACAGCCTCTTTTACAGTTATTCAACACTGCAAGAACAATAAAAATGATTTTTAGGGAAAAATTTTCAGGCAGGAGCAATGTATAATTTAATTGATTATAAGCAGAGAAAGTATACGCTCAAAACAAAAATTAAGCTTGGAAAAATAATATTGTCTAATTCTGTGTTTTCACTATCGTGTATTTGAATTCATGTACTATGTTATCAGAAGTTCTTACATATCTTATTTTGGGTGTGTTTGGTTTCTTGGGCTACTGTAACAAATTACCACAAACTAGGTGGCTTAAAAAGTCAGAAATGTGTTCTCTCAGGAGGCTAGAAGTCTGAAATCAAGTGTCATGAGGGCCAGGCTCCCTCTGAAACCCGCAGGAGAGAATCCTGGCTTCTTCCTAGTTTCCGGTGCTTGCCGTCCATTCCTGGCATGCCTTGGCTTGTGGCTGCATCACTTCGGTTTCTGCCTTCCTTGTCACATGGCATTCTGTCCCTGTGTATCTCTGTCTTCTTGTAAGGACACTAGTCATATTGTATTGAGGGTCCATCCTACTCTAGAACGACCTCATTTTAACTAATTATATCTGCAATGATTCTATTTCCAAATAGTCACATAGTCACTGGAGGGTTAGGACTGCAAAATATCTTTTTGCAGGGGGAGCCACAATTCAGCCCACAATACTGGGAGTTCAGCTCATCAATCCTAGTGACCATAACCATCGGCAATAAACCTTGGCGGGCACCGCTTCCTTTACCACCTACCAACTCTAACTGTGCCTGGCAGATTCTCCTGCCATAGTCCCTAATGGACGCTAGGGTCCACGGGAGCCAAGATATTTCTATGTCCAAAATGACTGAAATTATTGAGTTCAGAAGAGTTTATGGAAAACCAGTAAATGTACAGTGGATAGACTTGTATGTGAACTTACAGAACAGTTGGATTAGAGGTGTGGGCAAGGAATCTCTTATCCTCAATACTTGGGCACGAGTCCTATTCTCATCGCTGCTCCTTACTGTTCCTTCTCTCCTCCGGGGGCGGGGGGGGCTGCGTTTCCCCAGCTGCAGCTGGTCCACATTTCCTGCCTCTTTGTCCTTCTCGGCACCAGCTCTGCAGCCTTGCCTGCCTCCTGCCTGCCTCTGTCTGCTGGAATAGGAGGGACATTTCGACTCTGGTTGGGGGCACCATCCCCAGCCTAACCACCTCTTCCTCCTGCCGTCTTGGTCCGTTTCCCTGTCATCCATCTGTACTTTTGTACTTTAAGCAACATCAAGACCATTCAGACTGAACAGGAAACATGTTCTCAGTAGCTTACTGTATAAGCTACTGGTTGGGGTCAACCCCAACCAGTAGCTTATACAGTAGTGGGTGTTGATCTTTCCTGGACTGGAACCTCAGGTTCTGTTCACTTAGGACTAGATTTCAGGGTGTCTGTCAAGAAAACTCAACAAAACACAAGACAGAGCATAAAACCAAACACCAACCAGAGAGATTTAAATGCGATTGTTTCTCTTGTTTATTCACTTTAGAATCGCTCTATTGCACCTGCATTGTAAGAGCTACAGGACCCCAGGGGATGGGCTTGTAGCTGCGTGTGACCAGAGCCAGGTCTTTTAAGACTTTTGTCCTTGGTCAGTGAGCTCTACCTGCTACGTCGAGGACCCCGGTCCTCCAGATGCTCCGGGACACAGAGGTGAGCCGGCGGCTGTCTCAGGAACTGTGGATCATGGGCATTGCTTGCCTAAGAAGGGGGCCAGAGGGGCAGAGTTGGCGGCCATCAGTCACCGCAGAGGTGAGTTAGAGCTGGCCAAGGAGGGTCAGTGACCTCAGAGTGCGGCCAGAGTGGCCAGCACTGACCAGAATGAGGACATGGGCTCCAGTAAGCGAGAAGAACCCAGTAAGGAGGCTCTACCTCAGATGCCCAGAAGGGCCGGGGTCATGCAGCACTTCCGCCCTGCGTTGGCATAGAAGGGCAGAGTTTTACTTCTGGGCCTGGCAAGGGCCCAGAAGAGACCCTAGTATCCCCAGAGAAGAACAGTGTGGAGAGTGTACAGTGATGGGAGAAGCCATGAATGGGGGTGTGGTAGAGAGTTCTAGTATAATTCTAGGCTTTGCAGGGTCAGAGTTCCTTAAAAAAGGACTTTTTAAAAAAAATTGGAGGGTAGCTGCTTTACACTGCTGTGTCAGTTTCTGCTGTACAGCAAAGTGAATCAGCTATACGTACGCATATATCCCCTCTTTTCTGGATTTCCTTCCCATTTAGGTCACCACAGAGCACTGAGTAGAGTTCCCTGTGCTGTACAACAGGTTCTCATTAGTTATCTATTTTATACATAGTATCAATAATGTATAAATATCAATCTCAATCTCCCAATACATCCCCCTCCCCCTCCACCCCTTGGTATCCATACATTTGTTCCCTACTTCTGTGTCTCTCTTTCTGCTTTGCAAATAATAAAAAAAGGACTTTTAAAAGGGACGAGGTGGTTGGCAGACTCACGGGAACGCCATAGAGCCGGCCTTGGAATATGTAGCCAGGAACAAGGTCCGAGCTCACTGCAGAGACGGCCACTGTCTCTCGTCTTCAGAGATCTCAGGAGCGGAGGGCAGACACGCCATCCACACCAACCACCCCTTCAAACCGCTTCCTCCACCCCTGCCAGGTAATGGGTTCCTGTGCTTTGCTCCCTCTCACTGACGCCCTATCTATTCTGATTGGTGGAGCCCAGGTCACCTGCATACAGAGAAGCTAGGCTATGAGTGTTTCCAGCTTCTGCCTTGGAAACATGGAAGGTGAAATCATGATGTAACTAAAATTAAGGAAGAGTGGCCAAAGATGTTGGGTACCGGGTGAGGAACATCCTCTACAGGGCCCTCGCCCTACCCATCCCACTGGCTGGATGCCCATCTAATACTGCTGGCATCCACTCAGGTTGGTTTCGGAATGATACCCTAATTCATGGGAACCTTTAACAGAAGAGACAGAGGGAGTGAGGTGTGAGTACCTTAGCACCGCATCACTAATGCCCCAGGATAGTACAAGTAATCCCTGATTTACTTGGTTGCCAGGGTGAACTTGTGGTTGAAGTTTTTACGACCTAAATTTATTTTCTTATAGAAACAAAAATATACAAGGTGCTTACTTCCTTAGTTAGCCAGAAGTATCCATCTCACCCACACACTGATGACAAGGAGTTATTAATACTGATCAGATTATAAGATCTATATTTAAATTATATATACATATATTATATAGTTATACTATTCTCGATTTAAATTATGGGTCAACCCCAACCAGTAGCTTAAATTTCTTTTTTTTTTAAATTTTATTTATTTTTTATTAAAGTATAGTTGATTTAAAATATTGTGTTAATTACTGCTGTACAGCAAAGTGACTCAGTTATACATATATATACATTCTTTTTCATATTCTTTTCCATTCTGGTTTATCACAGGATATTGAATATAGTTCCCTGTGCTATACAGTAGGACCTTGTTGTTTATCTATTCTATATATAATAGTTTGCATCAGCTAATCCCAAACTCCCTCTCCATCCCTCCCCCAAACCCCACCCCCTTGGCAACCACCAGTCTGGTCTCTATGGCCCTGATTCTGTTTCTGTCTCATAGACAGTTTCATTTGTGTCATATTTTGGATCCCACACATACAGTAGCTTAAATTTCTATGGAAACTTGTTGCTCAGTGAAAGTGATGAGGGGCCCTGGTGCCCACCCATCTCCTCCCCCTCATCCTCTAGGTATTGTGGTCCCTCTATGCTGGGTTTCCACGGATCTCCTGCATAAGAAGCTGCTACGTGGAGTCGGTAGGAAGTACCATAGTCCTCACGAGAGGGAGTATTTGCAAGGCCTGGAATCTCAGGGAAGACTTCACAGATTCATGCCTGGAGAGAGCTCCGGGGGTCTCTCGACGAGACAAGCGAAGAGAAGGTGACAAGGAATGCGCTGAGGAGTGGGGTGCGCCAGAGGCACAAAGCGCCCTCTCTCCAGGACGGAACCCGTCTGCCCTGCTCACCACTACCTTCCAACGCCTGCAACAGGGCCTCACACCTGGTCAGCACTCCGTAATATTTTTTGAATGAATACACAGTCAAATCAGTTTTTTTCCTTTTGACATATTCCTATTTTGAATATCTGGGATCGTTTCATAGGCGTCTATGAAGCCAGCTGCATCCCTAGTGTCTGCCACTTGTCTTCTCTAGAGCAATATTTTAGATATTTTGGCCCGGACAGGGTCTTTCCCAGGAAACAGAGTAGGGGACGACTGAAAGTACAAGCAAAAAGTTTGAACCTATTTGGTGTTATTCAAATTTGAAATGTAAAACTAGTGAAGGGAAAACTAGTGAAACAATTCTCATGGGGGCAAAGAGCTGTCCCAGTACAAGCAGGCGATGCATTTGAGTTATAGTTTGGGGCCAACTGCAGCCATGGGAGCTATAGGTCACCCCACCAACACTCTACTGTATGTTCCTCCCAGAAACGGTGACTCACCACCATGCTGAAGATATCATGAGGGTATATAAGCTTACTGTTAATATATTTGAATGACAAAAGGGGTGAACTATAATTGACAATGTCAGTTTTTCTCCCAGATTCCCTTGAATCCCTTTCCTCTATAGCTTTACTCCAGAATCTGGATGTGTGTGCATTCAAAGACCACTGTCTGCAAGGTTTCTTGGGAGAACTGCCCTTGGGAAACTTGGGTCATTTTGATTACATGTGCAGAGAGCAGGAAGTACCTAGGATATGATGTTGCCTTGATGCAAATCTTAGCCAATGACTGAGATGTTCAAGAGTATGAAAACCCAGCTCCTTTGCTTTAGGTCAAGACAATCATTAGATATCATTTATCCTTCACAATTATCCTAAGAATCTGGCTCCCTGCTGTGGGATGTTGCCTGAAATCACATCCTTGCCTGGCCTTTCCTCCAGCTGGCCCTGCTTCCTTCACTCCCTCCACAGTTTCTCCTTCACAAATAGATTACGGCTCAGGAATCCTTATCTCAAGTTCTGCTTCTGGTAAACCTGATCCATGACGTTGTTTGCCTTTTCTTCTTAACTAGAATGTAAGATCGTGGGCCACTGAGATGGTTTCTTATAATCCTTGACAATCACTGTATTTAGCACAGGCATAGGTATAATGGGCAACCTGTAGAGTCTCAACAAAATTATTGAATCACTTTAACAAAATGCAGATGATTATATAAGTATATACAATTTACAGAAAATGAAATATTTGCTTATTGAGATATGGTTTGAGATGTGATTTGCTCCCCTCTTTTTTTTTTGCAAAATTATAGGAAGCTCTTCTCTTTTGAAATCTTCATTTTATTTTGACATCTTCCAGCATGATTCAGATACTACTCATTATAAAAGGTCCATCACATTCTCACTGAGGTGAGGAATGACACAAAAGGAATACCTTATGGCAATAAAATTTATTTTTAAAGTAAAGTTTGATCTTCAAAGATCTCAGAGCATACAGATGAATTTCCCTTTCCTCTTGGCTATCATAATATTCACAGAAAATTACAATAAGATGAATCACTCGCATCAGTCAGAAATTCATAATTTTAAGATCCCATACAATGCCTCTGATAAGATAATGTATAAGGAAGGAACAGAATTGAAGTAGCAGACAAGACTGTCTCTTTGATAAAGATGACAAAGCCCTCCCACAACTAGGGGGCCCAGCGTTAGCCATGTTATTTCCTATCCTAAATATGTTTAAAAAATATGTTCTTCACTTACTTTGGTCGTATGGTACATCTGTGTAATGGAAGAGAAGCTGAACTTCTGAAAAAAAATAACTGTTTTAGAAAGTGACATGAAGAGCAAATGAACCGAAATGCTTTGGGGAAAACAGATGTGCCCCTGAGTGTGAGGCGTGTCGTCGAATCTGGATCACAGTGAGAAGTAGGTAAATATTGAGAGACACTCCTTCACAGAATATTCTCTAGTGCAGTCGTGACACTTTCTGGCTCCTCCCCCCACCATCTGTGCACACAGTAGGTTGGCACTCCTGGCCCCTGTGGTTGGAGTGGTCAATGAAATCATTAGTTCGTTAGTTCATTGACCAGTGATTAGTTTTGGTCAATGAAGTGTGAGCAGAATGCAGTGTTACATCTACGTTGGGACATTCAATTGCCGGGGTGAAACCACCACCCTTAAAGGTATTTTTTTCCTTCTGCCGTGTTTGAGATGGTGGCTAATTTTCCAACCTGGATCTGTAAGTGAGGGACTAAAATGAGCAGGGCTCCCCCTTATACCCTGAAAAAGAAGGTAATGTGAGTAAGATATAAAATTGTGTTGTGTTAGTTATTGTGATTGTTTGATTCTGCAGAGTACCAGCCCATCTTGCCTGATCGGAAAGAGGGTGTTTCTTTTCCGTTTCCTTCCTCCTGTCCGTCCAAAGCTTTTCCTCCACAGCTTCTTACCCCTCTACAGCCCCTCCAATTAGTCTCCTAGCCTCCCATGTTTCTCTTTCTCACTTCTCCAACCAAAAGCCATTGAGAAATTAATTCACGCTAAGCCATGATGAGACAATTTATTACACCTTTCTGTGGTATTTTTTTTAAGTAGGGAAAAAAAGGCAAATATATATCGAATAATAAAGATTCAAGACGCAAAAATATTGTGGGAAAAAGTCTGGTGTTTGTGTAAAATTCTCTGCACAACCATCCTTAGAACATGTTCAGAAGCCTCTACAGAGCACTAGGATGTAAAGCAAGGGCTCTGGACTAGACAGAACTAGGTTCAAATCCTCTTACTGTCAGTTTTGTGATGTTAGGAAGGTTATACAAATTACCTAGGCCTCGGTTTTCCCATCTATAAAATGGGGCAAATACATGCAACTTGTAATTGATAGAAAGCTGTAATGGGGATACCATAAAGACTTTGCTGAATGTCTAATAGTAAGCTATGAGTAAGTCTTTTCATTACTAATTTCACTGTTATTCTCCACATAACAAGCTTTCTGCTCCTTTGTATGGTCAGAAACTTTAAGGGTATTATCATGGATATTTTGATTTATGATCACTTTGGAAAGGTCCCCCTACTCCCCATTGTAAGTTGCATTTGTATTGAGTTCTCTTAGTCTTCATTTCTCGGAGGTATCCTACTCCTGTCCCTTTTAAGAGAATGAATCCCACTTTTATATCCATAGTCTATGTGTCTTAAGTCTATGTTGTTATTATCTTTCCTATATAGAGGATTAAAGGCATAGTCCGTAGAGTCCTTGGCCATTTCTAATAATCTAGTCAATTATGAAATTTCCCTGGGTCACAGGATGGTTCACTGCGGTGTTACTCAGTTTTATGCCGTCCACTAGCCAGAGAATAAATTGACCCAAGAACCTGATAGGGAAGAAGGCTTCAATTTCATTATAAATACACATATTGTTTATGTCTGCTCTGTTTGACCATGGATGTGAATCTACAGCATGGAAGAGTAAATAAAATCAGGTCAGATTTCCGTGGAGATCCAAAGTGAGTCTGACTTTTCTTTGCAATTAAGATTTTAATCCAAGATTAAGATTTTAACCAAGGGGGCATAGAGTAGAGGGTTTCACATGTTAGAGACTAGATTTATGAGTAATAATAATCCAAGTTTTCTCTTTCTTACTTGCGTTGTAACCTTGGGTTAGTTCAGTTCTCTGAGTATTAGTTCCTTTACATATAAAAATGAGGTAATATCTGTCTTACTAATATTATAGGTTTTCCTAGGTATCAAGTGATACAACATTCGTAGAATACAACACAAATTAGTCAGTTACAATGATGCTTATTACCTGGAGAAAGGCCCACGTTACACATGTGGCAAGTAGATTGGCTGAGTGGAATAAGAGTCGTAGGAATTTTAAGACTAATAGTTGCATTCTGGTTTGTTCAAGTCAGAACCTTAGTTATGGTTTTTAAAATTTCTTTACTTAATTGAGTTACTTTCTGTTAAAATAATTCGGTGACACAGCTTTACAATTTGCATGGAAAATGTTTGTCTGTGGTTCATACTTTTAGATATAAGTATTGCCCTTGACAGTAGACAGAGAGTCCATATGATGTTGGAGAGATCCACCATAAAGAAGGGGCCTCTGTACACTTGAGAGGTGTTTTCAAATTAAAATATCACTGACATTTATTTTGCAAAGCCACAGATGAGCTTGCTGGTCTCTTCACTGAGGGTTACCACACTCTAAAATGACTTTTCTTTTAGAAGAAAAGCTTTTTATTTTCCGTGTGTGTGTGTGTGTGTGTACGTCTAGAATGTTGGCCAAACCACAGTTTAAATCCATGAGAGACTGTTCTTTTATTATGACCTAATTCAACACAGGTTTTGCTACTCTAAAAGTATTTTTGTTTTGTTATCAGCGTAATCCTAATAAATCTGCACCCACTTCTGTGTTTTTAGCTGAGTGTGAATGGCAGTGGCGAAATAATGTCTCCAAATTGAAAAGGGCCGATGATGTTAAGAAAGACCCCCGGATATGTGGACATTGGCAGTGCCCTTGGAAAGCTCATCTTTCATAGGACTAGCGTGGAAGCAGAGGGTTTCTCAGCCATGTCTTCTTGTTTAAGACTGGATGGTGACCCTCACGGCGACAATGCAGGATTGATGAGGAAAACTTGGTAAACCACAGCTTCGTGCCCACGCTCTCGAGAGAAGACAGACCGTGCTGGGCAAACCTCACCTGAGGTCTGTGGACGCAGCACACAGGCCACGTGGCCCCCTAGAATCTCCACGCTTGGTAGGAGGGAGCTTCAGAAATGCCAATGGACCCTTAGCATATTTTACAGTATTTTTGAAACATGTTTCCCCCTTTCATTCCCAATCAGTCTGAGTTTTCTTTATATATATATTTCCTTTTTCACAAAATCTTTCTGAAAGGACTGATGGATGAGAATTCACGGGTCCATTCCTTTCCTGATTTTCCTTTCATTCCCATGTATCTGGAGAGTCTTTCTAGCTCCCAGTTTGAATGGAAATAGAGTTGGGCAATTGGGGATTTTTCTATTGCCCACAAGAATCCCCAAACCAGTATTTGCTCTGTCAGATCCCACACATCACAGCAGCCTCAAACCTATAGAGGGAAACTCGTTCCCAAGCGAAAATCCTTCAAAATTCATTATGGTGGGTAAACTTTAAAGGTTCGGTGGCTCCTGCCACACATCCTAGAAGGGTTTGCATACTTGAAAACATACGTCACCCCCAATCAGAAACAGAAAATGCTGAAGAGCTGTAAGATACAAAGTGATCAAAATCATGCCCCTGTTATTCACTCCAAGAAAATATCATCTTTAGTTAAAACATGTAAGTTGCTAGTCAGTTTAATCTTCTAAGGATGAAGGCATACACGGTTGTCAGGCTGGGTTAGAGATGAACTTGGACTGACATAACTGTGGCTTTGCCAGCTCGTGGTTAAGGTCAGCCCGACTTCCAGTGGCTCTGGGAAGACACAGTGACATTCCTTTCCAACTGTCTGACTCTGAATTCCTGATTCTCACAGTTTATTTCCTCTTCATACAGCTCAAGAAACGCAACATTTGTGTATAATTGCAAAAAGGTGGCAGGGTTGTTTACGGACGTTTTTATTTGTGTTTGTTCACCCCGATATTTGTTCTTTTCATACTCCTACCAGGCCACTTGTGTAATTTCTTATTCCAGGGCTTTCGCAGGGGCAGAAGCTGACAATGCTGGCAGACAGCTACACTTTCTGTCTTTCTGTGAAGAACCTGAACTCGGAACTGAGTAGAGATGGTGGATAGAGGTGACAGAGGGGGGAACTTGAGGGTAGCCTGAGGGAAGAAGAAAACATCGTTTTAGATGTAAAACGGAACACATCCCCATTTGCGTGAGCCACGCCCCCTCCAGGCAAGTGCCCGCAGGTGGAAAGTCTTGAGGACAAGGATGCTTGACTTGCTTTGGGAGGCCGGGGCCCTGCCCCAGAGCTTCAGCTCTGAAAGCAGCTCCTGAATGCCAGGCTGGACACGGGAGCCACAGAGGGCCACTCAGGAGACGTGCAGCTAGCAGGGACCGAAGACTGGAGCACCCCAGGTGGTTAGCCCTGCTCAGGGTGCCCCCAAGCCACAGTCCTGGGAGGCATGCCGGTGGGGAGACTGAGGAAGAATGGCCGAGACTAAGTGTCCTGCCCACTCGTCTCAGAGTCCTGTGCAATTTGACATTGGGAGCGTAAATAATGGGGTCTTTTTTACACACTCTATTTTTCCTGATTGAAAATATGTACACATTATAGGAGTTATAAAACTCATTATAAATCTGAAAAAGTTGAAAATTAGAGAACCATTAAAAATCACCCTTTGTCTTGCCTCTTAGAGATAGTGATTGCTAATGTTTGGGTGTATTTCTCCCTAGTCCATTTTCTATGCTATATATATTATATTAAATATATTCTCCCAATGGTGACAACCCAGTTGCCTTCCAATTCCTGTCTGTCCGTTTGGATAGTCTCTGGTGTAGAACGCAGCCTGGCAGACCGTTTTGACTGTAAATGGAGGGAAATGACCAGTATCTTCACTGTTGGTTGCAGGCATTTTTTACTCCATGGCTGCTGAGGTGCGTTTTGACTTTTACTGCCACTTCAGCAGGGATCTGGGCTTGGATTTGGGAGGGGTTTTCTCCTACCTCTGTCTTTCACTCCCTCCTTCCCTACCTCCACCCTCCTTGCGTTTTTACTTGCAAATTTCACCGATCTGCTAACTGCCCTAGATGCTGAAGAGCAAGACGAGGGGGTCCTAGGCCAATGCTGGCACAACCTAACAGCTTGCTTATGCATCTATCTGGCTTGGATGGAAAATTAGAACAGCTTTATTCTGCTCCCAGCACCAAGCAGGGCCACGCTCCCAGGAGCTCACAGCGGGCTCTGATGAAGGCAGCCTGCTGCGGTGTCGGTGTCGATACCAGACCCCATGTTCCCTCCCAGCAAGGAGGGTGCTGGCTCGCTTTAAAAAGAGTGTGTTATGTTCCAGGGCGAACCATCTTTATGCTGAACTGTCCCAGAGCTGAGTAGCTGCATCATGGAAAAATACAGACAGGGATTTGTTTTTTCTGGGTGCCCACATCAGTGTGCGTAATTGAATTGAGGTCTTTAAAAGTGGACTCATCGTGCCATTCGGTCAGATGAGCATTTTAGATTTTAGTAATTAGTACTTAGGTGCTTGAGGAAGTATAGGAGGTATAGGAGGGAGGAAAGTCTGTCTCAGGAGATTAGAGTGATAAGACCTTTTCGTGTTTTTATCAGTTCATGTAGAATTTGACATATGGTAAACGGGAAAAGATAGCATTTAAAAACCCCATAAATATACAGGGTTGAAAAAAATTACCAAAGAAAAGAACGGGAATGCCTGCCAACCCCACTCCCCTCGGCCTCAATAGTAGGGCAGCATAAAAGGGCTGCGTATCCTTTCGAAAACCAGATCCAGTAACAAAGAAAGTCAGCAGTCAGGGCGAGCAGACGTGAGGCTCCCAATGGCACGTTAATTAATTCCAGCCCATCCTGCCCGAGCTCTCGGGTCTCCTTTTGCATCGCCGGCTTGGTCCCTATATTTAGAACCAAGAACTTCGATCATACTACCCACCCTAAGAGAAGCCAAACTCCAGGTTGACTTGATCCGGCACATTCCTTTGTTTTATGGCTTTCTGTCAAAACCCCCAAATTAACGCGATGTTATGTTGACTGTTTTGTTCCTTAATGCAATGAAGCTGTCTTGAAGTTACAGTTGGGTAGAGCTCTTCAGAAATATGCATTGACGTCGTAATCATATCATAATAAAAATGTAATAGAGCCTCAGAGCTTTGTATGGACGTGTCTATTGTCAAGGTATGGCATTAAAAGACTCTTTTGTGGGATTTTTCATGTAATTTTTTACTGAAGTATTTTTAAAAAGTGTCAAGGCAAACATAGTCATCATAAACAAATAAAATTTGCTTCTGTCCCTTAAAAAAATGTGACAGATATTTGGTGAGCTATGTGAAGAAACTGTTTTATTTGACTTTTGATACTTTTTTCCCCAAAATGCATGGAACTAAGAGTAGGGAAATGCAGATTATAATCTTAATTCTCTCACTATTCACTGCCACTTCTTGTCATCCTGACATTTGACAATAGTAGTATTTGCCCTGACTCTGAGTCTTATTGTGAGGCCAGAAGACATATTTAATGAGAAAGTGCTTAGAAAAGTTAAAAGTATTAAGAAAATATTAAACCCAGAACAAAGTATTTTGGTAAATGAGTAATAATGGCAGTGTAAATTAATGCATTTTAACTGGAGCTAATTCAGTATTACAGGAAATTCTAACTATATATCTTCCAAGTAAAAGTTTCCATCTTTCTTTAAGACAGGAAATTGTATCACAATGAAATATGGGGGAAAAGATTTTATTTTTAGTATTAACCAAGGCACGCTAAATCACAGTGTCTTCAGATATGTATGTATATGGGAAAAGCTGCCCTGAACAGGCAGTAGAAGCAAACACATCGTCATCATTTCTTTACCCGACGTGATCACAGCCCGAGGGATCTTCTTTCATTAGTTCCATTTTCCTTTCTCTAATCTGGAAGAAGTTAACCATGTTTTCTTTGGTGCAAAGGGAAAAGAGTCTTCTTGTAAAGTCTTTGGAAGGGTGTGTCTAATATTCAGTGCTTTTTGCCTGATGGCAGCTGAGAGATGGCTAGTGATGTCTGCACCAGTGGACCTCCACCTTGGTCCAGGGTGGGAAACTTCTAGACAATTCCATGGGTCTCCTCCTGGGTACATGCCTACAGGCATCCTCTGGCTGTGGCCCTTTACCCAGGCAGTCATATCTATTGTACTTGTAGGTAGAACGTGTGATTCTGTTTTTCTAATTTCTACATGTTTCGTATCATCATACTTACGTGTAAATTATATGTTGCATGTATGTTGGTTTTCAACAGTTTGTAAAATTTAGTGCTATAGTTTTCTTGAACAAATGATTTGGATCTTGAATGATCAAAAGAAATCCTGGATAATTCTGTAGGCCATGTAAACCTCGACAGAGAAGAGAGGAAGAAAGTGATTCTGATGCTGTAGAAGCTGCAGACAAACTGATCAGGAAAATAATAGTGCGTTACCATGGCAAGAGTGGAAAGTGATAGAACTAGAAAGGAAGTGATCATTCTGGGTGGAGGTGGGCAGAAGACAGGCTTCAGGGGGTAGCCTAGGCAGAGATTACAGGGCAAGAAATCTTGTGTGAAATTTCCTGTGTTGAGCCAACCCACCTCTTTACTGCATACCTGGTATAGTTTGGAGTCTAATATGGTATCATAATTGGGAACAAAGTACTGTTGTTCAGTCAAAACAATTGGCTGGAGAGGTAAAAATGGGTGGAGTTGTAACCACAATAAAGAACTCTAATCTTTGAATGTTTTGCTGGGCTAAATACAGAAGTATATATTTAAATGAAAACAGCAGTTGATTTAATTCAAGATGGACACTTTTTAAAATCCCCAAATTATATGAATTGATCAGCATTGAAGTCTTAGATTATGGATTAAATTTTCAGATCATATCTACATGATACCTAAGCACTGGATTAATCCCACACATTCAAATTGATTTGGTAGCTACAATTAGATCAACAACTTATTTTGACTAGTTTGTCAATTGTTTTTAAGCACAAATTTGTTTCTTTTTTTAATCAGTTAATTGGTTCAAAACACATAAAGCCATTGTGATCTCATTCCTCAAGAGGAAATAACACATTCCCTAAAATTAACAGTACTCATTTATTCACAATAATCCTGTAAATTTTAGGCAAAACACACATATTGGAGCATTTGTTAATTCAGAAAGCAGTATTTGTTGAGAGTCTGCTGTACAGGGCACTGAGATAAGCCTTGGATAATTTTAAGGCATCTATGCTTATGCCTCCATTTCTAAAATCAATATTCACTTGGCAACTATGCCAATCATCTTGCACTTTTAAATTTAATTCTGAGGCATTGTCAAATAATACCATTGGAAAAAATAGCCTATTAAGCCACAAATAAAATTATTTTAAAATCATAGCCCATGGAACTTTTTCCAGGGAACTATCCTAGATTATTACATCAACAAGAATCCACAAAAGTCACTGATTCCTTGATACATTTTTAAAGTTTTATATATATATATATATATATATATATATATATATATATATATATATATATATATATATATATATATATATAATGGGCATATTAATAGAAATGAAAAGAATAATGCAAAGAAACTCCTGTGTACCTATCATCCTTCTTCAACAATTATCAATCTCTGACCCATCTCATTTCATCCATATCTTCTACCTACTCCCCTTCCAGATTCTTTAAACTATATTCTGTCTTGTAAAGAAATTGTAATAATCACTGCTTACTATTCTCTAGTACTTTTATTTGTAGTAAAATGCACATAACATAAAAATTGCCATTGGGGCATTTACTACATTCACAGTGTTTTGCAATAATCACCACTATCTAGTTTCAGAATACTGTCATCACCCTAAAAGGAAGCCCTGTATCCATTAACCAGTTATTCCCCAATCCTGCCTGCCTAAACCCCTAGAAACCACAAATTTGTTTTCTGTCCATGGACTTGCTAATTCTGGACATTTTATGTAAATTGAATCATAAAGTATGTGGCCTTTTGTGTCTGGCTTCTCTCACTTAGCATCATGTTTTCAAGGTTTATCTATGTTGCAGCCTGTGTCAGTACTTCACTTCTTTTTATGGCTGAGTAATATTCCACTGTGTCGATTGGCCACATTTTGTTTATTCATCAGCTGATGGACATTGGTTTGTTTCCAACTTTTGGCTATTTTAATTAGTGCTGCTATTACATTTGTGTGTAGTTTTTGTTTGAAGACCTGCTTTCAATTCTTTTGGATATATACTCATAAGTGAAACTGTTGGATTATATGGCATTTCTATGTTTAATTTATCAGAAACTATTCTCCACAGTGGCTACACAATTTTACACTCCCACCAACAATATAGAAGGGTTCTAATTTCTCCACATCCTCACCAACTCTTGTCTATTTCTAATTATTTATTATTATTATTATTATTATCATCCTAGTGGGTGTGAAGTGGTATATCATTGTGGTTATGATTTACAGTCTCTGATGGCTAATGATGTTGAATCTCTTTTCATGTCATTATTGGCTATTTATATATTTTCTTTGGAGAATTGTAAAAAGACAATTTAGATCCTTTTGCCCATTTGTTAATTGTTTAAAAGGGCAAAATATGTCATTTATTATTGTTAATTAATTATTAAAATGGGCAAAATGAGCCATTTATTATGGCTCATCTATTTAGATATTTTGCCCATTTATTATTTGGATTATCTTTTTATTGTTGAGTTGTAAGAATTCTTTATGTATTCTGGATACTGGGTCTTTATTGGATATATAATTTGTAAATATTTTCTCTCATTCTGTGAGTTATCTTTTCACTTTCTTGGTGTGTCCTTTAAAGCACAAAATTTTTATTTTGATGTAGTCCAATTTATCTATTTTTTCTTTGGTTGTTTGCGCTTTTGGTGTCATATCTAAGAAACCATTGACTAATATAAGGTCATGCAGCTTTATGCCTATGTGCTCTTCTAACAGTTGTAAGTTTTAGCACTTAAGTTGAGGTCTTAGATCCATTTTGATATTTTAATTTTTGTATATTTTTGAAGGTAGGAGTCCAACTTCATTCTTTTGCATGTGGATATCAAGTTGTCCCAGCACCATTTCTTTCCCCATTGGATGGTATTATCACCATTGCTGAAAATCAATTTAGTATAAATGTATAGATTATTTCTGGGCTCTCAATTCTATTTCATTGACCTAGGACCTGTTATTGAATACAGTTATAATTATGTATTTTCCTAAGCAAAATATATCCTGAGCTCTTATTAATATTTCCCATTCAAATTCAGCACAACAAGATTTTTACTAAACTTCATCTGTAAGATCTGTATCCCAGCTCCAATGCTGAAACTCTGATTCTTAATGACACCAACATAATGACTTACTCGCGTTATTTGACTATTCATATACAAAAACTTTAGCATAACAATATAAAAGTTACCACCAACAATATAATTACTAAAAATAGTTTTTGAAATATATTTTCACTCGTAAATAATTTCAGACTGATGCATTTTACTTTCAGCACTTTAGAGATGTCTCTCCATTGTCTTCCAGCCCACATTGTTTCCAGGAAGAAATCTACCATCATCTTTACTTTTTATCTGCTGCTCATGTAACGTGACTTTTTCTACTCTCTGGTTTTAGTAGTTTCTATTTATCCCTCCAGTTTGATTATGATGTGCCTTGGTGTAGTTGTTCTTATGCTTCTTGTGCTTTCACTTGCTCAACTTCTCAGATCTATAGGTTTATAGTTTCAATCAAATTTGGAAAATTTACAGCCATTATTTTTTTAAATTAATTAATCTGTTTTTTATTTTTGGCTGTGTTGGGTCTTTGTTGCTGCGTGCAGGCTTTCTCTAGTTGCGGCCAGCGGGGGCTACTCTTCGTTGCGGTGCACGGACTTCTCACTGCAGTGGCTTCTCTTGTTGCGGAGCACGGGCTCTAGGCGCATGGGCCTCAGTAGCTGTGGCACTACAGGCTCAGTAGTTGTGGCCCGCGGGCTTAGTTGCTCCGCGGCATGTGGGATCTTCCCGGGCCAGTGATCGAACCCGTGTCCCCTGAATTGGCAGGTGGATTCTTAACCACTGCACCACCAGGGAAGCCCCAGCCACTATTTTTTCAAATCCTTTTTCTTCATCTCTCCACATCTCCTTTGGAAACTCAAATAACATGCAAATAAGGCCACTTGAGGCTGTTCCACAGCTCACTGGTATTTTTTATGTTTTAAAGTTATTTTTTCTTTGTGTGTTTCACTTTGGAACTATGTTGCTATGTCTTCAAATTTGCTAATCTTTGCTAACTTTTCTTCTGAATGTCTAAGATGCTGCTAATCCCATTCAGTGCATTTTTCATCTCAGATAATATGTTTTCATCTCTAGAAGTTTAATTTGGGTTTTATAAAAATATCTTTCCTGTCTCAATTTCAGATGTTTAATTTTTCCTCTACGTTCTTGAACACATGGAATAAAATTATAATTGTTTCAATGTTCTTGTCTACTGACTCTATCATCGGAATCATTTCTGGGTCAGTTTTGATTGATTGATTTTTTTTCCTAATTATGGGTTGAATTTTCCTTCTTCTCTGCACACCTGGCAATTTTTGATTAAATGCCTTTCACTGTGAGTTTTTAATTTTTGGGTGCTGAGTATTTTTGTGTTCCTGAAAATCTTCTTGAGCTTTGTTCTGGGATGTGGTTAAGTTACTTGGAAATACTTTAATCCTTTTGAATCTTGCTTTTAAAGCTTGATTTGGAGGACTAGAGTGATATTTAATCCAGGGCTTATTTTGCCTGACTCCTGAGGCAAAAATCCTGACTGAATACTCTACTCAGTGTCCATAAATTATGAAACTTTCTACTCAGGTGATGGAAACAGACACTAACCAGTCCTGAGTGAGCCCCTAGGATTTTTTCTGCTCATCTTGTTGAGATGTCTCCCCCTCAACCCTAGTTTCCTCACATGCATGCAATGATCAACACTTAGCTGAGTACCCAGAAGGAGCCTCTGCTGAAGAATTGAGGGGCCCCTCTCTAGACCTGTAGGGTTCTCGCTCTGTGCACCTGTCCTCTCTTCTTCTCTGTCCTGCAGACTCTAGCTGCTTTGGCTTTTGTGGTAGATTAAATAATGACTGTTCACCCTTCAAAGACATCTACATCCTAAGCCCCAGGATTTGTGAAGATATTACCTTGCATTGCAAAGGGGACTTTGTAGATGCAATTAAACTAAGGATCCTGAGATAGGCAGATTATTCTGAATTTTCCAGGTGGGCCCAGTGTAATTGCATGGATCCTAAAAAAAGGGAAGCTGGAGGACCTGAGGTACAGAAAGAGAGACTGGAAGATGCTACACTGGTGACTTCGAAGATGGAGGAATGGACCAAGAGCCAAGGGATTCAGGAGGCTTCTTGGAGAGGGAAAAGGCAAGGAAACAGATGCTTTCCTAGAGACCCCAGAAAGAACACAACTGTGATTGTCGATCTGGGACTTCTGACCTCCAGAATTGTAGATAAATTTTTTTGTTTGTTTTAAGCCAGTAAATTTGTAGTAATTTGTTGCCAGAGCAGCAGAAAACTAATTTAGTCTCCTTGAACTCCCTGCCCCATGCCCTCAGCTCAGGGGGACAGCTGGGCTCTCAGGGTTCCTCCTCCTTGCACTATGGCCTGGAGGCTCTCTCCAGGACGTAAGCTGGGGTGATTGTACTGCTCACCTCGCTGGTTTCTCATCTCTCGGGGGTCACTATCTTTCACTACCTGATGTCCAATATCTTGAGAATCACTGTTTCCTACATTGCATCCAGGGTTTCAGTTGTTTCAGATGGGAAAGTCTGGTCCCTTTTACGCCATCATGGCCAGATGTGCGAATTCACCTGTGCAAGTTCCTGTCTATGTGACTATGCCATCAATTTGACAGACAATGAGATTCATTTAAAAAAATTAGTTTCTTTCTATGTTCCTGTTGCTTCTTTATTGAATTTGACTTAATGTTGTAAAATATTTTAAAAGTTATTTTAGTTTCTGGCGTATCTTTCCTTGTACAGGATAATCTTTTTGAATGCAGGAAAGATATTCACTCTTTGTCTTATGTCTAAATTCCTAGATCAAAGGAGAGTAATTTTCGATTGCTGAAAAACATCAACACTATAATATTGTGCTAAAATCTGAAATTATGGACACAGATTATATCACTTTATAGGAGGGTTGCCATCATTACAGCTGCTTAGAAATATATATTTTTGAAACATTTCCATGCCCCATGGACAAAATATTTCTACATTAGGAATAGCAAACCCTACTCTCTTTAGTAAAAATACCATCTTAATGTCTTTTTAAATGCTTGTCACAACTACAGCATCAGCGGTTAGTATGTTCTTCCTTTTATTGATCAGTCTACCTCTATATGTCCAAGAATGCTTCAACCACTTTGAGGTAATTACCCAGTGGGTTCACTCCCATGATCACCCCCTTGGATGTGTCACTAAATAGACCAACACACTCATGTCACTTAAAGCAATTGACCTATTTGTGAAGGTGGCCACAGTCATCTTGGTTAGGGCATTGAGCCTATTAAGGTAATATCAGAGCATGTGAATACCTGGTGCATTTCTACACTGTGATGCTGAGCTTTATTAACTTTATTAACACCATCCTTATTGAAAAGGATGATGTTAAAATACATGATTGAATGAGGGAATAAGGACCAATTTAGAAACAAAATAAACCCTAATCTCTATGTGATTTCAAAAGTTACGCTATTTCATTCATAAACCCTCATTGGTATTCCTATTCCCCAGGTAGGTTTTTTTTTTTTTTAAGTTTTGAATATTTTTCTGATAAAATGCATACCTATCTGTCTTTTATGCTCCATTTGCTCACTTTTTTTTGAAGAATGTACAGGATGCTTTTCAAGGTACTCTATCTGGAATGATGTGTAAAGGGGAATGAAGAGTTAATGCCATTTTTAGTACACTAAGATTGTTAAAATGTTCTAAACGATGCTCAAATGCACATTCTGTAAGTAAATGGCAGAAAGCAGTAAAATGCATTATTGATGTTGATGTAACAGAATTTGCTTCCCGTCCATTTAAAAACATGGGTTCTTCATTTGCGTTTTAGGAAGAATGAAGAATATTGTCCTTGGAAAAGAATAGAAAAAAGGAGGTACAACCTCTTTGCCAGATGTGATATACACAGTTAGCCGTTAAAGTTACATTCGCTCTTGGTCTGCAAACTCCTGTGTAACCAGCTTGGAGATGCCTCTCATTACTGTGCATTTCATGTATAATCTGATGGAATCCTTAGAAATCAGCTGTTCATGCTTCTGTCTTATCTTGTGGCTCATACTCTCATCTTGTTTGAAAGTCAAAGTCAGACCTTCATGGCACTGAGATGAATCTCTGATCCATGCAGCTCTTAACTGATGCTGAGATGCATGATATTAATTTCTTTCTCACATGGGTTTTAATGCTCTTGGGAATTTGTTTGACAAATTGTTCTAAAAGTGTAATTTTCAACCAATAAGCTAAAGTCTTATGTAAGCTCTTGGATCAGTCTACATGCACCAATTTTTTGCAAGATCTCACTGAATATTGGCAAATATTACTTTTGAATGCATATTAAAAAGTGCTCTTAACCTTTTGTACTCTGTTTTGGAAAAGAACCCAAGATGAGTACTCTCCTTTTCCTTAAACATATATTTAAAACTATTCATTACCTTTATGTTTTTCTCCTCCGTGATACATTGTCTGTATTGCTTTAAGAAAAAAGTGATTTTTTAGTTTTATGCGTGATAACTTCTTGTGCCTACCCACAAACTGTAAAAAAATTATAACACTTTAAGTTTTTCTCCAGTGATTTCTGCAAGCTACTTACATCAGCTTCTATCCATATTATTTTGGTTATCAAAACAGAACTTGGTATAAATTGTACACATATCTTCAGCGTTATTCAACTCATTTATTATTATTTAACACCAGGGTCTTTTGGAATTTCTCGATTTTTGTTTTTATGCTACAATACTGAGTTTGGAGTTCCATTAAAAAAATGAGAGAGAGAGAGAGAGAAATTGGAGAGTTCCAAGTAGAACTGTCGCTACTATTTGGTGATTAGGACTTACGTAATCAAGAATAAAATATTATTTAGTGTATTTAAGAGAAGGGTGTTGTGACACCAAAATAATTTCCATCAGTACAAGGATTGGAGCCCCCTTTTTAGTTCACTCTCCCCCAAAGCCATTCATGTGCCATGGTGCACATGGTATAAGTGGTATCTACATGTTCCCTCTTGCATATGCACGTAAATGTACACATCCAGAGCCTGCTTTGGGTAGAACAGTGGTGATTTTGACAATCTATCTGCTTTCATTTCGAGTTCCTTCCTGCTGGTTTTTTTTTTTTTTTTTTTTCTTCCATGATTTCCTCCTCATGCTCTTTTTGAGGGATTATTTTAATTACCTCCTGACTAATTACATACTGGGTGCATAGATAAAAAAGAGATATTGACTAGATTCTGTGAAGAAAGGGGGTCAGGTTTAAATAACTAAATGAAAAATTTAAGTTAATGGCAAAGAAAACTTTCCACCTCCAGAAGTGTTTTCTTCCATTCAAATTGGGATGTTACGATCTATTCTATTCTGCCGTGATACCACATCATCACCAATGGAGAATAAGGATAAAAAGCGTTCTACCTCACCATAAAAAAGAAATGCTGTCTTATTTACTTTCATATCATTAATTTATTAAATCAGTTATTTTGCTCTTGAAATGTTCTGGAAATAGGAGAAACAAGGCCACTGGCTCCCAAGTTGCCTGTAGGAAAATTAGAAAGTGACAGATTCTCACAGTGATGAGAATTGGGGAGAAGTAGTCTCCTGTCCATCCAGCGGGGACATTGTCACACCAGGGAACACGGCTTGCTGAGGACAGCGGGGCCAGATCTCATCACTCTTCTGTCCCCTCCCCGGAGAAACCTCCTGCAGAGCAAAGCCTGGGGAGGTCACATGCAGGTAGGAGTCATCGATGGATCACACATACTATTTTCTTGTTCTTACTGAGTTTCTATTTGGTCCCATTTTGCCATATTACAAACAGGGACTAAATCTGTCTGTGTCCCAAGTTAGAGTGGCCTTTGTTGCTGTGGGTTCCCCCAGTATTTCCTTTGTTCTCGTCTACTTTCACCACTCGTCTCTCCTCTATGAATTATCATCGACAGCTTGAATCTGAGGACCCTTGGAGAGTTACGTGGACACAACTGAGATGTGGTCACACAGCTCCCTGGGGGCTCTAACGGGGAGGGGCCGTACCCGTTGACTTTTGTTCACTTCAAGGGCTAAGAGGCACCCGTCACACATTACGATAAGTTAATCCTGGGCCAATGCTGGGAAAAGTACATGCAGGCCACACTAGTAAAGCTATGAAGTTTTATTGGTGTACGAGCCTGGATTTGAGTTATGAAGGGCCTCCCCCAGTCCAACTCAGGTCTCTGAAGGGCGCCTGAAGCACACGATGGAAGTGTGTAGGGTGAGAGCAAGAGCTGCATCCAAAATCTGAACTTGGGAGCTTATGCGAGACATCGCACGAGGATTCTTTTGTTGACTTTTGTATTTTCTTCCTTTGAAAAGAGTCTTAATAGGTTTCTTAAAAATATACATTCCTGGTTAAAAATTCAAACAGCACAGAGAAGCAGAGAGCAAACACTATCACAGGTGACACTCCGCTACCACGAGATGACCACTGTGGACCCCAGAGGGACACTGCTCTTGACCTCTCTGTGAACACACCCACAGGTACACACACTTACCTAAGTGGACGCATACTGTACACACAGAGCACCTGGCAGCAACTTCAGGTTTCTGTGTCAATAATGAGCCACCCCCTTGGGTTAAAACAGTAACATATCTACAGATTTTTGAAAATAAAAATTATTGGTCTCTCTATTCCTGTATCACTATTATGGTAATATTTTAATTGCTAAAGCTTCACTATTCATTTTATTAGCTCCTTTTTTCAAGGCTCTTGATAATGTGAGTTCTGAGAAGGCACACAGCAGAATTGTAAGTAGAATGTCTACTTCACTTGTCACACATAAGGCACTTGATATATGCTTGTTTATATAAAGATATATAGAAACTCCAAGGGGTTACGCTGAATGAACACTGCAAGTCCCTAATCTTCAGGAGAAAAAACAAGAAACAGAAGCAGTTGACTCTGATCCATCACATAGAAATGGGGACCAAGAAAGTCGGTCGGTCCCATTAGTTGATTGAGGACTAATTTGGGGGGAAACTTGGTAGGCGATTCACTCCATCATCCCTTCCTCCTGAGACCTCAGTGCGGCCATTTTGGTACCCTCTCCTTGTTGGTACTCCTCTCTCTGCCCCAGGACGCCTGCATGTCTCTGCATCCAAGATAAAACCGTCAGGCTACATGGAGGTTGTACCTGAGATTAGGGAAATTGTATTTGGAGTGACTCTTACTATAATGTTTGATTTCTTCCAATTCTCCATAGCCCTGGTACAGGAACAGAGAAAGTAGATGGTTGGATTGATCTAGAATTGGGTTTTTATCTGTCTGTTTGCTTGTTTTCCTGGAAGATGCAATGGAAGGACAAGTAGACAAGAGATGTATGTCTACTAGCAAAAATGGTTAAACAGATGACTCCTCGGTGTAGGCTAGCCTGGAGAGAAAGTGAGGGAAGAACAGAAGTCAGAGGAGTGGAGATTTTGGAGTTGTTAAGAACAGGTAAAGCAGAAATAGAGACCGTGGTCTACAAGGAGAGAAGGTTGCAGTCAGAGGGTGGAACATGTAAATTAAGGATTTCAGGGGTGCACTTGTCCTGGATGAGGCCAGGGTTGCACGTGGACACTGGGGAGTGAATGGTGCCCTTTAAGTCTTGGGAACTGATGGAACATTTGGAGGGAGACCTTGATCTCGAAGTGGCAGTTTTCTGTGAATGCAGGAGACTTTCAGTGAAGTCGAGACGGCACGGAGCCTCCCACGTGCAAAACAAGTCCCTGCCGACCCCAGGGCCCGTGGAAGTCTAAATGCATCCTGGCCTTAGGCTTGAGGTCTACCGCTGGTCCAGATTCAGGGCCTCTGTATCTAGTGACCTGCAAAGACAAGGTCTAACACAAAACAGTCCAACACAAAACAGTAACTAGGAACGGGATGTCATAAGTACCCTCATAGGCAAATGGGGCAAGTTGGTCTTTACTAAGTCAGTCATTCCTGATGGCACTCAGCTCATCATGTGAGAGTGGTTCTTGCTCAGAATGCATGTTCACACTCTGAATTCTTCCAGACATCTCAAATCAGAATATTGCTATTGAAAAATGCCATAACCTCTGGGGAAATCTTTCACTTTTAAAAAAACAATGGTATTCGATCATTGCAAAGAAAATAATGGGCCCAGAAGGACCCTGGAAAGTCAGCTGACAGTATGTCTAGTGGTGTGACTGTCACATAAGACTTTTGTGAGTGAACTAAGTCTAGCATCATATACCATCGATTTCCCTGAATTTGAGACATGTTTCAAAAAAGAGTGATGTTTATATACAAATATTGAATCCGTAAGTTGTACACCTGAAGTGAATATAAATTTCTATGTCAATCATAACTCAATTTAAAAAAGAGTGATTGGAAGTTATCAGAAAAACAAATTCCACATGTCATAGTGGTTTGGCAAATACCATTCCAGCTCTCCCAGTGGAAAAACCAATATTTGAGGCTTTCTCCCCTAGGGAAATCACCCCAGTATCTATTTTTTGTTCATGCTAGAGAAATACACACAAACATTTTTATACTCCTGGATACGATAAAACTATATTATGATACAGTAACTGTAAATGTAATGATAAGGTATTGTATTTTAGCAGGTATCTTTATAATTTAGTTTAAATATTTCACATCAACCCACTCTTGGTTGGTTGAAACCTGTCATTTACTTCCAGTGGTAGAATGATCATTGCTTGGGAGTAAACCAAGTTTGTGGTATGTTGGTAAGTGGTCAGGCAGAGAATGGGTCACGGTGAGACAGTAAACTTCCCATTCTGCTTGCCTTTTACTTTTCCTCGTATTCTCCCTGAGCCTCCCGAATCTGTATGTATGTGCATGCAGGGAGGGCTTGAATTGGAGCTCAGGGTAAGAAAGTCATTATAGGGAATGGAAAAAAAAAAGACCCGATAAAGCAAATATTGTCTTTACCAGACTTACTTATTTCGAGTCACCTGATTTGCTAGTAAGTCTTGGCAAAGTTTCGACGCTCTCCCTTTGTAAAAGTTCTTTAATCTCTCTTGGAAATTGGAAACTCATGAAAGATGTACAAGAGTCGTGGAGGGGAGAAGCCCAGTGGAAGAGAGGGCTTTAGAAAGATGACATAAACAATTGTTAGTGACCAAGAATGACAGTAGCTTTGGGATGAGGTTGGATAATGGTCTCACCCTGTTGGAACATCCCTCTACAGTGTGTTTTTGGGGTGGGTGCCAGGAGAGAGAGCCTGGGGAGGGAAGTGTTTGGGGTTGAGCCCCAAGCCTCTAAGTTGATAAGAGAACGGCGAATCTGCTCAGCAGTGCTGTTCCCTGGAAGCGGCAATGTGCCCTTGGAGATTCGCAGCAGAGCTGAGGTTTACAAACAGGGTAAGGAAAGTCACTAAAGAGTGTAGCTCCCACCCCAGTGGTGAAGTAATTGGGCCCAAAGGTGCCTGGAGGAGGGTTTTTAGGGAATGCAGGCTTTCTAGGCCATGAAATATAATCCTAATTAAAAGAATTGTATTGGAAGTTGGCCACGATACGGAGAGGAGGAGGTTTAAAAAAGTGATCACTTTTTAGCCTCACTGTCTACAAATGGCTTGTCTTCAAGAGGAATAAAAGTGAGTAATAGATCCCATCTCTCAAATGCAGCACCACATCATTTGCAGATAGTGATCTGTAAAAAACAACAGCCTGTTTTTCTTTTTCCTTCAAACCAAACTTTCTATCCTAAAAAGGTTTTCCAAAGAAGGTTTCTACTTGTGCTGGTAGGGACCTTCTTTCTGCCCTGCCCCACCTTGACTCCTGGTTAGTTTGTGTGGAATGGAGGACAGAGCAATGAATAAACAGCTATATCCCAACCTACACAGAGCTGGGGGAGTGAACTTGTGTCCTGAGCCAGATCTGGCGCTCTCAGCTTCTCTCTTCCCTTGTTTCCCCACCCTCATTCCTGACTCCAAGCACTGTGTTCTAAACAACTGTAGTGATATTTACATGGATTACAATGTGTATGACGCCTCCCATGGCTGTTCAGTGCACAACTTGTACAACTGTACTGTGACTGCCCTGAGAGGGGAATTTAGGAATCTCCCAACTCCATCCACTCTCCAGAGATAAGTGAGGCTGAACTGAAAAAAAAAAAAAAAAAGTTTTAAATAAGATTATTCTAATTATAATAGATACATATTTACTCATTCTTTAAGTAAATATTTATTAAGTGAGCCTCCTTTTGACCAGGGAAGATTTAAGCCCTGGAGGGAGAGATGAACTAGTGTAGGGGAAGATCTGTATTTTAGTGGAAAACTTTAGATTGTCTAGACTCTAGAGGAGTCTAGAGGAGAATTCTCTGAATTATAAGATTTTAATTCTGTGGGAATTATTTTACAACCTTCCAAATTGTATAGGTGATAGAATGCAAAATAATTCTTGTCTACAGACACGGAAACTCTGCCTATAGAGGTTCAGTTGAAACCCTCTTCTCCCCTTGGAAAACCCATTTTGCACATTTATTTCAACATTCTCTTACTCCATAAATATTCATGTTTTTAAAATTTCTTTTTTGAACTAGTTATAACATCTGCTTGACTCCCTCGTTGATTGAGTTAAATAAAATATTTAACAAGTGTTCATTTCACATCTGTAGTCATGATTTTACCTTTTTTGAAAGGTATAGGTAATGTCCTCAACCTCATAGAGCAGAAAACTTACCAAAGAAAAGCAAAAGAAGTGAAAAACACATATCACTTTTAACCCTATCATCCAGAGGAAAACATTCATGACAAACATTCATAGCAAACTTTCATAACAAACATTCGTAACAAAGCTATAATGGGCTTCTATTATATTTTAAGGAGTATGCAAACACAGAATTTTCTTTTTGTAAAAGTAGACTTACTCTGCACACAGGGGTTCCTGACATGTTTTTATTTTTATTTATAGCAATATACTGGGTAGTAAGCTTTCTTAATATATCCACAAGCTAGTCTAAGTATCTGAGCTCCAGTTTGCTTTAGGAATCAGCTAAAATCATCATGATTCATTCTGAAACACAAATGCGGTGTGGGCATTATGACAGCTAGGGGAGATTGGACACAGAATAGAAAGAATCTAACAGGATGCAGTAAACACAGGGGTCTGTAGATATGTGGTCTTGGAAAAGATATCAACACTAAGCCAGTACACGGCTTGGCTTGCTGCAGGGACCTTATTTTCTCTTTTGGTTTTTACACGACTTGCTGATTTAGTTCATGCAGAAGAGGGGCTTACTCTTTCACTTTACTTTGGGGAAGAACTTTAATGAGTACTGTACACAGAAGTGTGTTATATGTGCAGTATACGTGCATAGGCACAGTTGAGATGTGCATGTACCATACTGAATGTGCCACATGGAGTGGTTTTATCAGTCAATATTGGACATCTTGCTTCGAATGTGACATCCAGGTGCTTTGGTGTTTGTTCTAGTAACTATCGATGCAGCAAGGCTGCTGTCCTCTGAGCCTCCCAACATCTTTCCAGAATCCATCAATAGGACATTTTTAGATGCCAGCCATGGTTTATCCAACCCATGTGAATAGTATCAGTGAATGGTCAATGAAAGGGCATGGTTATATCCAAAATATCTTTGACTTCCTTAGAAAACTAATGTGGGTCTCTTGTTCCAAATTGATCAAAAGCATTTTTGAACTTGTTTTCAGCTTTTATTACCTATTAGAGGCATTGGGCTACAAAGTTTACCTACCATGTGAAGTAATACTGTTTTCTATGTTCCCAACCATTCTTTCAGATCAAAAATTATATTGATGTTCCAGTTTCTTTGGATTTAGAAAGTATCTGAGTTTACCCATTCATTTAGCACTTAGAAAACCTACTTTCCCCTTTTACCCTTAATTTGTATCATGTCTCTTTTCTTTGTTTCACAATGAATTGCTAACATGCAGGTATCTTTCATTAGCTCTTATGCTCTTAGAAATCAGTGATCGTGCCTTAATCATCTGTACTCACCTCGTGAAACCTAGCACACTGTCTGCATATGATAGGTGCCCAGGAAAGGTTTGCTGATCTAAACTGATTGAATGATTGATTTGGTAACTAATATTGAGAATCTGCCTTCCTCTTTCCAGAGTGAGGCCTTTCCTCAATTCTTTAATTCATTTTCTCAGGGATGCTCCTCTTTTTAAACATTTAGGTGTCCCAGTGTCACGATAGGCCACGGCCTGATTGGCCCTGGGGAGTTCACGTCACTGTGTCTGAGCTGGCCTTCCCAAGATGCAGCAAGGCAGCGGGCCCAGGCCCTCGGGACCCACTGCAGCCTCCACTCCCCATGCCGAGACCAAGAGAACCAACCAAAGCTGCTGAGGCTGTCCTAGGTCCTTCTGATGCCCACTCCTGTAATTATTGAAGCTAAGACTCGGCATATTGTAAGATGATCGTTTCTTTGCTTTTAAGCCTGCCTTACAAAATCCTAAATACCCCTTGAAGAAGAATACAATTACTGGAAATTATTCTAGAGGCAATATAGAAGATTCCTTCCACAGAATTTCTTTTTCTAAAGAAAGCTATCAGTGGTTCTAACCACTTGCTTATTTGAAAAGGACTAGTTTATTTGGAAAAGAAGAGAAAACATGGAAAGAATTTGGATTAACTGTTGTTTTGTTTCAGAAAATGACATAATACCTTTGCTATCTGCAGACATCAGTGATTAGAGATCCATGGAGGGAATACACGGAGAAGAGTTTGAGTGATTTGGAGCTCTTGGTAAATACACTTCTAAGTTACCTCAACTGAAATGCCCCTTTTTCGTGTAGCTTTGTCGCACGTTCCACCTGGGGACACAGGTCTGGTTCTGCTGTGTCTTCCGTTTTCAGTAGGAGTGGGCGGAGTCCAGATGGTGGAGGCCCCACCCGTGGGCTGCAGCAGCTCCCTAGACTCTGGGAAGACTCAGCTCTTTTCCCAAAGTGCAGACAGAGGTAGGCACCAGACGCCATGCTTCCTGAGCCCTGGGAATGTTTGAGACTTTGCCCAATACTCTTCTCGTTAGTGTACTTTGCGTTGTCGGACAGCCATTTGGCTAGAAAGATTCAGACAGAACATAAAACTGTGTCTTGCAGGTGGAAGGCCTGGCACGGGGGGATTCGTTTCATCAGGTCACTGTCACCAGGCCAGGCACCAGCACTGCACACACCAAACCGAGCCTTATAAATTCACTAGATTTTGCAATACATGAGTGTATCGAATCATTATGTTGTAATCTGACATTAATATAATGTTACATGTCAATTATATCCCAATAAAACGAAACAGAAAACCCACCAGTGTTCTATATTGTAATCATTCCAACTAAACTTTTAGAAAAGTTAAAAAAAATTGCTGAGCTGGGAGAGGACGTTTATTCCTTGGTACGGATACCCGGCTGGAGAGGACACTTTTCATCCAGACTGGACAATTTCTTCTCTAAGTGTTAGGATCCGTAATACTGAACATTATGCTGTAGCCAGAGTGTTTGTACTCAACAGACATATTTGGTACATGTAATTAGTGCGATCCTAAATCTTTACGGGCAATATAACCTTTAGAACTCTGTAGAGCAAGGTGTCTGCAGGTTGCCGTCCAGAAAGCCATGGCAGCTGCAGCCCCTTGTGGACCCCATTAAATGTAGCGCCCTGTGTCTTCATGCTGGTCCCAACTGCCTCTCAAAATTCAGCCGCGAAGATCTTTAGCTTGTCTTTTTCCTTTCCCGCCGCATAAGGAAGTCACTGATCCTTGCTCTGTCTTTCCATTGTGGATTTCCAGCAGGAAGAAGGATGGGAGGCAATTCGCGGTGGATGGGAAGGCACACCCACTACCGCATTCATCAAGCCCACCACAGACTGAGCACTAAATGCATGTCACCACCGAGAGCTGCTCTCCTCTCCTCTCCTCACTCTCAAGTTTTAAATTTCCCCAGCTAGTGTAAAACTTAATGAAAGCCCTGAAGTATACAATAGCATTTTGAAAACAGGAATTTGTGACTACTGTAACTCATCACTCACAGCGGGGACCCAGAAATGTGAATTGTGGGAGGGACACACAGCGGCCCCTCTCTTTTTTACTGGGAATTTATTACAGGCGGGTCATTATTTACAATGCACCATTCACATCCTCTAAAGAACCGATAAACTGGCTGCTGAATATGCATTTTGCTCTGTGGTGAACACAGATGTTTCCAGCTCATATCCATTTCATTTAATTCCTTCTCTCTCTCTCTCTCTTCCCCCCCCCCCCCAAATTCTATCTTGCTATTACTGTAGCAGCTGGGTAACTATTTGCCCGGCTTCAGTTTGGGAATCACTCCTCATATTTATGATCATTGGTGCCATTCACGTCGCTCTACTTAAGGGTCTGTCAGCATTTCCCTGAAAAGCTACCATTTCTGTGAGTTCAAAACTAAGCTGGTGAAGTTTTCTGTGGGTTAAATGTTGGGCATATGAGGTCCCAGTTTGGGATGGAATCATTTTAACAAAGTGTGGAAATAAAATCAGTTAGGATGTTTTAGTGTTATGGGTATGCAAGCCAAAAGAAAAGGGGGTTGAGATCATTGGTTTCAAAAGCTGTTTTGTATTTCTCTAGATTAAATATATACTGCTTTTTTCAACTAAACTTATTTTTGTTAGTAGTTTTTGTTTTTTTTTTACCATTCATCTTTAAACCTCCCTAAAGTTTGGTGGAAAGGAGGAAAATTGGCAATGATAACGGGGTGACCACTCTCAGAAGCAGGTTTTACATCACAAACTTTGGGTGACAGGTCCACCCTGAATGGTCTGTATCACCTTTGCTCTAATACACTGTGACGGACCCACACCCCACCTCCCCTCCCTGTGTCTCAGCCCAGCTGCCTCCAGTGTAGCAGACAGTCAACGCCTAGTGGTTAATTGAACTCTATCATGACTATATTTTCTATATCCAGATACTTTAGTACTTAATTTTACCATAATATATATATATATATATATATATATAACATTACTATTCTATGCATGTATCAGTGTTTTTCCAACTGACTCAATTTCTTTCTGGTGAGGACTGTAGAACAACAGGCTAACAAACATTTCTTAAGCACTTGCTATATGCCAGGTACACTGTTAGGTGTTTCCATGCGTATTTTCTCATTTCACCTTCACAAAATGACATCACACAGTAAATCAGATGCCAGCACTCTGCAACTGCGGTAAAGGCCTCTTTCCACAGAGCTAGGAGCAGAGAAGATGTTCTGCAGATACATCTGCAATTTTTATTTCAGTAATTATTTGCAGGTGATACGAAGCCAACCAATTTACTCGACAAAAAAGCAAGAAATATAAACAAGAGACGCATCTCGTGAGAAACTCTTGTTTCTGACTTAAGGGACCTCTCTCACCTCTGAAGTTCTCTTAATACTTAGAACTAAAATGAAATAGCCATGCCAAAACGAACCCCAATAGTCTGTGAGTAAGAATTTCTGAGAACCAACTCATCTTACTTCAGGTGAGTAAATTGAAAACGTAGATTTCAGTTTTCACAGAGTTTCTGTACTTTATTACCAATGCATTTCCTAACCCCAATTCTACATTAAGATGGTCAGTTTTGGCATGAGCAGAGGTCATCTTTCTACGAGTATGGTCACGTTCCATGAGTGCTGAGATTATTAACGAAGTATTAATGGAGGATTAGTGGAGGACGGTCGTGCTAAATACTTATTGAATGGAGAGAGTACACCGTGCAGATTTAGATGTTCAAATTATTCTGGACTTATGATCATCTTAGCACTCATTTTCATAAGAAATTGAAATAACTCTTTTAACTTGATTAAAAACGGTCAAGTTTACATTTTAAAAACATCTAATTTATAACTTTCACTGATATTCATTAACCTTGAAAAAGGCTTTCAGATTGTATTATATTTGTGGAGGGTCCTCAAATGTATGTTCCTGAGATAATCAGGGCTTTTAAAATTTCTCTTCCATTTGAGCGATGGCCTCTAACTCTGTCTTTGTGTCTCAGATGGTCTTTGGAGCAGGAATAGCCTTTTGTCTACACTGTCTCGAATGTCCTCCTCACCTCAGGGAAATTTCTCATTTTCTGTTTCTGTTAAGCGAACATCAGAAACAGATGAAAAAAACCTTTCATTCCTATGCCAAAAATAAAGTAACATTAACGAGGTGGCTTAAACCTCTAAATCCCAGGGCATTCATTGACCGAAAACTGAGACTTCATCCTTCACCCACCAGGACGTACCTGGACATTTCCCAGGATGGAATTCTCTCCACTGAGGGTGATTTCACCTTCGGTAGGAAACTGGATAGGGCAGGTCTGCCCATGAGAGATTCTCTTCCTTTTCCTCCCTCCCACTCTTACTCAGGTCCTGTGACTCTCCTGCCCTCTGTTCTCTTTTCTTGACTCCCTTCTTCCTCTTTCCTCAGGCTGTCTCTTATCATCTTTATGTTCAATATGTCAAAAAGAGAAAATAGTCATTCAGTCACTCTTAATTAATATGTATACATGCATTAAATGACAGTTTTGCATGAGGGTTTTTTGTTTGTTGTCCTTTGTTTGCTTGTTTTTTCTCCTTTTAAACCCTCCAATATTTTGGTTTTTCAAATTTTCAACTCTATAGGCTATTAATTAAATCTAGGAGTGAATGATAATAACAATAATGTTTGTGTTAAGAATGTTGTAATTATGCAAAAACTCGGTACAGTAGATGGCAGTTGACAGGTTGATTTCAGTCTACCATGTGAATGAGATAGAATTTCAAATTGTTTTCTGTACATTGTCTTTTGTCCAGGAAAGGTGCACAAGAGTTAGCTAATCTGATTTACATACCATAAATGATCATTGTATCAAAAATGGAGTTTACTAATTCCTTTATTTGTTCTATTGTTTGGTGAAATTGATTTCAGTAATAGGATTTTTTTTTAAACCCTCTGTTCATAGAAGAATAATGAAGCATCATAAGGGCTTCTAGTTAAAATGGTACCTGCCTAGCAGCTGCCAACTCAGCACCTTCCATTGTGCTACAAAAGCTCCTACAAGGAAACAGAGAAGACAAAACCCCACAACATCAAAAAGTCGTCAAGTCAGCGGAATATTATTCAGCCTTAAATAGGAGATTCTGACATATGCTAAAACATAGATGAATCTTGAGGACTTTATGCTGAGTGAAATAAATCAGTCCCAAAGGGAAAAATACTGTATGTTTCCATTTATATGAGGTAGCTTGAGCAGTCAGATTCATAGAGACAGAAAGCAGAATAAACAGAGAATCGGCAAGCATATATAAGAACTCAACAGCACAATTAAGCAACTGGATCTAATTTAGATTTATAGAATACTCCACCCCAAAACAGCAGAATATACATTCTTTTCAAGTACCCCAGAATATATACCAAGATAGACCATATCTTGGGCCATAAAAATCTGCGACATATTTAAAATGATTAAAATTATACACAGTGAGTTCAGCAAGGTTACAGAACAAAAGACCAGCAGACAAAGATCAATCCTATATCTCTATATCTGCACATGAGCAACACACACTTAGAGAGCAAACTTAGAAATACAGTCCCTTTTATAGCTGCTTAATAAGAGTGAAATATTTGGTTGTAAATCTAAAAAAAAAAAAGAGCACACACACAGACCTTGTGTGCTGAAAAACTACAAAACACTGATAAAAGGAGTTAAAGAAGGGCTAAGTAAATTGACAGACATACTGTGTTCATGGATTGGAATAATTGACATAGTAAAGATGTCAGTTCTCTCCAAAAGGATCTACAGATTAATGAAATTCATGTCAAAATCAATTAAAATGTTTTTAGATAGAGGTAATATTAGTCTAAAATTTATATGGAAAGGTAAACTAACTAAAATAGCAGAAACAATCTTGAATAAGAATAATACCTTTTGAGAAGTCACTCTACCCAAATTTAATATTTATTCTATAGCTACAGTAATCTAGACTGTGTAGTATTGGTAGAGAGACAGACATGTAGATCAGCGGAACAGAATAGAGAACCAGAAATGCCTCCACACACAGATGACCAATTGACTTTTGACAAAGATATAAAAGTAACTCAGTGGAGGAGTTCCAAAGTTGGAACAATCAAATATCAATAGGCAAAACATAAAGCTATAAAACCTCTAGAAAAAATAATACAAAATCTTCGAGATTAGGGTTAGGTGAAGAGTTTTTAGACATGACACCAAAAGCACAATCCATAAAATAAAAAATGATCCATAAATTGGACTTCACCAAACTTTTTTTATAAAAGGTTTTCTCTGCAAAAGACCTGATTAAGGGGGATCAAAAGCCAAGCCACAGACTGGGAAAATACATTTGCAAAACATATATCTGAAACAGGATTCGTATCTAGAATATGTAAAGAACTCAAAATTCAACAAAGTCACACAATTCCAATTTTTTTGGCAATGGGCGAAAGACATGAAGAGACATCTATTGAAGAGGATATCCATATGGCAAATAAGCACACATAAAAAATTTCCTACATCACTAGCCATGAGAGACAGACAAATTAAGACCACAAGGAGAAATCACTACATATTAGAAGAGCTAAAACAAAACAAAATGACAATACGAAACGCTGGCGAGGATGCAAAGAAAGTGATCTCTTTTACACTGCTTGTGGGCTTGTGGGAATGTAAAATGATACAGCCACTCTGGAAAATAATTTGGCATTTTCTTAAAAAAACTAAATGTATACTTACTGTATACCCCAGCAATTGTACTCCCATCCCAGAGAAACAAAAACTTGTCTACACAAAAACCTGACCATGGTTGTTCACAGCAGTTTTATTTGCAATAGCTAAAAATTGGAAACAACCCAGATTTCCAACAAGAAGTGAATAGTTAACCAAACTATGGTACATCCATACCATGGAATATTACAGCAATAAAAAGAAACAAATGATTGTATGTGCAGTAACTTGGATGGATCTCAAAGATGTTATAGTGAGCAAAACAAGCCAGTCTCAAAAGGTAACATAGTATGTGATTTATATACCATTCTTGAAATGACCAAATTATATTGCAGAGACGGAACACAGATTAGTGGTGGTCAAGGGTTAGGGATGGCGAGGGACTGAGTCGTTTGGCATGAAGCTGTAGCAGAGGAGATATCTTTGTGGTTACGGAACAGTTCTGAGTGTTTTGGTGGTTATACGCATCTACACACATGATAAATAACAAAGAACTATACAAGCACATTGTACTAAGGCCAATTTCCTGGCTTTAATAGTGTGTGATAGTTACATAAGACGTAATTGACAGGAGAAACTAGGGAAACGATGCACAATACCTCTGTATTATTTTTGCAACCTCCTGTGAATTTATAGTTATTTCAAAATTAAAAAGTTAAAACACACACATGCAAACCAAAAGTCAGCATTATACTTAATGTTAAAACACTGGAAAAATTCCCATTAAAATCAGGCATGAGACAACTTTTTTTTTTTGCTATCAACATTACTCTTCTAATTCGAGCTGGAAGTTATAGCTGGTGCAGAGGAAGGAAAAAATATTATTAGAAAGAGACCCAATAATTTTTTGAAATCTCTATAATTATATGACTGTAATACCAAGTTAATCTAAAAAAAATCTTAAAAAGCAAGGTGATGTTATGTTAAATAAATACAAAAATACTTTACACTGGTAATAATAAGCTTGAAACATGTATGACAAAAAAACATTTTAATACATCAAAAGAAAATAAGTCTCACCTTAAGAAAAATTTTAGTGAAATAAATTTAAGAACATGACTCTACTTAGTGATAGAAAGAGAATTTAGAAGTAAAATACACCAAAGTTTACATACTGTATGATTCCATTTATACAACAATGAAAAAGAAATAAAATATGTTTATAGATACCAAATTATCAGTGTAAATATAACAATTTTCCTCAGTGAAGTTTTAGTGTAATACTGATGGAATTTTCTTAGAGACTCAGCAAATGATCCTAAAATAATCTGAAAAAATATATAATAAGAATGATTTTTGACAGCTTTATTGAAGTCTACTTTACATACCATAAAACTCTCTCATTTTAAGTGTACAATTCAATGATTTTTACTAAGCTTACAGAACTGTGCAGCCATCACCACAATCTGGCTTTAGAAACTTCCCATCACAGCAAGAAGAAAGGCCGTGCCCACGTTTACTCACTGCCTTTCACCATCCCGGCCACACAAAACCACGAATTTACTTTCTGTTGCTATAGATTTCCCTATTCCAGACATTTCAGATAAGTGGAATCATATAATATGTGGCCTTTTGTGTCTGGCTTCTTTCACTCAGCAACATGTTTTCAAGGTTCATCCCCCTTGCAGTATGTGTCAGAACTTCATTCCTTTACAGTGCTGAGTAATTTTCTGCTCTATGGATATACTGCATCTTGTTTATCCATTCAAGTTGGATGGACATTTGAATTGTTTGCGTCTTTTAGCTGTTATAAATCATGCTGCTATAGATGTTTGCATTCCAGTCTCTGTGTCCACATATGTTTTCACTTCTCTTGGGTAGGTACTTAGGAATGAAATTGCTAGGTCATATGGTAAATCTATGTTGAGCATTTTAAGAGACATACTTACCCAAAGTGGCTGCACCATTTTGTGAAAATAATTTTTAAAATGTAAAAAAAAAAAAAAAATCATGGGAAATGACCTATCAGACATTATAAAGCTAATATATTATATTGTATATATTATATAAATTTGTAGTGTATATATTATGAATTACATTATAAAGCTAACGTAATAATTAAGAGAGTTTGTTAATTGTACAACAAACACAAATAGATTTGTAGACTAGATTGTCCAGAAAAAGACCCAGATACACCAGATCTTGTGGGGAAGAAAACATTGTAAACCACTGTCGAAAAAATGGATTGCTCAACCAATTTTGCCACTAAATTTAGAAAAATTTATGTACTATTTGAGGGAAAAAATCAAGTTAGGGTCTCGCATTGCTCTATACACTGAAATAAATTTAAAATAGATTAATGAAATAAATATTAAAAAAGACACCAAAACACAAGAAGATTTTTCTACCAATTATCTACAAAGTTACCTTGAGAGGGAGCAGACTTTCCAAAGAATAAGTGAATAGAATAAATGACAAATGAAAGAGTGAGTTTTCTCTCTATATGAATTTAGTCATCAAAAATATTTAAAATATCAACAAATGTCACATACAAAATTATGACAACCTAGAAACTAGATAAAATGCAGCCTTGATTACCATAAAATATCTATTAACCTTAATAACACAAAGAATGTGTCCAAATCTTGAAGAAAAAAATATTAGCATCCTATTTTTAAAAAATAACAGCATACAATTTGCAAAATGAATTCAAATTGAAAACAAAAAATAATAAAAGTGTCAACCCCTTTGGTATTAAATTAAAAATAGTATTTTTTCACCTATAATATAGGCTAATCTGTTTATAAATTTTGAAGAAAATACTCCTTGCTGGTGAGGGTGCAGTGAGATGGACGTTTTCATACATGTGAGAGGGAGGGTAAATTTCTAATATCGAGACATTGCCTTAAGAACGTTCATTCTTTTTAACTCAATAATTTCACGCCTAGGAATGTATCCTAAAGATATTACCAGAAATGTGCTCGAGGATTTATGTACAGGGATAGTTATTGTAGCCTGATTTATGAGAGGAAACTCGAAACCATCTGATTATCCAAGATTAGGAAAATGGGAAAATAAATTATAGTACACACATTAAAAATATTTTGAAGCTGTTAACAATCATGCTTTCAAAGAACACTTTGTGCCATATTAAAATTCTCACAACATAACATTAAATAAAACCAGTATACATTATATAGTATGAGCCTCGCTTTATAAAATAAAATTTTATTCCTATTTACCTTTACTTTCTTTTGGATCAACTATAATAAACATAGAAATAAATCTTCTACACTACAACTGTGACTCTTTCTGGGAGGAAGAATTGAGGATAATTTTTACCTTCTCCATATTTTTCTCTATTTTCCAAATTTTGCACGATAAACACGTGTTGCTTTTTACCAGAAAAAGAAGGTTATGGGCAGAAAATAATCATTTTGCAAGCTCTTTTAAGGCACACGTGCCTTTTCTTCTGAACCTTCTTGGAAAATTACAAAAGGAAACGAGATCTCCTTAAGCCCTGACAAATCAGGAAAGGCACAAAGCATCAATGTAATGAAGGAGCTACGGAAGCTAAATAAAAGTTTGGCTCAGATGGAAAGGAGCAAGAAGGCGGGAGGGGGACCAGTTTCATTACAAGTGCATGTTTACACCGGGGGGCGTTTTTATTTTCTGTGTGTTTGTTTATTTTTTTTAAAATGCTGTGTCTGAGGCTCCCTGGCTGCTCTTCCCACACTTGCTTTTGTCTTCCTCTCTGGTTTCACACCATTTAATGCCCCGGCAATGCTTATTGCCAGCATGTGTGTGTCGGCTCTGTGCTTTTTATCCTGCAGACTTTCATGAGGCCCCGTGCACCACCTTTTCTCCATTCTTGCTCTGTTTGCGGGTGAAATGTGTGCAGAAAGCCCACCGGCGCTGGTTTTGCAGGACCAGGGCTGGCTGCCTCTGTAGATCTTCATCAGCGCCAGGTCTTGTGTTCTGCACAGTGAGATTGCTGACCACGCTGGTGGGAATGACCCAGTCCCCGAGGCCACTCATATTTAGTAAGTCCAAAGCACACCCTTTAACCGGGACCCTCCAGCTTGTAAACCGTAGGCACGCCAGTAATTCCTGAGCACATTTGGACATCCCCCCTCTTTCCCTCCTCCCACCCCTGGGGCTGATGCTGACCTGGGACCCCTGGCTCAGAACCTGGGATGTAGCCCTGTCCAGGCTCCAGCCCTAATGAGACTGGCCGTGACACCCCCGGAGGCCGAGGGCGGAGCGTCTGGGGACTAGCTAGCCCTGCCTGGCCTCCACTCTTGGGGAACATCCTCTGGCAGCAGAAAGCAAAGCGTGTGCCCGTGATTCTGATGGCTTTTTATTCGGGGAATGCTGCACTTTAGTTGCAGGTGGGACTCCAGGTGGACGTCCACGAAGGGCATCTGCTGATGATTTTGGAGGGTCGCTGTCACGAGGCCGAGCAGGTAGAGAGGCCGGCAGGAGCGGAGGCTCCTGAGAAAGGAATCCAGACACAACGTGTCTCTGAGTTTCTGCCCCAGGTCGGTCCCCGTCTGCGGGACTGACCCCGGGATGCCCACATAACCTAGTCTGCGTTCCCAAGTGCGTTTTCCTTCTTCAGAGCTCCCGCCTCACAGGCTCTGATTATGAGACAGGGAGATTCTGATGGGAGGGCTTCCCTGCAGCTGTAGCAACAATGGAAATACATTTTGAAAAATCAGTTTTAATAAAGCCCCAGCCTTGACCCCAGAAACGTAAGTATTTATATTATTGACTTCTGTATGAGGTGATTTGTTAAAAGGGGGAAAAAAAGTCTTTCTGCTCCTGTCTTGAGACCTGAGGAAAAGAATAACTAAAATTAGAGAAACTGGGGTTATAAACACAGTGAGTAGAATAAAGCAAAATAGCTCTGGGGTGTTCATCTGCCATGGTAGTCATTTTATATCTCATCTGTTATATGGATGTGATAGTTTTTTTCCCTTTTGATAGTATCATTATGTAGACACTACAGATTCAATTCCATTTACAAGTCAATGGTGTGAGATTTTATGACAATTCTCTTTTAGTGGGTTGATTCTGCATGATCCTTCTCAGTATAAAGGGAAAAAAAATTTAAAAAGCAAACCTAAGTGGTTGTCTTTTAGAACTCTCCATAGAAGGGTCTTAACTCACTGGACGTTTTTTATTGCAGGTCTGGCTTTATGTGCATTGAGAATGCCTGGAAATCAGGTCTGGTTAGCCTCGCTTTCAAGGAGACAATAATTCATAAATTTAAGGGCCTGGAGCTTGCAATGCACAAACATTTTGCGTGCCATGTAGGGGAACTTTGGATCCAATTTTGAAACGGGAAGGAAAAGTAAAAAACTTGAAAGAGTACTTATTGGATCCAGGCTGTGACTCCATTTAGGGCAGTGACAAAGAGGTCTTTGAAAGGTGTGTGATTAAATACCTCCGGCAGACAGACTAAGATATGAGTGTCCAGAGTTAAAAGCAAGCAAGCAAACAAACAAAAATCTAAGAACCATGGGATTTCAGTGATGAAAGGAATCACATTCTGGGTGTTATAGGTTGAATTGTGTCCCCCACTTCAAATTCATAGATTGGAATCTTAACCCCTAGGACCTCAGCATGTGACTGCATTTAGAAATAGAGTCTTTTAAAGATAACTAAGTTAAAATGAGGGTGAGCCCCAATCCTATCTGACCAGTGTCTTTATGAGAGGAGGAAATTTGGACACAGACACACACAGAGGGAAGAGGATTGAAGAGATAAGGAGAAGATGGCAGGCATGCAAAGATATCCTGATTCCGGTGACTAGTCACAGCAAGGAAGTGCTCCAGGACTTCAGAGATGGAGTAAATGATTTGGCCTCAAAGATAGGACAAGTGACAAGAAAAGGTGGCCACTGGGGGGCTCCAGGAATGGCTGGAATCCACTGGGAACTTGGAGGAGAATTGAGTTTGCAGAGAGAAGGAGTGATGGGAACCAAGGAAGGAGGAAACTTCTAGAACAAAGGACAGGGATACACAGAATTTAAAGTTCTAATGATGGCGAATTCCTGTTATCAGTTCTCTTCGTTGACAAGGTTGGCCCCTAATTTATTTTTATGACCTTTAGGGGTATGTTCGATGGAAAGAAAAATTAAATCCAATGAGTTAATTGACTGTTTTTACACTTGTAGAAAAATTTAATAATTTCCACGAAACTGGAATTTAGAACAGATTTTTTTCAAAACAAGACTTGGAGTTTTAGGAGAACGTTGACAATTTTTCCCTAATAAAAAATTACAGTATTGTTACTTGTGCCAAAGAATATTTCTTTAATGAAGCAACTGAGTACATTATTGAGTGACGCGGTTAGATGTTTCCATGACTAATGAATTATGTTATTGATTTCCAACTCAGGGGTGGTGGTTTTCAGGCTGTTTCTGAACATTTCACTTTTTTATTTACCTTCCCTGGGTCTTTTATCTTTTGGTTATGGAAAATTTGACTAAAGTGCTGCCCAAATCTCTTTTATGGAGGCATTTTAGAGGGTAGAAATGCACACTAACAAATGTCTTTAAAACCTTGTATGTTTGGGCTTGGAATAGGATCCCTAAAAAGCATCATTAATTATACGTGTGTTGCTGTGTTTTCGATTCTTAGTTGACATTTTATGCTTGACAAGTTTTCTCACTTCGAGGCATGTTTCACAATCAACATGGAGTCCCTGCCACTTGCACCCCAGGTGGGCACACCTCTGTGTGCCCTGGAAGCTGTGCCCCTACTTCACTGAGAACAGGGGGCTGCCACTGTGTCTCTGTGGCAGCCCAGTAATGACCACCCAGGGCTGAGGAGGAGGGGGGGAGGGGGAGGAGGAGGGGGAGGGGGAGGAGGAGGACGAGGAGGCCTGGAAGAGTTTGCTGAGTGAGTCAGTTTCCAAACCCTCCTTCTCCCCTCCCCTGACCCCAAGCCATGCCTCTCTCTGCTCACAATCTCCCCAGATTGTTACTTCCAGACGTTCCTTGAAGGAAGGGGTGAGGCTGCCTTGTGGGTTTCTGTTTCTCCCTCCTTCTCCACCGTAATACCTTCTCTGGTCGTAAGTCACACTCATCTTTCTCGAATTCTCTGTTGCTCACCCCACAAAACATGCAGATTCGCCCCAATGCCTGTCCCTCTGGAACCTCGGACTGGGACCTGATGTGGAAATCAGGTCTTTGTAGATATAATTCACTAAAATGAGGTTATCCTGGATTAGGACGGGGTCTAATCCAGTGACCGGGGTCCATATAAGGAGAGGAGAAAACACAGAGACGCAGAGGAGAAGGGCCATGTGAAGACAGAGGCTGAGTTTGGAACGATGCGGCCACAAGTCAAGCTTCTGGGACCACGAGAAGCTGGGGGAGGCAAGGCAGGATTCTCCCCTGGAGCCTTTGGAGGGAGTGTGGCCCTGCTGATGCCTTGGTTTCAGACTTCTGGCCTCCAGCACCGAGAGGATACGTATCTGTCATTTATGCCATCACCATGCAGCGACCAGTCCCAGAAGCCGTAGGCACCCAGGAGTGGGAACGGCATGATTTCTTCGTTTCCCGCAGCGGCCGTGAGCTCCTTGGCATGCCCTCTTGGACAGCACCAGATGGAGAGCCTCGTGTGTCCCAGGCCCTGACCCACACGAGGGATGTGTGCACGGCCACGGCCTCCACGCTGACCAGGCCTGCTCCTCTCCGGGTCCTCACTCCCCACAGTCTCTCCAAGGGGCCGACAGCCTCCCTTGGTCCGAGAGCTGGGTTCTACAAGGCCAGGGGTGTCCAGCTGGAGAGGAACTGGCTTCACAAGGGTAGGAAGTATCCCTCGTTCTCTCACCTGTAAAATCAGGGATAGTAGCAACATCACATCCCCTGCTCCACCTCCTCCTGCAGATACCAACACTCAGTTATGTGCTTTCTGTTTCCAGTCTGCTTTAGTGGAGGCAGGAAATGCCTGGGTCCAGAGAAGGGACCAACATAATGAGACACTCCATGCACCCAGCAACCTCCTACTCCCTCCTTGCTTCTCGGTGCTTCTCATGCCCTGGGAGCTCAGGGGGCCGGCTCTTGCTTCTGCCAAAGCGCTTGGATTTTGCCTCGTGGTTGGCAAGTTGGAGGCCGAGCCTCTCTCTCCTTCCTGTGAGGACCTGCAAGAAGGAACAGAGAGGGCTTCCCTGGTGGCGCAGTGGTTGAGAATCTGCCTGCCAATGCAGGGGACACGGGTTTGAGCCCTGGTCCGGGAAGATCCCACATGCCACGGAGCAACTAAGCCCATGCATCACAACTACTGAGCCCGCGAGCCACAACTCCTGAATCCCGTGCACCTAGAGCCCATGCTCGGCAGCAAGAGAGACCACCGCAATGAGAAGCCCGTGCACCACAACGAAGAGTAGCCCCCGCTCACCGCAACTAGAGAAAGCCCGTGAGCAGCAACGAAGACCCAACACAGCCAAAAATAAATAAATAAAATAAATAAATTTTTTTAAAAATTAAAAAAAAGAAGGAACAGGGAGCAGAGGTCAGGTGGGGCTCCAGGGCCAGGCCGCCCCAATGGGTCTTGACACTGTTCCCAGAACCGCGCCGTGTGTGAACCTCGGCAACGTTACTTCTGACACAGACATGGTCATAGTACTTGTCTTTCAGGTGGCTTTCAAAATTATTATTATGTTTTAATTTTATTTTTTTGTGCTAAGAACACTTAATATGAGATCTACCCTCAAAACACAATTTTACGTGTACAACACGTACAACAGTACTGTTAACTGTAGATACGGTGTTCTATGCAGTTCCCAAGAACGTTTTTATCTTGCATAACAGAAATTTTATATCCATTGATTAGCAAGGCCCCATTTCTCCCTCCGAGTCCCTGGCAGCCACCATTCTACTCTCTGATTCTATGAATTTGACTATTTTAGATACTTCGTATAAGTGGACTCATGCAATATGTGTCCTTCTGTGACTGGTTTATTTCATTTAACATAATGTCCTCAAGGTCCATCCATGGTGTCACACGTGGTAGAATTTCCTTCTTTTTTAAGGCCGAATAATATTCCAATGAACGTATACGCCCGTCTTTTCTTTATCAATTTTTCCATCAATGGACATTTAAGTTGTCCATATCTTAGCTACTGTGAATAGCTTGGCAATGAACTTGAAGTGCTAATATCTCTTCAAGATCCTGATTTCCATTCTTTTAGATAAATACTTAGAAGTAGGATTACTGGATTACAAAGTAGTTTTATTTTTAATTTTTTGAGGAACTTCCAAAGTTTGCTCAGCTGTGGGAGCAAACTTTGGTCACTTAGCTGCCTTAGGAGTCTATGTTGCCAGTTAAATGCAGACCATATGCATTTACTTTCTTCCAGACTGGGAGCAAAACAACAGTGTAAGTGCCATATGCTAAGTGCCAAATGGATGCCAAAAATGGTGCCACACAAGGCCTGATGGAGGGAGGGATTACTCCACCTGGGAGTTTTATGTGGCGCAAGACTTGGACCATAAATAAAGGTCTTCAAAGACAAATAAAATGCTTTATGGTGAGATTTGTATAGTCCACACATGACTAAAGGTTGGATATTTCTCTCATGAGGTCAGTCTAGTCTGGATTACCAACCTCTATTCTTTACGTTCAACTTTAATTCTCACACAGTATATCCCATTATCCATATATTTATTTTGGAAACGTAGAATCAAGGAAGACATTTGCAAATACAATTCCATTGAGTCTACATCCCAACTGTGAGCAGAAAGGACACAGACCCCCTCACTGTGGGACTTGGCCTCAACAGCCCGTGGCAGGTCTTTGACTGAGCAGCACAGTCTTGCCATGACTGATGTCTGCAAGCTCAAGATGATATACAAGAAGGGGATGGAAACTATGTTTTCAAGTAGCACATTTATCATCTGCACGTCGGCACTGTTGTGGATCTGGTCCACAGCTTTGATGCGAAGCCATTTCAACTTTGTTATTAAAGTGATGAAGTTTCAATCTCCCGTTGTGTATATAACCGTCATGACACATAACTTCTTTGTAATTCTTCAGGTTTCCAACACTGTTGGAATCACGAACTGGCCCACAGCGTTTTCCAGATACTTTACTCTGGTGGTATCGTCTCCACGTCGAGAGCGTTTCTACATGGATAAACGGTCGAAAGCGGGGGAAGGCCCAAGAGGAGCAGATGTGGACGATGGCATCTGGGGTCTGCTCTGCCCCTAACACTTAGGAAAGTTACTCAGCCCCTTACCCTCATTTCTGAATCTCTAAAAGGGAGGTAGTGACATAAGGACTGACCACCTGAAGAGGATAAAATGAAAACCGAACTAGATCACATATGTCAGTGAGATTTAAAAAGTTTTTTCAGACTTTACTTTTTTAAAGCAGTTTTATAGCAAAATTGAAGGGAAGTACAGAGATTTTCCATCTACCTCCCCTTCCCCCATATATGCAAAACCTCTCCTGTTATCAATGTCCTCCACCAGGGTGGAGCATTTGTTAGACTTCATGAATCTGTATTGACACACCGTAACCATCCAAAGTCCACAGTTTACATTATGGTTCAGACTTGATGTTGTACGCTTTATGGGTTCGGACCAATGTAAAAGGAAGTGTGTCCATCATCATGATATCATGCAGGGTATTCTCACTCTCACTGAGGTTTCTAAAGTTATAAATTTGATTCCAAAACAAGATGGTTTGGTGCCATAATTTTTTAAAAAATCGAATACATTTGATTATATAACTACTCCATTAAAAAAGTCATTTGAACTAATTTTGGGTTGATTAATTTGATCCAATTGGCAGATTGATTCAACTGAGATAGTGCACATGGCAGGCCGCGTGTCTGGTATAAGCTGAGCAGAGTGTGCAAAGAGGGGCCATTTTGCTCTTGGCGGTCCACTGCCCATCATCCTGCACCTTCATCCCACCGAGCTGCCAGCCAGGGCACCGTCTATCCTCTTGGGTTTCTCTTGAACCACAGTTGAGGGCTCTGTATTTCCTGTCCCTACAGACGTTCTCATGGGGGGAGGTGGCAGAGGGGTGCCCTGGCTACTCATTACGTAAGTATGGGCATGTAACAACTCATGAGTTTATAGAATAAACATCAAAGAAATCTTACCGTTATGGAGAGCCGCCCCGACCGTCGGGCCCTCTTCACGGGCCTCTCATAACTATTTCAGTGAGCGGTGTGCAAGCAGGAGAGCAGCCCGTCTGGCCCCACCTCTGCTGAGTTGAGGTTTTCCCTTGTGTTGCCTCCAATCACAAGATGCCCAAGCCCCCAGCTTCAGTTCTGAGGCTTAACAATGTCCAGGGCCTAGGACAGCAGGTGGTGCCCTGAGGCGGGTTCCCTGAGCATCGTCCAGAGCCCAGTGAGTGGCTCACGGCTGGCCGCACAGGTGACTGGAGGGTGCTTTGGACGGCAGCTCCACACCCGCTGGGTGTCATCAGCTTCTTCCATCGGCTTCTTTCCAGTGTTCCCAGCGGAAAGTCCTGTGCCCTGGAGGTCTCTGGGGCCTCACTCCTTCCCTCCAGGCCACAGGCTCCCCTCTCCCCTGCAACGTGCTATCTAGTCTCTGGGAGCCGAGGATCCCCTCTTGCAGGGGTACATCTGATTCTTCCGGTCCCGTGGTGCTGTCAGTCTGTTCCTTTCTCTTTTTCTTCGGTACAACTGGGACCGAGAGGGGAACTGTCGCAGCAGTTTAGTGAACAGGCAGAGCCACATATTGGTACCTCGAACCCATTGACCATGACTGATGATGTTTGAGAAGAACCACTTTTTATAATGTTTTATTGTCTCTATTTTTCATATTTGGAAACTTTGATATTCTAAAACGTTATACAACCGGTTGATATTATTGGGCATTAGTATCCACGTTAACCAACATCGGTTGAGTAGCTGCCCTACGCGAAGCATGGAGTTAGGCTCCTCTGGGAACAGAAAGGTGAGATTGGATGCAGTCCCCGCCTCAAGGGCTCCCTCTCTGGCAGGGGCACGAAATGCTGAGGAAAATAAACGGAAGTGAAAAAATCATGACGGAAACAAGGCTGAGGAAACTCTTGATGCAGACCCCTCAGACCCCACAGGAAGGCTGGAAAGCAAGAGAGGTGGTCCCTGACCCCCTGGCTGTCACCCCCTCACCTGGGGGCCACCGAGGAAACCCCCCAGTCAGCCCAGCTCTGTCACGTGTCCATCAACTTACAGATTGAATCTGCAAGACATAAAATGGTGGCTTGTTTAGGCTCCACTCCCAACACCATGAAGAGACCTTTCTGCTCTCAACCATGGGAGCTGCTTCAGGTTCTGATTTCTCTCTCTCTCTCTCTCTCTCTCTTTCATTGCTTCCCGCTGGGAAGTGAGTCCTGAAGAGGGGAATGCTCTCTGTCCCGGGACTTCACATCTGCCTAGAACATCCCTTCCAGGCTGCAGGTTGACCAGTTGTATCCACGCAGGGGAGCCCCTGGTAGAGAGCCTAGAGCACATGTAGTGAGGCTGCCACGCTGCTTATTCCTGTTCCACCTGACGTCTGCAGGACACTGAGAACATAACTACATGATGCCAGGGTGTGATGGTTAATTGCATGGCTAGAGGATGCCCGCATGGCTGGTAAAATCTTACTTCCGGGTGTGTCTGTGTGGGTGTTTCTAGAGGGATTAACGTTGGAATCAGCAGATTTGAGTACAGAAGATCACCCCCACCAGTGTGGGTGGGCCTCATCCAATCTGTTTAGGGCCTCAATAGAACAAAAAGGCAGAGAAAAGGCAAATCCCTTCTCTGCCTGACCTGGGACATACGTCTTCTCCTGCCCTCGGGCACCTGTGCTCCTGGTTCTCCGGCCTTTAGACTCAGTCTGAATTTCACCACCAGCTTCCTGGGGCTCCAGCTTGCAGACAGCAGATAGTGGGACTTCTCGGCCTCCATAAACACGTGAACCAACTCCTATAATAAATCTCCCCTTATGTATATTTCTATATGGCCTAGTGGTTCTGTTTCTCTGGAGAACCCTAACAAACACACAGTATTGCTGGTTACAAATGCAATCATACAAGAAGCCTCACTGCCACTTAGCCTGAAACATCTTCCAAAACTGGTCTGATGGGGTTTCATTGAGGAGGAAAGAGGAAGAAGAGCAGATGTTCACCAAATTGGTTTGTGGGGAAAAGTAAACCCAGCTTTACCATCAAAATGATTATGTTCCCATGTGCCATCTGGGCTTTTCGGTCACATTCTTCGGCCAACGTGATTACTGCAGGCCAAACTAGTTGACTGTCAACCAATCAAAGGTAAAGACAGAAAAACCTGTTAGACTGACCCTGCTGTGGACAGATCAGCCTCTGCTTGTAGAAAGGACTCATTTAGAGGAAAATGTGCACCAAAGAATGGGTGGAAGAAACTGGAAGTATTAACAAAACAGCCTGTATTTACTATCCTGAAATTCTGAAGACCATCATTTACTATTAGCCTGAAAATACACCCCTGCTTGCTTTAGTACTAGACCATTTCAGATCTATGCCAGTTTTAACCTTTAAGCCCCACAGAATAGGATGGCCATTCTGTGGACATATACTTCACCCATGTGCGGAATTTTCTAACACACAGGAGAGTTATTGGTGTGTATTTTTAAAACACAATTACAGGCTGTTCCTCAGAGACTAGCATTTTATATCTTTGGGGTTGACATGTGCTAGAAAGATACACATTTTTAAAAAAGGATGAATATAGTCGGCAATTCTACCTTTCTATGCTAAGGTTGTCTTGGAGTGATACTCAAAGTGATTTGGAAGTTATAATAACACGAAGCAATCTTACTGACCCTGTGAGCCTTATTTCTAAAATCAAGATGACGTTAATTTTGATTAGGCCATCGAGAACTTTAGGATACAATTCTCAGTCCAGTGACATCTGCCACTTGGATAGAAAAACAGTGCGGATTCTTTGGACATGCTGAAAATAACGGCCTTTTCTTTTGTCAATTAGCAGAGATGGCAGACAGAGAAAGGAAATTATAAGATCCAAGAAAAACCAACACTTTGGATCCAGCCCCGTGGAAAGATCCGGGCAAAATGTGAAATCTCTTGGTTGCCATCAACTGCAGAATTTCTTGAGTTACTCATGCCAGGGTTCATCTCAGTACAGTCAGAGGACCCATGGGTAAAAATAATCCCCTTTTTAAAATTCCAAAGCATAAAATTCAGCTTAGGTTACTGCAGCTCTTCAGGAGTAAGGTGTGGTGTTTCTGTGGGCTGTGGGGAGAAGAAGGGGCAAAAATGCATTTTGTATGCATCATGCTATAAATCTGGTAAACATCCGTGATGCAGCATACGGAGTTTTGTATTCTGCCAGAAGCCCCGGCATCCTGGAGCCCTCCCTGGGCCTCCACGTGGAGGCGGGGTCCGCCCTGCATCTCCACCACACTCTGGGGTCTCCACGCTGCACCATCTTTGTGGTTCACGCCTGTGTGAGGCGTGTGGATGGCTCGACAGGGAGAGCAGGAAAAAAAAAAAATGGATTTGGCTGGCGGTCAGGCAGCAGGAGCCGTTACAGATGCTGCTATTTACACTATTTTCACATCCTGAAGAACAAAGAACAGTAGGCTGCCAGCAACTCTCGGGAACTAAGCGTTTGCCCTGCTCACCGGCTCAGCCAATCCAGGGGCTGGAGCAGACAGGGTTCCACTTCATGGACACAGAGCATCTCTATTCTGATGGAAAGCTCTGCCAGCAGCCTGTGCGTCGAAGCTGGAGGAGGGAAGGACGCCAGGACCCTCCACTTGTCACTGCTTGCAAACCGTCGCTGGGGGGACAGAGCCAAGAGCTCCACGTCCAGCTCAGCCTGGATGCAGCAGACGGGGGCAGACTGATGACTTCAACCCTCATCTCTGCCTTTGAATTGTAGATGCTCAGAGCAGGGTCTCCCCGTGCTCGTGTGCAATGTGCCCGTTGTCAGGGCTGCATATTGTTCCTTGTGAAGCTCAAGGAGCTGGATGAAGACAAAAGTTATTTATTTGGGGACCAGATTACCACAAATGAATTCTTGGACGGGGTCCAAGAGAGCCTGTGCAGGAGACTGGGAGGAGGGGCAGGGGTACCTATTACTCATCATCAGTGGTGTGACTTGGAGGGTGCCTGCTGTCTTTAGCCAAATACAGTGCATCCTAGGAGACTGGTATACTACCTGGAAGCCCAGAAACCTCCCGGCTTGGTTGCGAAATGTTCACCAAAGTGGAACCATCTCAGCTAGACTGAAGAGATGAATAGCCCTCTGGGGATTTTACTGGGTACTACTCACCAGTCATATCACCAGGCAGAATCCGTTTGTTTTCCGTTAGATCTGTTGAAAGCATTACAATAAAAGTTATTTAAGTCACAGTCTTTAATCTTCCAGCAAAATGTTGTGCCCATGCCAGCTATGAATCATATTGTATTGTTATGCCTTTTTATAGTCTGATAATCTGGATTGTGTGTTTATAACCCTTGTATGCTGTATTTTATGGAGAAAAAAAAAATCCCTACAACCAGCAATCCACAATCCATGAATTTACCACCTTAACTACTTGGGTTGAGGGTGAGTCATGGAAGCAAGCTTCAAATGCGTCGAGTGAAAAGTCATCTCTGCATCACGCCTCCCGGACTCAGGGCAGACGTAAGCTCTTCTCTCACTTCCTCTTTTCTCTGACAAAATAGTTACCCAAAGGGAATGTTCTCCCAACTCTAAGCACTTGGAAGAGAGGGCTGGGTGACTAGATATCAAGCAGAGTTTTTGACTGCAGACCTAAGGAATATTGTCCTTGACCTTCTGGGCAGGGTTGATCTCACTTTGGGACTGGGCCCTACATGTTCACATGGGAGCCCCTTGTTTGAGGCGCAGAATGTCCATTCCTCCCCGCATCCTGGTGGCGAGCTTCCCATGCTGTTCCGCCAGCACCTACAAAGTTCTGATAGTAGGTTGTGATCCAGCCTCCACTGCGACCATGTTCCTGGATGAAAATGGCTGGCAAGGACCTGTTTTTCCCTCTCCTTTCACTGTGGCTTGGCAACGAGAACCAAGACTGCACTCCTCCCCAGCCTGCAAGTCTGACGGTGAGAATGGGACCCCACCAGACTGTAGTGCTCTCTAAGGATGCGTCTGGAGATGGCAGGTGAGGGGCATGGAGACTGGGTGTCCTGCTTGTACAAACCCAGGGCATGATTCCGCTGGGGACTCCTCCTGCCTGGGGACAGTAGATGTCTTCTGAGACCTTCGGATTAGGCCAGTCCCTTTTGCCCCTCCTTCCCACTGCCCAGTGGGGGCTGGAAGGAGCCTGGTGTGCCCACGGCCAGCGTCTGGGGGTCCTTCTTGCTGTCATATGACACCCACCCGTCCTGCCCCTGCTCCCAGGAGGCCTCATGAAGCATCCACTTGCAGACTGAGGGTTGATCTGCCCCATTAGGGGCCCTTGGGCGGTTTTCCCCAAACAAACTGCAGCCTGGCTAGAGTTTGACCCACTACCTTGCGTCCTACGTATACTCTCTCAGGGCTTGGATTTTTCCTTATTGATGCGTTGATGCTGTAACACTAGTTTCCACACACACCACCCCCCACCCCCACCCCAGGGGCCCACAGGGTTCACGTCTGATGGATGCACTGAGTCCAGCTTGGATTAGTCAGTGTCTCCTGGGCTCAGTCCCTCGCTGCTCCCGGCATGGTGTCAGCTCACGCCCCATCTCTGGACCAAGGTCCCCGTGTAAAGCTGCCAGATGCAACTCCCACCCCACGGTCCCCCCTTCAGGACTGGGGCTCTGCCCACCTGCTTGTTTATCCACGACCCCCTCCGTTGTTTGATCCGTTTCCTTGCCCCATTTTCCTCCATGCAAACCTTGCGGAGAAAGACGCACCGTTATGATGTTCTGTCTGCACGTGCTAAGGCTGCGCTGCCACTTACGGTCCTTTGCACGCACGCGGAGACACGCTCGCGCATGTCACCCGTCATTGGCTGAGCCATCGCTATGGTGCCTGCCGTCTGCTGAGCACGCGGTGATTAACAGAGATAATAAGACAGCTCCTGTCCTGCAAGAGCGCCCGGTCTGCTGGGGCAGGCACATGGCCGTAACGTACTGTGATGTGTTGATAAAAGTGTAAAGTGCGCTGATTCTGGGGGAATCTGGTGCTTCCCAAAGGAGGCTTTCACTGCAACAAACAGTGCCCCAAATGCCAGTGGCCAAAGAAATGCGGATGTCGGTTATACCCCACAAGGACTCTGTGAACGAGCAGGGTGAGAGAGTGTGTGTGTGTAAGTGTCGGGGTGCGTGAGGGTGTGGGATGGAGCGTGTGAATGTAGAAGGATGGGCTTGAGGAAGCAAACAGCACCTGCCGAGGAGCCGTGGTTGGGTGGGGGGAGCGCTCGGAGGTTGGCAGCCGAGCCCATTGCTGTGAAAGGGAGGAGAGAAGCCAGGTGGGAATTCTCCATCCCCGACGAGCAGGGAGCAGGTTGAGGAAGGATCTATGGACTCTCTGAGGGCTGAGTGCACATAATCTGGAAGCTTCCTCTCATGCTGTATCATATTTCTCCTTTGGCCAGCTCTAAGACACAGTCAGTGGGCACAGACCAAATGCAGGACAGCAGGAAGTTTTTGTGCTATTTTTTTAGTTAGATTTGGGTTAAAGTACACATTCTTCCCCTCAGAAAACTCCCTAGCTGCCCCACGGACTTCTGCTGATTCTACTTGAATACCTGCCATTTAATTGGTTTATTATTTTTTGAAAGTCAATTTATTTTCATAAAAATGATAACCTGATCACTATAAAACTTTCCAATACTAGAATTTAAAATAAGATTAAAAGCATCCCAAGTCTAACCAGCTACACTTAACACTGGGTGGATATCGTTTGAGACATCTGCATTCATCTGTACATCTATAAACAGACATTTATTCATTCAATGAACAAATACTTTTTGATCACCTATTATGTGCCAGGTACCACGAAAGTCTCTTCTACAGAGACACACTTAATCGGATAATTGCTAAAATGTGGGTTTCTTTGGAAACTGGATTAAGAGCTATGAAGGAATGGAAGAGGCTCCAGGGCAACGTGAAACAAAAGCATCTACCTTAGACTTGGGTCTGAAGGATGGACACAAGTGGAGGGGATCGAGGGCATGAGCATGAAAGGGAGTGGGAAAGCTCTGCACTGGGGCACAGGCCAGGCAGGACCTTGCCAAGTGTGGAGCCTGGGAGAAAGTCAATGATGCCGGAGTCAGTGCAAGAGGGAAAGGAGTGAACAGAGGCTGGAGAATTAGGAGATGCAAGGCCAGGCAGAGACTTACAGGATTTTGACTTTTACTGCAAGAGCTGTCAGCATATTTTAAGCATGGCGGGATGATGGAGGCAGGGCAGAGGATACGACCAAATTGTATTTGGAAATTTCCCTCTGGAGCAGCCCAGATAATTGGTTGGTGGGAAGCCACACTGGGTATGGGAGAAACAGCAGGAAACAAACACGTACAGGAGAACATGGCTGGGATTTGAATCTGGTGGTAGAGATGGAAAAAATTATTTTTGTACCTGTGCTCTACACCTACCTCTTCCTTGTTTGGGTTCAATGTCATGTTGTCTGAAGTTCATCCTTTAGTAGTATATAGCATGTCTTGTAGCTCATGGGTATTCTGTGAATTGGATTTGCTCTTTGATGCTTTTCTTGTCAGTAGTTTTTAAGATAGCTTCTTGACTTCTGATGTGTGAAATTGCACTAAGGTGTGTCCAGGTATAGACTTGTTTCATTAATCCTGCTTGGAGCTAGTACTACTTTCTCTACAGGAATACTCATGTTCTTTCGGTCAGTTCTAACCTATTAACCCTTCTGATGTTGCCTGTCCTTCCTTTGCTCTGGTCTCTCCTTCAGAGCTCCCAACAGACTTAACGGAGCCCCTCATTATGTTCTCCAACTTTCCTGACTTCTCGTTTCTGTTTCTTCATGTCTGTTTCTCTATCGCATTCTGTGTATTCCCTAGATCTTTTGCTCAATTTCCAAATCCCAAATTCTCTCTTCAGCTCCCTCTAAATTCTGCTACAATATGCTGAGAGGCAAGAAAGGCTGGTGGTTTGGAGTTGAGACTAAGATCCAGACTTCTTAGTTTGAATCATGGCTTTACTGCTTGCTTGGTGTGAACTTGGCCTGGCCACTTAACTTCTGTGTCTCAATTTCTTCACATGAAAGGTGGGAATAAAATTAATATATACAGTTGACCTTTGAACAATATGGGTTTGAACCGTGTGGGCCCGCTTATATGCAGATTTTTTTTCAATAAATACGTATTACAATACTAGATGATCCAGGTTGGTTGAATCTGTGGATGTAGAACTGGCTGTAAGTTAGACTTTCGACTGCACAGTGGGTGATACCCCTCACCCCTGCGCTGTTCAATGCTCAGCTGAACTTAATTTATAGAGTTGGTGTGGGGATTATACAAATGTATGTATATGCAGTTGAGACAATAGTTAAATAAGAGTAGGCTGATGTTACCATTTAATCTACAGGTTAAGACTTTTTAAAATTTCAATGACTACACTTTCTTCATACTTTTCAGTTTGTTTCTTTTATCATGTTGTGTTTTAAATTTATGGTGTCTATTCCTTCTTTCATTTCCTTGATAATTTCAAACCTACTTCCTTTAGAGTTGATTATTTATTGTTCCTGGGTGTAAATTCTGTCATTTGTGGCATCTGCTGGTTGTCCTTCTTGCTGATTTGGTTCTCATCCTGCTGTATCATTTTTGACCACAAGCTCATCTTTAGCATTTTGTTTTCCATGAGTGTCTTCTGTACCCCAGGCTGTAGCACCATCCCCGTGATACCGTTAGGATCTGCCTCTTCCAGAGCCCTGAAGATGGGGTTCATTTCAGATCAAGTTTCATGTGGATTTTGGGCTAAGAGATCCCCCACCTCCCACCCACATAAGTCATGCAAAGCCAGGCTCCACCCCCAAGCACAGCAGAATTTTATGGTTCTGATTTCTCAGTAGTGATTCTTCCAGACCTTGTGCTGAGTTCCTAAGCTGGGAAGAGAATTTCTACTATGCCAGCTTGAAATGGAGAGGATGACTCTCTCCTTAGGTTGCTCTGTTCCAGGTTTCCCCTGCACATGGGCTTACAGCTAAGAATGGCTTCTCTACAGTTGTTGAAATTATAAACTCACGTTCATAGGACCCCATGGACCTTTGGTCTTTAACTCAGGTTCCCCATAAATTTGCTCTTTGTTTCTGATTATAAATTTAAATTTCCTCCTTGTTTCTGATTTGGAGAGTTTTATTTCTACTTATGTTATTTCTTATCCAGTATATCCTTGTGTGGAAGTGGGGCAGAGGTTAGTGGGAGAGCAAGACCCCCTGGGTTACTCTGGCCCTTTTCAGTATTGACTGAAAGTCTGTTTTTTTGCTTTGTTTGTTTTCTTCTCTTTCTCTCCTCTTCCTCCAGTCACACTTCCTTTCTCCTTTCTTTCCTTCCCTCTTCCTTCTTTTCTGTGACATTTACGGAGTGCCTTCTGAGATTGGCATGGGGGATAGAAAGGTGAGGGAGACCCAGTCCATTCTTCTTACCGCTATGTTTGATGCTAATAATAATAATACAAAGAGGGGAAAGTATTCTTTTACTTTTAGGCATTCTCTTGTAATTTTTCGTGCTTACCATCACTCCCTGATAAATGTCAACTTGTTCATTCATTGAATAAGGATTTGACTAATGGCTAATACGTCCCAAGAATTGTGACCGGGGTAGGTATTTACATGGACATGTAGAGCCGGTGGTGAAGGCAGCCTCCCAGGAACCTTACCGATGAAGAGGATCCAGTTATGGGAAGAATCGGGGGAGGTCTTTCTAGACATCCTGACTTTGTGGTCTGAGAAATATAAAGACATGGAGGTTTAACGACCAAAATTATTTTCCTCACCAACAAAATGGATCTGTGAGCAAAAAGCATTCTGCATTTCAGCCCGACACCCAATGCGTTGGAACTCGTCGACTGGTTTCGTAAAACACTTGCTTGACACAAAGTGTCTGGAGGGGTGACAAGCATGCGTAATTGTAGCAGTCTCTGAATTTCCTCTCCCCATCCTTCCACTCTGTCCTTCTTTCCTGCTTTTCTCACTCCTGCCCTCTCTCCCTTCATTCTTTATTTCCCTCCGTCTTTCACTATCTAATTTCCTTCCTTCCTTCACACCCATCCCCTCTCTCTCCCTTCCTCTCTTCCTCACCTTCTTGTCCCAGAACAAGAAGACCCCAGGAATGTAGGGAAAATGAAAGGAGTTTGCAGAGTTGTCATTTTCTTCCAGCCCAGCCATAGGAGGCTGCTAAACAGAAACTCCTTTCTCGTAGCCTCCTTGGTCCGCCTTTTCTCTCCTTCCTTTACTCGTTTCCCTTCTGCAGTCTTTTCTCCTTTTTTTGGCCATTCATTCATTTATTATTCAATCCTAGACTATTTCCAAAGAGGATGAGAAGCAGTTTCTTTCCTTATTCAATTTTCCAACCGTCTTTCTTCCTTCTCTTCTTTCCTAATCGTTTCCCTTTCAGCAGGACAGTGTCAAGATGATTAAAGAATTCTGGTTCCTGAGCATTTAACTAAAATTGTCTTCCATGAAATAGAACTCTCTGTATATTCAATGAGATTGTGTAAGCAAATAACTCATCATATGGCTCAAATGTTTCAGGGTTCAGATTCAATTTGGCTATCCATCCAAAAGTTGGGATTTTTTAATAAAAGCTTTTACAAACCACTTGGGTATTCAAAAGTTTAATACATAACAAACAATAAAAATCATACTTGGAAATATGGGAGAGTAAAAATGCTACAAATACTCCTGTATTTGTACTCATGTACAAACTCATGTTTGTATATAATCTGTATTCTCTTGGACTTGGTACTGAAATTTGAGAAACATTTTAAATTCCATTAAGCATATCATATTTACTTATTTAGATGTTATCAGAGCAAGATCTGAAGAAAGTTTGAATTTTTTTCTTAGTTTAAATATCACATACATTTTCCTTGCTCTGAGTTATGAGAAAGTTTGACACGAGTCTGTATCCTTTAGGTGAGGAGGAATAGGGAGTTTTTTTCATTTGTTTGGAAGTAAGTTGCAGAGCAGTACAAAGAACCCTGGCCTAGTATCACTTCTAGCTCTTCCCCTCACTATGACAGTTATGGTGAAAAAGTGATTCACTCCCCACGGCCTCTGTTTGCCCATCTGTAATATGGGAATAACACCCCTTCCTCAAATATTGTTTTAAACATCATTAAACAATGATGTACGCTAAAATGCCTTTTACAACTACTTGCAGAGTCCATCTGAGAAAACCTTCATTCATTGTGCATTTAAGAAGCAATGAGTGCCTCAACCTTCTGAGACAGAACCAGGAAGATATAGAAAATATGAACAGACCAATCACAAGCCCTGAATTTGAAACTGTGATTAAAAATCTTCCAACAAACAAAAGCCCAGGACCAGATGGCTTCACAGGCGAATTCTATCAAACATTTAGAGAAGAGCTAACACCTATCCTTCTCAAACTCTTCCAAAATACAGCAGAGGGAGGAACACTCCCACACTCATTCTACAAGGCCACCATCACCCTGATACCAAAACCAGACAAAAATGTCACAAAGAAAGAAAACTACAGGCCAATATCACTGATGAACACAGATGCAAAAATCCTCAACAAAATACTAGCAAACAGAATCCAACAGCACATTAAAAGGATCATACACTATGATCAAGTGGGGTTTATCCCAGGAATGCAAGGCTTCTTCAATATATGCAAATCAATCAACGTTATACACCATATTAACAAACTGAAGGAGAAACATCTTATGATCATCTCAATAGATGCAGAGAAAGGTTTCAACAAAATTCAACACCCATTTATGATAAAAACCCTCCAGAAAGTAGGCATAGAGGGAACTTTCCTCAACATAATAAAGGCCATATATGACAAACCCACAGCCAACATCATCTTCAATGGTGAAAAACTGAAACCATTTCCACTAAGATCAGGAACAAGACAAGGTTGTCCACTCTCACCACTATTATGCAACATAGTTTTGGAAGTTTTAGCCACAGCAGTCAGAGAAGAAAAAGAAATAAAAGGAATCCAAATTGGAAAAGAAGAACTAAAGCTGTCACTGTTTGCAGATGACATGATACTGTACACAGAGAATCCTAAAGATGCTGCCAGAAAACTACTAGAGCTAATCAATGAATTTGGTAAAGTAGCAGGATACAAAATTAATGCACAGAAATCTCTTGCATTCCTATACACTAATGATGAAAAATCTGAAAGTGAAATTAAGAAAACACTCCCATTTACCATTGCAACAAAAAGAACAAAATATCTAGGAATAAACCTACCTAAGGAGACAAAAGACCTGTATGCAGAAAATTATAAGACATTGATGAAAGAAATTAAAGATGATACAAATAGATGGAGAGATATACCATGTTCTTGGATTGGAAGAATCAACATTGTGAAAATGACTCTACGACCCACAGCAATCTACAGATTCAGTGCAATCCCTATCAAACTACCAATGGCATTTTTCACAGAACTAGCACAAAAAGTTTCACAATTTGTATGGAAACACAAAAGACCCCAAATAGCAAAAGCAATCTAGAGAAAGAAAAACGGAGCTGGAGGAATCAGGCTCCCTGACTTCAGACTATATTACAAAGCTTCAGTAATCAAGACAGTATGGTACTGTCACAGAAACAGAAATATAGATCAATGGAACAGGGTAGAAAGCCCAGAGATAAACCCACGCACATAGGGTCACCTTATCTTTGATAAAGGAGGCAAGAATATACAGTGGAGAAAAGATAACCTCTTCAATAAGTGGTGCTGGGAAAACTGGACAGCTACCTGTAAAAGAATGAAATTAGACCACTCCCTAACACCATACACAAAAATAAACTCAACATGGATTAAAGACCTAAACGTAAGGCCAGACACTATAAAACTCTTAGAGGAAAACATAGGCAGAACACTCTATGACATAAATCACAGCAATATCCTTTTTTGACCCACCTCCCAGAGAAATGGAAATAAAAACAAAAATAAACAAATGGGACCTCATGAAACTTAAAAGCTTTTGCACAGCAAAGGAAACCATAAACAAGACCAAAAGACAACCCTCAGAATGGGAGAAAATATTTGCAAATGAAACAACTGACAAAGGATTAATCTCCAAATTTACAAGCAGCTCATGCAGCTCAATATTAAAAAAACAAACAACCCAATCCAAAAATGGGCAGAAGACCTAAATAGACATTTCTCCAAAGAAGACATACAGATGGCCAAGAAGCACATGAAAAGCTGCTCAACATCACTAATTATTAGAGAAATGCAGATCAAAACTACAATGAGGTATCACCTCACACTGGTCAGAATGGCCATCATCAAAAAAATCTACAAACAGTAAATGCTGGAGAGGGTGTGGAGAAAAGGGAACCCTCTTGCACTGTTGGTGGGAATGTAAATTGATACAGCCACTATGGAGAACAGTATGGAGGTTCCTTAAAAAACTAAAAATAAAACTACCATACGACCCAGCAATCCCACTACTGGGCATATACCTTGAGAAAACCATAATTCAAAAAGAGTCATGTACCACAGTGTTCATTGCAGCTCTATTTACAATAGCCAGGACATGGAAGCAACCTAAGTGTCCATCGACAGATGAATGGATAAAGAAGATGTGGCACATATATACAATGGAATATTACTCAGCCATAAAAAGGAACAAAACTGAGTTATTTGTAGTGAGGTGGATGGACCTAGAGACTGTCATACAGAGTGAAGTAAGTCAGAAAGGGGAAAACAAATACCGTATGCTAACACATATATATGGAATCTAAAAAAAAAAAAAAAAATGGTCATGAAGAACCTAGGGGCAAGACGGGAATAAAGATGCATACCTACTAGAGAATGGACTTGAAGATATGGGGAGGGGGAAGGGTAAGCTGGGACAAAGTGAGAGAGTGGCATGGACATATATACACTATCAAACGTAAAATAGATAGCTAGTGGGAAGCAGCCGCATAGCACAGGGAGATCAGCTCGGTGCTTTGTGACCACCTAGAGGGGTGGGATAGGGAGGGTGGGAGGGAGGGAGATGCAAGAGGGAAGAGATATGGGGACACATGTATATGTATAACTGATTCACTTTGTTATAAAGCAGAAGCTAACACACCATTGTAAAGCAATTATACTCCAATAAAGATGTTAAAAATAAAAAATAAAAAACAAAATAAAATGCCTTTCCATGAAAAAAAAAAAAACGGAAACAATGAGTGCCAAATACTAGTAGACGAAGCTAGGTACGTAATTAAATAAACCCAATAAGTGTGTGTGTGTGTGTGTGTGTGTGTGTACACACTGCAATTCCTCATAAGCATTCCATAATCCCTTTGGGTATTGTTGCCCTAGGTTGCCAGCTTTTTTCACTCATTCACTTTTTTAACACTTATTTATTGAACACTACTATGTGTTAGATACTAATATTTTAGGCAGAGATGAAAATCTCTGCCCTTGTTGCATGTTCTTTCTAGCAGAGAAGGGCGGTGGGTGATGGGAGACCAAATTGTATAGAGGACCCTCAGCCTGCCTCTCCTGAGCCTTTATGCACAAAGGAAAGTGGAGAAGATAATGCCCTGGAAGGAAGCCAGAGAAGAACAGAAAGCTAGCTCCCCAGACTGGGTCGAGGCCATAGAGTGTCTTGGCCGGCCATCTTCTGGGTTCCCAGTGTCTCTCCAGGAAGACGTGAGAACTCAGGGTGGGGTGGCTAAGCTGGGGACACTGGGTTCCTCAAACTTCGCAAAGAGTCTTGAGTCCCTGGTGCGCCCAGAAGCAAAAGAGTAAAGCTTTCCAAAAGGCTGCATCAGCTGGGCGTTGCACCTCTCATGGGTGAACCGGGAGGCCAGACACTCGCCAGGTTAGTCCTTTATGTTAAACTCAATTAGTTTTAAGGAAATAAAAGGCAAGTAACATTCTTACTGAGCAGATTTACGACTGTGAATTCATGCCACGGTAAGAGTTTAAATGACTTGTCCACGGTGGTCACACAGAGGATAAGGGTCGGAGGTGGGGCATGAAGGCACGTCTCTTCTTTCCAGGACAGTGCATTTTCCTCTACCACACAGTCTTATGAGATCATGCAGGGTTTTGTTAATGGAAAACCACATGGCACATGGAAGTAATAGGAACCTAGGACTTGTTCAGATATTGAAATATACAATGTAACTGCAATCCTGTCCTCATTTCTAAAGATAATAAGGTATGTCATTGTGTCCTAGACAAAACTTCCCAGGGTTTCTGTTGAATTTGGTGCGTTCACAATTGGTAAAGAGAATAAAGCGGGAGCATATCCTTTAGTTTATTACATTAGCTGTATTTTAGAAGGTAAACAATGAATGGAAATCTCAGCTGCACCATAATCAGCTTCTCCACATAAAACTGTGGGAAAGAAGGCATTAGTTCACTAGGGATGGGTAGGCAAATTTAGAAAAGACAGGGACAGCATGATAGTAATAACACCTTCCATGTATATAGTGCTTGGCCACAGCCAAAGTGACTTGTAAGAAAGTGCTTCTCTTGCGGTGGCAGTGGGTCTTAAGATTCTTTTTCTATAAGAACGAGAGGTTAGTAAAGCACATTTCTACCACCCTGCCCACCTCCCACTAGCCGAAGCTTCCCTTGTGAATCCCTTCTCACACTATACCTCCACCTCCCTCTCTGTCCCCTGCTGGATTCTTGCTGCCTATGCCTCTTGGGAAACCCAGTGGTTTTCTCAATAAATACTGTTCGTTTTAAGATTTAATGTCAATAAATAGACCACAAGTGGTGCACAGCAGGGCAGAGCCAGCATCTTATACTTATTTTTTAGTTACCAGTCATTGTTTATCTTGTCTGAGAGCAGCCAGCTCTTGTCAGAACAGGGTAAGTAAATGTGCAAAAGCCAGAAATCTATGGGAACTTGGTCAAGTCATCATAATTAAACAGAAAGGAAGATGGTACTTAGGGAAAGTGGCCTCTTTTATTAATCTTTATGTTGGGTGCTACATAAAACTAATGAGAAAAACACCTGCACATCTTCTACGAGTTTATAATCTAGAACAGATGAGTAGGTGGTGAATGGGGGAAAGGGTGTCTTTTTTCCAGGGAGCTTTTGGAAATTTACCTCCTTCACAAAGTTTGCCTGAACCAATTACAAATAAAGAGCTATTTTTCTAGTTCCAGTCTACCATTTTATTCTAATGAGCTTTTTTCATTAGGTGGAAATTATTTGCACTAATACTTTTACAAATTGGAAATACGTTAATTCGTTTTCAGCATGACACACTTGCCCGCGTCTGTACGTGTCACTGTCTTCCAGATAAGATTTTGAATCCTTCTTGCTTTTCTTCTGCAGAACCTCGGCAGCAACTTTGAGGGAGTTCCAATCCAGCGGACCAAGGAGCTGCGTTCAAGAGTGCCATGTGGAGATTTCACGGTCTTTCTGCATTCTGCATTCACGTTCATTATCCTGCCGGTTGCTCAAGAGCCTCCGTCAATTTGTACTGCCTAACTTGAGATCCTTCTCCTCCCCTTCTTTATTACTAAGGAACATCCACTCAGCCCCCATTTTTCCTGGTGTATCTCTAAGCCCATATCATTTAGGATGCTTTTGGCTACACATAAAGGAAGATACAACTAAATGCATCTCAAGTAATGGTGATATTTACTATCAGGAATAACAAGAAGTTGAGGAATAAGGTGATTTCAGTGCAGGATTGAGGACCCAGACTCTCCCTGTATTTCTGTTCTGATATCCTCGGGTTGTGGACTTGGGCCCAGGATAGTTCTTGCAGATCAAGGGAACAAATATGTCCAAAGACATAAGAATAGAAGGTCCCCGCTTATGTGACGTTGTTGGGGGCAACCATGTTCCTACCCCAGCAGACTTGGAATGGCGAAGATTGTATCACATACGTGAGCCTAAATTAACAAGAACAACTGGAATGAGATAATGATGATTGGCTTGGATTCAGAAAAAATCATGTTATTCTCTCAGTCTTGAAGGACCAGGCGCTTGGAAGGTGAACAAAATTTGTGTGTTAACCAGGAAGACAAGGTGGGGTATGGCTGGCCACTGCATAGCCGACTCATTCTATCTGCCCGGATCCCCATCAGAACACATCAGGAATCCTCTTCTTTACACTCTTATCTTGCCCGAGAGATTGACTCAGTAGATACCGCATCCAGAAGCTCTCCTCTTTTCTTCATTTCACAATTTTCTGTTTTTTTACAATTCTTTTAAAAAATTTTTATTGGAGTATAGTTGATTTACAATCTCGTGTAAGTTTCAGGTGTACAGCAAAGTGAATCAGTTTATACATATATATATGTATGTATGTATGTATCCATTCTTTCTCAGGTTCTTTTCCCATATAAACCATTACAGAATATTGAGTAGAGTTCCCTGTGCTATAAAGTAGGTCCTTATTGGTTATCTATTTTATATATAGTAGTATGTATATTTAATTCCAATCTCCTAATTTGTCACTTCCCCCTACTTTTCCCCTTTGGTAACCATAAATTTTATCTCAAGATCTGTGAGTCTGTTTCGCTTTTGTAAATAAGTTCATTTGTATCATTTTCAATTAGATTCCACATATAAGTGATATTATATAATAATTGCTTTTCTCTGTCTGACTTACTTCACTCAGTATGATAATCTCTATGTCCATACATATTGCAGCAAAAGGCATTATTTCGTGGTTTTTTATAGCTGAGTAATATTCCATTGTATATTTGGACCACATCTTTTTTTTTTGTTAACATCTTTATTGGAGTATAATTGCTTTTCATTGTTGTATTAGTTGCTGCTGTATAACAAAGTGAATCAGCTATATGTATACGTATATCCCCATATCCCCTCCCTCTTGCATCTCCCTCCCACCCTCCCTATCCCACCCCTCTAGGTGGTCACAAAGCACCGAGCTGATCTCCCTGTGCTATGCGGCTGATTCCCACTAGCTATCTATTTTAAATTTGGTAGTGTATATATGTCAATGCCACTCTCTCACTTCGTCCCAGCTTACCCTTCCCCATCCCCGTGTCCTCAAGTCCATTCTCTACGTCTGTGTCTTTATTCCTGTCCTGCCCCTAGATTCTTCAGAACCAATTTTTTTTTTCTTTTTAGATTCCACATATATGTGTTAGCATATGGTATTTGTTTTTCTCTTTCTGACTTACTTCACTCTGTATGACAGTCTCTAGGTCCATCCACCTCACTACAAATAACTCAATTTCATTTCCTTTTATGGCTGAATAATATTCCATTGTATATATGTGCCACATCTTCTTTATCCATTCATCTGTCGATGGACACTTAGGTTGCTTGCATGTCCTGGCTATAGTAAATAGAGCTGCAGTGAACAGTGTGGTACATGACTCTTCTTGAATTATGGTTTTCTCAGGGTATATGCCCAGTAGTGGGATTGCTGGGTCGTATGGTAGTTCTATTTTTAGATTTTAAGGAACCTCCATACTGTTCTCCATAGTGGCTGTATCAATTTACATTCACACCAACAGTGCAAGAGGGTCCCCTTTTCTCCACACCCTCTCCAGCATTTATTGGTTGTAGATTTTTTGATGATGGCCATTCTGACCGGTGTGAGATGGTATCTCATTGTAGTTTTGATTTGCATTTCTCTAATGATTAGTGATGTTGAGCATCCTTTCATGTGTTTGTTGGCAATCTGTATATCTTTGGAGAAATGTCTGTTTAGGCCTTCTGCCCATTTTTGGATTGGGTTGTTTGTTTTTTTGATATTGAGCTGCATGAGCTGCTTGTAAATTTTGGAGATTAATCCTTTGTCAGTTGCTTCATTTGCAAATATTTTCTCCCATTCTGAGGGTTGTCTTTTCGTCTTGTTTATGGTTTCCTTTGCTGTGCAAAAGCTTTTAAGTTTCATGAGGTCCCATTTGTTTATTTTTGTTTTTATTTCCATTTCTCTAGGAGGTGGGTCAAAAAGGACCTTGTTGTGATTTATGTCATAGAGTGTTCTGCCTATGTTTTCCTCTAAGAGTTTTATAGTGTCTGGCCTTACACTTAGGTTTTTAATCCATGTTGAGTTTATTTTTGTGTATGGTGTTAGGGAGTGATCTAATTTCATTCTTTTACATGTAGCTGTCCAGTTTTCCCAGCATCACTTATTGAAGAGGCTGTCTTTTCTGCATTGTATGTTCTTGTCTCTTTTATCAAAGATAAGGTGACCCCATGTGCGTGGGTTTACCTCTGGGCTTTCTATCCTGTTCCATTGATCTATATTTTTGTTTTTGTGCCAGTACCATACTGTCTGCTTACTGTAGCTTTGTAGTATAGTCTGAAGTCAGGGAGCCTGAATCCTCCAGCTCTGTTTTTCTTTCTCAAGATTACTTTGGCTATTCAGGGTCTTTTGTGTTTCCATACAAATTGTGAGATTTTTTGTTCTAGTTCTGTGAAAAATGCCATTGGTAGTTTGATAGGGATTGCATTGAATCTGTAGATTGCTTTGGGTCATAGAGTCATTATCACAATGTTGATTCTTCCAATCCAAGAACATGGTATATCTCTCCATCTGTTTGTATCATCTTTAATTTCTTTAATCACTGTATTATAGTTTTCTGCATACAGGTCTTTTGTCTCCTTAGGTAGGTTTATTCCTAGATATTTTATTCTTTTTGTTGCAATGGTAAATGGGAGTGTTTTCTTAATTTCACTTTCAGATTTTTCATCATTAGTGTATAGGAATGCAAGAGATTTCTGTGCATTAATTTTGTATCCTGCTACTTTACCAAATTCATTGATTAGCTCTAGTAGTTTTCTGGTAGCATCTTTAGGATTCTCTGTGTACAGTATCATGTCATCTGCGAACAGTGACAGCTTTAGTTCTTCTTTTCCAATTTGGATTCCTTTTATTTCTTTTTCTTCTCTGATTGCTGTGGCTAAAACTTCCAAAACTATATTTAATAATAGTGGTGAGAGTGGGCAACCTTGCCTTGTTCCTGATCTTAGTGGAAATGGTTTCAGTTTTTCACCATTGAGAACGATGTTGGCTGTGGGTTTGTCATATATATCCTTTATTGTGTTGACGTAAGTTCCCTCTATGCCAACTTTCTGGAGAGTTTTTATAATAAATGGGTGTTGAATTTTGTCAAAAGCTTTTTCTGCATCTATTGAGATTATCATATGGTTTTTATCCTTCAGTTTGTTAATATAGTGTATCACATTGATTGATTTGTGTATATTGAAGAATCCTTGCATTCCTGGGATAAACCCCACTTGATCATGGTTTATGATCCCTTCAGTGTGCTGCTGGATTCTGTTTGCTAGTATTTTGTTGAGGATTTTGGCATCTTTGTTCATCAGTAATATTGGCCTGTAGTTTGTTTTTTTGTAACATCTTTGTCTGGTTTTGGTATCAGGGTGATGGTGGCCTCATAGAATGAATTTTGGAGTGTTCCTCCGTCTGCTACATTTTGGAAGAGTTTGAGAAGGATAGGTGTTAGCTCTTCTCTAAATGTTTGATAGAATTCACCTGTGAAGCCATCTGGTCCTGGGCTTTTGTTTGTTGGAATATTTTCAGTCACAGTTCCAATTTCATTGCTTGTGATTTATCTGTTTATATTTTCTATTTCTTCCTGATTCAGTCTCGGAAGGTTGTGCTTTTCTAAGAATTTGTCCATTTCTTCCAGGTTGTCCATTTTATTGGCATAGAGTTGTTTGTAGTAATCTCTCATGATCCTTTGTATTTCTGCATTGTCAGTTGTTACTTCTCCTTTTTCTTTTCTAATTCTGTTGATTTGAGTCTTCTCCCTTTTTTTCTTGATGAGTCTGCCTAACGGTTTATCAATTTTGTTTATCTTCTCAAAGAATCAGCTTTTAGTTTTATTGATCTTTGCTATTGTTTCCTTCATTTCTTTTTCATTTATTTCTGATCTGATCTTTATGATTTCTTTCCTTCTGCTAACTTTGGGGGTCTTTTGTTCTTCTTTCTCTAATTGCTTTAGGTGTAAGTTTAGGTTGTTTATTTGAGATTTTTCTTGTTTCTTGAGGTAGGATAGTATCGCTATAAACTTCCCTCTTAGAACTGCTTTTGCTGCAACCCATAGGTTTTGGGCCATTGTGTTTTCATTGTCATTTGTTTCTAGGTATTTTTTGATTTCCTCTTTGATTTCTTCAATGATCTCTTGGTTATTTAGTAGCGTATTGTTTAGCCTCCATATGTTTGTATTTCTTAGAGTGTTCTTCCTGTAATTGATATCTAGTCTCATAGCGTTGTTGTCGGAAAAGATACTTGATATGATTTCAATTTTCTTAAATTTACCAAGTCTTGATTTGTGACCCAGGATATGATCTATCCTGGAGGATGTTCCATGAGCACTTGAGAAAATTGTGTATTCTGTTGTTTTTGGATGGAATGTCCTATAAATATCAATTAAGTCCATCTTGTTTAATGTATCATTTAAAGCTTGTGTTTCCTTATTTATTTTCATTTTGGTTGATCTGTCCACTGGTGAAAGTGGGGTGTTAAAGTCCCCTGCTATTATTACATTACTGTCAATATCCCGTTTTATGGCTCTTAGCATTTGCCTTATGTACTGAGATGCTCCTATGTTGAGTGCAGAAATATTTACAATTGTTGTATCTTCTTCTGGATCGATCCCTTGATCATTATGTAGTGTCCTTCTTTGTCTCTTGTAATAGTCTTTATTTTAAAGTCTATTTTGTCTGATATGAGAATTGCTACTACAGCTTTCTCTTGATTTCCATCTGCATGGAATATCTTTTTCCATCCCCTCACTTTCAGTCTGTATGTGTCCCTAGGTCTGAAGTGGATGTCTTGTAGACAGCATATATATGGGTCTTGTTTTTGTATCCATTCAGCCAGTCTATGTCTTTCGGTTGGATCATTTAATCCATTTACATTTAAGGGAGTTATCGATATGTATGTTCCTATTACCATTTTCTTAATCATTTTAGGTTTGTTTTTGTAGGTCTTTTCCTTCTCTTGTGTTTCCTGCCTCGAGAAGTTACTTTAGCATTGTTGTAAAGCTGGTTTGGTGGTGTAGAATTCTCTTAGCTTTTGCTTGTCTGTAAAGGTTTTAATTTCTCCATCGAATCTGAATGAGATCCTTGCTGGGGGGAGTAATCTTGGTTGTAGGTTTTTCTCTTTCATCACTTTAAATATGTCCTGCCCCTCCCTTCTAGCTTGCAGAGTTTCTGTTGAAAGATCAGCTGTTAACCTTATGGGGATTCCCTTGTATTTTATTTGTTGCTTTTCCCTTGCTGCTTTTAATATTTTTTCTTTGTATTTACTTTTTGATAGTTTGATTAATATGTGTCTTGGCATGTTTCTCCTTGGATTTAACCTGTATAGGACTCTCTACACTTCTTGGACTTGATTGACTATTTCCTTTCCCATATTAGTGATGTTTTCAACTACAATCTCTTCAAATATTTTCTCAGTCCCTTTCTTTTTCTCTTCTTCTCCTGGGACCCCTATAATGTGAATGTTGTTGCATTTAATGTTGTCCCAGAGGTCTCTGAGACTGTCCTCAATTGTTTTCATTCTTTTTTCTTTTTTCTGCTCTGCGGTAGTTATTTCCACTCTTTTATCTTCCAAGTCACTTATCCGTTCTTCTGCCTCAGTGATTCTGCTATTTATTCCTTCTAAAGAATTTTTAATTTCATTTATTGTGTTGTTCATCATTGTTTGTTTGTTCTTTAGTTCTTCTAGGTCCTTCTTAAACGTTTCTTGTATTTTCTCCATTCTATTTCCAAGATTTCGGATCATGTTTACTATCATTACTCTGCATTCTTTTTCAGGTAGACTGCCTCTTTCTTCTTCATTTGTTTGGTCTGGTGGGTTTTTACTTTGCTCCTTCATCTGCTGCGTGTCTGTCTTCTCATTTTGCTTAACTTACTGTGTTTGGGGTCTCCTTTTCTCAGACTGCAGGTTAGTAGTTCCCGTTGTTTTTGGTGTTTGCCCCCAGTGGGTAAGGTTGGTTCAGTGACTTGTGTAGGCTTCCTGGTAGAGGGGACTGGTGCCTGTGTTCTGGTGGATGAGGCTGGATCTTGTCTTTCTGGTGGGCAAGACCACGTCTGGTGATGTGTTTTGGGGTGTCTGTGAACTTAGTAAGATTTTAGGCAACCTCTCTGCTAATGGGTGGGTTTGTGTTCCTGTCTTGCTAGTTGTTTGGCATGGGGTGTCCAGCACTGGAGCTTGGTGGTCGTTGAGTGGAACTGGGTCTTAGTGTTGAGATGGAGATCTGTGGGAGAGCTCTCCCTGATTGATATTACATGGGGCCAGGAGGTCTCTGTTGTTCCAGTGTCCTGAAATCAACTCTCCCACCTCAGAGGCTCAGGCCTAGCACCTGGCTGGAGCACCAAGACCCTGTCAGCCACACGGCTCAGAAGAAAAGGGAGAAAAAAAGAAAGAAAAAAATAAAATAAAGTTATTAAAATTAAAAATTAAAAAATATTATTAAAATAAAAAATATAAAAAGTAATAAAAAAAAAGAAGAGAACAACAAAACCAATAAACAAATCCACCAATGATAACAAGTACTAAAAACTAAACTAAGGTAAACATATAAATCAGAAACTAGTCAGTTGCATACAGCAAACCCCAAGTCTACAGTTGCTCCCAAAGTCCACTGCCTCAATTTTGCGATGATTCGTTTTCTATTCAGGTATTCCACAGATGCAGGGTACATCAAGTTGATTGCGGAGATTTAATCCACTGCTCCTGGGGCTGCTGGAAGAGATTTCCCTTTCTCTTCTGTGTTCACACAGGTCCTGGGGTTCAGCTTTGGATTTGGCCGCACCTCTGCGTGTAGGTCGCCTGAGGGCATCTGTTCCCCGCCCAGACAGGATCGTTAAAGGAGCAGCTGATTCGGGGGCTCTGGCTCACTCAGGCCATGGGGAGGGAGGGGTACGGAATGTGGGGTGAGCCTGTGGCGGCAGAGGCCGGCGTGACGTTGCAGCAGCCTGAGGCGCACCATGTGTTCTCCTGGGGAGGTTGTCCCCTGGATCACGGGACCCTGGCAGTGGCGGGCTGCACAGGCTCCCGGGAGGGGCGGTGTGGATAGTGACCTGGGCTTGCACACAGGCTTTTTGGTGGCGGCAGCAGCAGCCTTAGCGTCTCATGCCCGACTCTGGGGTCCACGCTGATAGCCGCGGCTCGCACCTGTCTCTGGAGCTCGTTTAGGCAGTGCTCTGAACCCCCTCTCCTTGTGCACCCGGAAACAATTGTCTTTTGCCTCTTCAGCAGCTCCAGACCTTTTCCTGGACTCCCTCCCGGCTAGCCGTGGTGCACTAGCCCCCTTCAGGCTGTGTTCATGCCGCCAACCCCAGTCCTCTCCCTGCGATCCGACTGAAGCCCGAGCCTCAGCTCCCAGCCCCCGCCCGCCCCAGCGGGTGAGCAGACAAGCCTCTCAGGCTGGTGAGTGCTGGTCGGCGCCGAGCCTCTGTGCGAGAGTCTCTCCGCTTTGCCCTCCGCACCCCTGTTGCTGCGCTCTCCTCCGTGGCTCCGAAGCTTCCCCCCTCCACCACCCGCAGTCTCCGCCCACAAAGGGGCTTCCTAGTGTGTGGAAACCTTTCCTCCTTCATGTCTCCCTCACACTGGTGCAGGTCCCGTCCCTAATCTTTTGTCTCTGTTTTTCCTTTTTTCTTTTGCCCTACCCAGGTACGTGGGGAGTTTCTTGCCTTTTGGGAAGTCTGAGGTCTTCTGCCAGCATTCAGTAGGTGTTCTGTAGGAGTTGTTTCACATGTAGATGTATTTCTGATGTATTTGTGGGGAGGAAGGTGATCTCCACGTCTTACTCCTCTGTCATCTTTAAGGTCCCTCCACATCTTCTTTATCCATCTTCTGATGCCACCTGTGACAAAGATGACTCAGGGCGTTCTTGGATAGTTATTAGATTCTCATATTGTAAAAATACCTGAAAAAGAGAGGTGAAAAGAAAAATTATCTGTTTGGTAAAATCTGTTCATCTTTAAGTCATGGCGTTACACAGCATAAAATGTATATTTATTATACTC